>NC_091991.1:41813458-42187208 GCF_044704955.1 Pristiophorus japonicus | reverse complement strand
CGGGGTGCACAATATGGAAGACGGCGTTTTGAAGCATGGCGGGCTGGATCTCTCTACCAATAATTCTTCCTCTACTACCTCCACTACCACTTCCAAAGCATCACCACCAATAACTCATCATTCGTTAATGAATGGACAGGCTTCAGTCCTCACAACAAGAAGAGATAGGTAAATATCACAGATGGATTAATTGTGCTCTCAGTGGACATTGAAACACTGTATCTGAAACTTCAGCAATCACACATTTACAGTAAGCTAGTTAACTTGCTACATTGCTTGAAGGCCCAAAAACTGATGTATTAAGATGGTGATCAGGAATACTTCTGTATGTAATTCCTTACAGTTTGTTATAGCCATAAGACAAACGTTACTTTCATATCCTCCTCCTAAACTCCTTTTTCATCTTTGCTTCTACTTGGATTTCGACTACGACCATGTTCCAATACCAGTTCCTTGCTTGACTTCCAAAGGCTGTCTGTATTCCTTTCTTAATGAAATCAACAAACTTTTTGATTAAAGTATGTCCATACCTCCAAAACCCAATCTCAATTCACCTTGCTTCAAGAAGTGTAAATTTATTTGATTAAATTGTGGTTCTTTTCCTTTATGGAATTACTGCTTTAATTCCGTATGATGATTTTAACAGCACCAGAGCATTTTGGAAAAAACTTTTAATTTGTTCATAAATCCATGACACAATGGCATCAATTGCATTGAAACACATCATTATGTCACTCCTGTATGAAGTGATTTGCTTCTCTCCCAATAAAAAATAGTCTTGCCTTTCTGCCTTTAGAGATGATTTAAAAAAAGAATCTTTGCACATCAAGGAACCAAAGCTAAGCCTCGTCACTGCTGCAACATATGCGTTTTGGGGCTATGTTCTAATATGTTTATTTCATTTTTTTTGCTAAGGACATTTTCTCGATGTTGAACACTGGAGAAAGCTGATAACTATTTCATGTGACCTAATGAGAAATAGTAAAACATTCTCTAGAGTTAAAAAGCTCTCATTAAGAATGAATCAAAATATTATTTAAATTAATTCTTTTATTTAAAAAAAATATATACTTGTGTGTAAGCTGAAGATTCAGCGGTGAACTGTGCCATTTAGATTTTTTCCCACTGTGGGAATGTCCTTGGTAACTCACACATACCATTATATTTTTATTTCCTATTTTCCTTCCAGTCCTCTAATCATGCTAGGCTTTGCACTACAAACTATCAAGAGAATGGACAGCCAACTTGCCTGCGCCCCAATCTATGTTCCCTTTAAGCTAGCCACTAGGAGGCATGCAACATCAGCTGGTCTCACTCTTCCTCTGACGGTCATCACCTGGGCTCTGTTTGTTTCTCCTTACAGTAGCACAAATGAGATCAACAATTCAGTGTATAATAGATTGTACCTGTGTCCTCCAAAGTCATAAAACTTGCATTATTGCTCTAGTACACCATGCCACTGTGATGTCATTATAATGAGTATGAGGTCTTTGCTCCCTGTGGAATGACTTCCACATTTTACAGTTCCCTATGGAATACTTTTCTTATCTATTATGTTACTATACTTTAAAGATTCGATGCCTACCTGCTTTCTGTTGGGATGGGTTTCCCAGGCTAAGGAACCTTCTGAACTGTTCCAGCTGTTTACAACAGCAACAGTGCCATATCCTGCAGTACTAATAAGATAAAGCAACAGCCAGCATAGACGTATCAATAAAGTCTGCCAGCTGTGCCATAGATTTACTGAGAAACAAAATCTTTATTAATCACAACGGTTCTTTAGGTTTAATCAGAAAAAAATATCAAAATGAAGGACATGATTGGATGGAGTCAGAAGAAAAAAAAGTGCTTTGTGAATTCAGTGATATGGTAAGCTTAAACAGATAGTTCTCAAAACTGGGCTGATGGTTATGCATATAATCTGTCAGATTTGGTAATTATGTCATCACATTTGCAAATATAACGTATTTTCTGGTAGCCAGAATGAGATTCCATTAGAGTTTAGCCAGGCAACCCAGGTTCAAAGGCCTGAATTCTGTTTAGATGCATAGCTAGAGGTGAACTCATGTGCCACATAGCCTGAAGGTGACCTTGATCAGGGTTTATTAGATGATTTGGGGAAAGGAATAAAAGATAACCAGAAGATTTGCTGCAGATTTAGTATCATCTCCATAGTCAAAGTATGGTGTAACAGGCTGCCAGCAACTGCAGGGGTTAGGCCATTTTCAACTTGCATGTGATGTTGAAACAAATCCTGTGTTGCACTTTGGGCTTTTAAAATGCAGTTTTCTAATTCAAATGGACTTCTAACAGTTTCTTCCACCAAATCATACACCTTAGAATCTAAAATGTGAGTCTTTCAGTTTCTCCCCCAGGCCTAACAAATAAACGTGATTGTGGTAACCTACACACTAGACCCCACCGACCCCTTCCCCCGACGAATGTCTGTCCCACCTGTAACAGGGTCTGTGGCTTCCGTATCGGACTGTTCAGCTATCAAAGAACTCACTTAGAGAGTGGAAGCAAGTCCTCCTCGATTCCGAGGGACTGCCTCTGATGATGATAATGACACTGGAATGTATGCAGGATTCTCATGTTCATTGTTCAACTAATCCAATTTATTTACACTTTAAAATAATTTACAAAATTTAAGATACTTTATTAAGTATATACAAAGTGTCAGCTGTGGCTCAGTGGGTAGCATTCACACCATCAAGTCAAAAGGTCATGGATTCAAGTTCCAATCCAGAGACTTGAACACATAATCTAGGCTGATGCTTCAGTGCATTACTGAGAGAGTGCTGCACTGTTGGAGGTACCGTCGTTCAGATTAGACATTAAACCAAGGCCCCTTCTGCTCTCTCCAGTTGAGATTAAAGATCACACGACACTATTCGAAAAGGAGCAGGAGAATTCTCTCAATGTCCTGGCCAAAATTTACCCCTAAACCAACACTTAAAACAGATGATATGGTCATTTATCTCATTGCTGTTTGTGGTAAGCTTGCTGTGTGCAAATTGGATGCCGCAGTTCCTACATTACAACAGTGACTACATTCAAAAGTACGTCATTAATTGTAAATCACTTTGAGAGGTCCTGCGGTTCTGAAAGGTGCTATCTTAATGCATGTCTTTTCTTAAGCAGTACCTAAAATTACATGAACCTAAAATTTCCACTCCAGGAGCTAGTTTGTTCTTTAAGTCTTTTGGAATGAAACAGTATTGTATTATATTCCTCAGGTAAGGACATGAAATGCATAAGCAAACCCTTATAGAACTTTTTTTAGCTTGAATGCCCCAAAGAAATGTAGTAAGGTCTAAGGAACAAAAGTAGGATCCGGACTTTTATCCCCTTCATTCCTTTGAAGAAGAAAACAATTCCATTGATGTAGAAACCCAATCATTCTCGAACAGTATTACCAATTAATGATAAAATGACAAAACCTTGTCGTGGAATTGGAACTCATCACACGGTTTTCATGCAGACTAGACAAGAATCAGAAATTACCTTCCCATCTAACATCAAGCCACAACAACACCTTGTAACCAAATTGTCCAACAACCACATTTGATGGTTCACAGTTGCAGGACCCCATATTTTCTTACTACAAAACGCTGCTGACAGCTGAATAGAATAGGATTTTCCATAAGTAAACATTGCATTAAAATTAGTACTAATAAAATTACATACATTTTGCAATTTTAGCAACTTAATGGTCCAGAATTTGCAGTGGATATGATGACGTACTCTCAGAGTACACTGCCATACTGCCTTTCCAATGGACTTTGCATGCCCTCTCGCATGCTCTAAATCCCAAACTTGCGATCTGTCAAGTTACACCTTGACGGATGATCCACACAGCCTTGGAAATCCCAATTGCTGGAACAGAGTTGCGCTAATTGTCCACCAACTGCCCAGCAATTACGTACGAACATTTTCCGGTTGATGCAAGCAGGTACAGGACCTGTTTGCATCAGCACAAGAGGATTAGATAGAAACAGTTACTTATTCTATTAGTTCTGAATGAATTGTAAGACTATCTGAAACAATTCCAATGATTAGTGTACAGATTTTTCAGATCTTTGTTATATTTGTTTGTATCACCTGACCATGTCATTTTATATGAAATTTGACAGAATTTGAACGATTTATCAGAACTCTAATTCCTAAATTAAATTTTAAAATTCATTCCCAAATATGTTTTTTAGGTGGGTCTGTGTGAGAGAGAGAGCGGGTCATTTTGGATCTATTTATTCTCCTAGTCCTTATAATTATTCTAAAAATACATTGGGTGAAATACAATATAAAGAAAGGTACCAGTATTAGAGGTAGACACTTTCCCTTCGGTGTACTGATTGGAGCACCCGGGCCTATGTGATCCCAGGTTCACTTACACACATGTTATACTCCTGGAATCCAGGGGCCATTACACTGCCCTCGAGTACACAGTGTCACAGAGTATGTTCATGAAGGAGGGCCTCCATCAGGTAAATTCTTATTCTATTTGGGTGCCGGCGACATACTCCGTAGGTACACTGCCGACTGCAAAATCTGCCCAAAAATCATGGTAATAAAGCTACTTACATGTCAGGATTAATGTTACTACATATTATAATATTGACCCTATCTGAAACTAACCTAAAAATTGAATTTGAATTTAAAATATTTTTATTTTTCTCATCCTGTCTTTCTGTTTCTCTATTCTGTCTCCTATTTTTGTCACTTCAACTTTACATTTACTTCATTTTGTATTTTGTAAATGATCTTTTATCTGTTCTTCATCTTTTTCAAAACATCAAAAATATTTCTTTACCTTTTATTCAGTGCCTACTGTCCCAGTGTCCATAATGGTGGTGGGAGCCACACTGGAAAATCACCCATCAATTGGCGGAAAACTGACTGTGAAAGTCAAGATTTCATCCAGTCAAGGCCTAGAACTCTGAGGGAGAAATTGGCCTACTTTTCGCCCCCTGTTAGCGCCTCCAAGGGGCGATAACGGGAGGCGCTAAGGGCTTACCAACCAGATGTGGCAAAATCACCAACACCCGTGAACCTCCATGGCGGGTTAGCATGTCGCTAAAACTTACTGCCTCAATCCCCTGCGCCCCGGAGCTCGTGACTTCATCCGGTGTGCAACGCCCCGTTACCGTCCCAGAGGTAAAATTAGCTTCCGCCCCCTGCAGTATTGCCGGGCGTCAACAGTGGCAGCTGTAGGACGCGTTGTCACCTCGGCTAGTCGCTTGCGGAGCACTAATTAAAGGCAATGGTAGTCAGGTGGGCCAACATGTAATTCTGTCCCCAATGTTGGATTTTGCTTTTTTGTACCCTGCGATTGCTGAGCCTTGCACGCTCTTAGATTGCTTGAGACTGCTCTGCGTGTTTCACAGGTGCCGTCGCCCAATATCCACACCCTTAGGCTTCAGTGAACGCAGCATTGGCCCTTCCCTTTAAGGGAGGGAAGGAGGCTGTAAAACCGGCAGCGCTGCATGCAACATTGTGCTGCGCTCTGCCGCTACCGTCCCTCTCACTCCCTTTAGTGCTCAAAGAGGAGTGATAACGCTTGATTTAGTGCTCCTCTTCCCTCTTGGGGTGCTAAAGCGGAAGCTCCCATCGGAATCAATTGTGTAGCGCCCAGCGATACTTTTGCACTCCTGCAAAAGTTATCGACCCAAATGGGCCGCTACTCAATCTCTAGCCCTAAATATTGATACACAAGCTTTGACCTAATTCTCGAGGATCAAATAGTGGAATGCTACTGATATTTGAGAAATCTGTTTTGATATGCCCGCTCCACAATCATACCCAAAGAACACGACTTGTTCATGGGTGCAGAAAGAGTTAATGAAAATCTTTCATTTTGGCAGAAGGCTACTGATATCCATCCAACCATCCCCTCAGTTCTGCTATTTGCTCTCAAGTAAACTGTTTCTCCCCTCTGCATTGATGTGGGTGCAACTGGAACCATGGAATTTTTTTTATGACCTACTCTGGTGTGAGAAATCTAAGTGCTTGAAAAAGTAAAGCAGGATATCAAAAAAAGGTGTTTTTTTGAAAATTATAACGGTCCTAGAATGTGGTTTACCTTGATCAACTCCTGATGCCTATTTATTCTGTGCATAGTTCAGCAACCATCAGCTAAGTCAGCATTATTTCTACATATTTCATAAAGAATTGTATTCTTATTTTCTTACACTTTACACACAAGGGAAAATCCTACTTTTCTAAATGGGACCAGTTGTGCACAGCTGAATGTGTGTGTGTACACAGGGGAAGAGGCAAATCACAGGCACAATTCTATTTGAGAAAATAGGAAATATGCTGAGTATTTTAAGAGCATTTATTTGTGCTAGAAGTCTTTTGTGTTAATAAGAATTTAAGGCAAATCTATCTAAGATTTCTGTTTACAAATATTTCGTTATTGTGACAGTTTTTTTAACCAATTGACGCCAAGTGTCCTTGTTACACGACACAATAATAGACTGTCCATTCAAAATCATCATCATGATGGTTTGATTGTTTTGTAACAGCAGTTCAGGTCTACCACAATAAAGGAAATAGTTTAATACAATCACAATTCTGCTGGTTAAACTCTTGTGAAAATAATTATTTTGCTGGATTTTCCAATCATAAATCTCAACTTATGAGATAATATTGTACAATAAAGAATGATAACATAATTTGTATATTCAATTAATGGTTTTGTATAGTAAACATAGAGCATTCTCATTATAAATACATACAATTTAACATTTTATGGCATTTTAAAACCGCTTGTATCGAGTGAATATACTGGTTATCTTATTCTCAGAGTTGAATTTTATGTAGAGTGAAGGTTAAAATTATTGTGCTTCTGCTGTGATGACTGTATTCAGCATTTTGATGTGAAAAATCTTACATCAGTGTCACCTGGCTAAATAATCAGGCAGTGTTATGCAGTCATCCCATTTTCTTTCACTCTTTATTAACAGCCATCTTTGGCTCTCTTTCTTTCCTAATTGGAACATCATACAGCCTTGGCAGTTGTACTATTCAATAGAATGATTAATTTTTCCTGACTGTTCTGAGCTCAATTGACCTGTTTTGACCCGTTTGTCACTGATCGTAACCTGACAGGCGCTAGCAGCCTCCAACGATTATGGCTTTTGAGATTAATCTGACGCCGTTTTATCCTACTACAGCTCATCACATGAGGAAACTGGGGCCAGTCATCCTCTCTATGGCCATGGCGTGTGTAAATGGCCTGGATGTGAAAGTATTTGTGAAGATTTTGGACAGTTTTTGAAGTAAGTTTATTACATAAACATTCGATAAGACAATTGACAAATTCTAACCATTGTTTACTTATAAAGTATATAAAAATATAAACATAGCCAAAAAGGTAGTCTGCTTTTAATTGAAATTAACCATTTGAAGATTGCATTAATACATCTGTACCACATACAAAGAAAATCTTAAAATTGCTCATTTTTCACGTATAGTCGATATGTTCTGTAGTTTTTGTTATAGGTTTTAGTCATTCACCTTGTTCAGGATATGATTTTTAAAGAAAAAAATGTTTCTCTGAAATGTCATAAGTCATTCATCCCTGAGTTGCAACTTAATAGATAAAACTAATCCTGCCAGCAAACTTTAATGATTGAAATGTTTAAGTGAACATACAAATTTAAAACTGCCCACTGTTCTGAAAATGGACAGTATAATTAAAATCAATGTAAAACTACAACAGCTTGGGTGACAGAGTCCTCTAGATGGTTCATTCTTGTTCACTTCGTCTGGTATGGTCTGTAGGCAGTTTGTATAGATGAGTAACTTCACAATTTGAGAATCCCTTGTTGTCATGGTGCAACTAACAGGGTGAATGAACTGTTCATGCTCCATCAACAATTTAGTTAATTAGCTCATTTGTAATTGCATTGCTTTGTTGCCAGGATGTTAGCTGGAACATCAAAGAAGATGTGTTTACAGTACTGCAGATTACAGGGTATTGCAAAACAGTTCAGCATCAAGAAAGAAACACCAGAAAAAGGAATTGATCCCAAAATATAATGCAAATATAACGGTCAAGGAAAAAGATGATATTGTGCAGTCTTGATTCTTAATTATCTTTTACTTAGCTATTATTAGATTCCATTATAAATCAGATTTATTAGACATTGTTGCAATATTAGACAACATTTTGGAAGATTTGTTGAGTAAATCACAAAAATCTAATTTAAGAACAAAGAGGTCAAGAATTAAACTATAATATGTTGCTTGATCATCATCTGCCATGAACAGTTTTTAATTAACCCTAAAAGCACAAGTCACAATATTTTATGTATGGATTTCAGCTATTCTGGTTCAACAGGATAAGGGTTAAAACTTGATCTGGATTTTTGAAATTACAGTTGATAAGAAAATATAATACTAGATGAGTGGACATAAATGAATAATTAAATCCAGATTTAATACATCTGTACCATACACAAAGAAAATCTTAAAATTGCCCCTTTTATACATTTAGAAACTGTAGCTGTTTGTATCATTAAAGCAGCATCAATAATCAATAGTTTAAAGAGTGTGATCTGTCAACGTTGAGAATTGTAAATAACTTCCAACCCATTTGTACTTTGTAGCTACCATTTAGAAAAATGCTTTTTAGTATCCTCGGAGCATTCTGTTTTGTAATTGTAAATAGACTGCAGTGCATAAAATTCAGAAATACTGTTGTACTAAAAATGGGTACTTTGATCTTCAGATGGTGACCCACTTCCAGCAGACATGTTATAATGTTAACACTAATGCACAATATGGGTTATTGACAATTACAATTTTTTTCTTTGCAGCAGATTTAGCTTGCTATTAAATGCTTCTTAGTTAAGAGACAAACTGTTTTCCAATCCATTAACTTTATAGTGAAAAACAGAATTAAAGGCTGCAGCTTCCCAAGCATGTTATATGTAACTCAGAATAGCAGTTAAGTCATTAAGGTGGTTGGGCCTTAGAGTATTCCTAATCTAAGCGCATATCCTCATAAAAGGAAAGGAAAAGCACACTACTGGATTGCAATAGAGTTAATGCAAGTATACTGTACTACAATAAAAAATTAATAAAGCATGCTTACCATTGGAATGAAAAACTATCCTGGCCAATGTTGTGGATTCAGATAGTTGACTGATGGAAATTTCTAAAGGAATCTTGTCTGCTTGCTGAAGTGGAACTCCTCTTAACTAAGAAGCAGTTTACAGTTTTTCTCTTAAAAGCCAGTTACACAGAAGCATTTGGAAAGGGGATTACAGTAGAAAACACAGTGCTGCTGTCTTGCTTTTCTGATAATGGAAAGGATTTTGGGTGAAGTGAAGAATAACATCTGAGGAATTGAATGTATTTTTATCTTTAAATTTCTGAAGTAGTGTATTTGCTGGCTAGTGTATTAACTGAATGTATGATACAAACCGAATCATTCACAAAGCTAGAGAATTTAATTTTATCCTGTTTACAGTTTAATGCTCTCATTAAAGTCACTAAACTCATTATTTTTTTTGTGCAAACATTTAACACCTTCAAAAGTGTTGTTATCGAAAATACTCTGGGCTTATGCAATATTTTTTTGATATCTTGAGGTTTTGGGGCAGAGCAGTTTACTGCCCCCTGGTGTGGCAAGATCATTTAATGGTTACTAAAATACATCATTATTAAGAGAGACAGAAGGAACATACGGTAAAGTCTCAGTTGAGACTAAGCAAAGTATTTATAAAAGAGTCATACTAACAGTTAAGTAATAAACATTTGTGCAAGTTAGACATTGCCAAAGGCTTGCTTATACACAGTTTTGATTCCTTGCATAAAAAGGTGATGACAGAAGCTAACCATTTTGCAGGTCACTTAGTAAAGAGCCAGCAGATTCATGATAACATTTAACAGTACATCTTCATTACTGACTTATAAATGTCAAATGAGACATACTGTGAAATGACAGAACTTGGAAAGTTTGGTGGTTGGGGTGTATTTTGTCTGCAAACTTAATCACCATTCCAATGGTTGCTACGTAGTTTTTGTGTAATGGATTGTTTTAATACAGGATCAGAAAGATGTGCTATAAAGCATGTCAGTTAAAAGAGGTTTCTATTTTTTAACCTGTATGTAACAGACTGACAAAATGTGATACACAGAACAAAGAATGATAGTGTTTTAATCTTATGAAGATAACATTGTTAGTGTCAGAAGAAACCTTTTATGCCAAAGAAGATGCATCAGTGAGAACACCAAGGCTAAATATAAAGAAAGAAAAATATTTCTTTTGAAGACATTCAGCCTTAGAATGACATCTTCATCAACCAAAAGTGACCAGAATCCATACTTAGATTACAAACCTAGCAGAAAATATATAAATAAAAAATGGAATAAGTAGATGAGTGTACATGTTATATACTATTTGTGGTTGATTCAGACACTGTGTGTAAATTTTTATTCCATTAACATTTAAGTACTAGGAAAATTCAATCAGCTGGACATCACTTAAAAAAATTAGTATATATGGCCCAAAGAAAAATATCTGCATTATATTCATAGATGCGTTGGAAAGATTTATCAACAATTCCAGTTTATTTTGTCATTAATATTAACAGATGTGCTTGGTGGAAAATCAAGCAACAATTATCACATGTAGAATGTGATATAGAAGATGATTGCAGGTACTTTGGGTTATAAACATTACAATCTGTATAAACTGTGCAGAGAGGAATTTTCTTCACAGAAATTTCACAGCTGAAAATATTTACTTTGCATGGGCCCAAGTTTCCCCAGGAGTTGCTCCTTTTTTTTGGAGCAACTTGATTTTTCTGGACTATCTTTTTAGTTGCAATTCTGACCGTTTAATTTGCGCCAGTGTAAGTGAGTTAGTTAGGTTTTTTTTAGTTCAGTTTTTTTTTTCAAAAGAGGGTGTTCCCAGCCACTTACCCCTGTTTTAGGCACCTGGCCAGCAAATAGTTGCTCTAAACTAACTTAGGCCAGCGTATGTTGCCACTTCTCTCCGCACAGAAAAACCTTGCCTAGAGTTAAGGAATCGGCGCAAGTAACTACATTTAAAGCACCAATAAGTACCAAACAAAGCACAAAAAGTAATAAGCAATTAATTAACAAATAAAATAGAAGGAATCCTGCACCTAAAGCACCAAAATCAATCAGTAAATAACAAATAAAAAATAGAAGTCCTACCTTAGGGAATGCAGCGAGCCGCCGATGAGGGAGCCCATTCAGCTAGGGCTAGGAATGACGTGCTTCAGGCCCCTCCCACACAGCCTGCAGCACGCATTTGCAAAAGCGGCCTGCCAGGAGCTACTGCACATGCGCGTAGACTCTAGCGCGCATGTGCAGAGGTCCCGGCACTGTTTTCAGCGCTGGGACCTGGCTCCGCCCCCAATTCATTGGGTCACGCTGCGCCACGACCGAAGAGAGGCTGGGGAGTGGCCAGAATACCGACGTCTTTATTCGGCGTGCTTGGAGGCAGACAAAAACGGTGCACCTCGGGTGAGGGCGCCAGAAAAACAGGTTAGGGAAACTCTAAACCTAAGAGTGTGCACAATGGATCTATTAATAAAATTGTCTTGTTTGCCAGCTTTTGTGCACTTGTCAGATTCTAATCTAATGTGTTGCGATGCCAGGTTTCCACTTGCGTCAAATTAAAATGCATGCTGTTAAAAAGAAAGTACAAATTATTCTGCTGATTTTGAGAGGTCCTGGTCCACCAGTGGCATGTTTTAAGTCAGCTGAAAATCAAAATGATTGGAATTTGGAAAACAGAATAACATCCCTGATTTTCCTTTGACCATATGTACATCACAGTTTATGGGTCAGACAGTAACTTGATATTGTCCAATATTTTCGGCGAAGGTGGTATTTGAACATCAAGGGAATTAAATGCAGTTTGACCAATAGATGCAAATAATGTTAATTCTCTCTTGTAAATGGGGATAAATAGAACTGAAAGTGCAAGAAAAGTATCTTGTAGAAGATGTGACCAAACTACAGTGCAATCTTCACTTAAAAACAGTTTCTGGTTGGTTGTAGTGTTTGGAATATATTGCCATTTACATTACATTGTGGTAGCTGACATGACATGTATGCACTAAATGGTGAAATTCAGTTTCTAAATTGTGTCAGATTATCGTAGTTCCTATACTAATCAATTCAACTGTAGATTCTATTTATCAAGACCAATAATAATTTTAAAAGGCAGGCATGAAGAAAAATCAAATTAGATGAATTTTCTTTTATTTTTGCTTCAAACTACAAAAAATGTTTTAATTAATAATGTGAGTAAGTTCAGATGCAAATCATATTCAAGTTTCACACTTAAGCACAGGCCTGGCTGAATCAAGCATCTCGCAAACAGCTTTCACACCCCTTTACTGAATGGTAGACAACCACATCATTTATTCCATTTTGAAAACAAAAATCAATATACCTATAAAGTGACCCATAAATTAGAGCTGGCTCATGGAATGTTTGTACAGTGCTGGCTTTTTGAAGGCCCCCTTTGCATTTTTCCTTCACCTCTGTATTTGAACTAGAGTCACTGTAAGAGGCTCATTAGGGGACATTAGGGACTGGAGCTAACCAGAATTCCAGAGCCTGCTTTCCTCTTATTAATGCATAGCAAAGTAGGATGCACTTAAATATTTCATAGGCATTCAGTAATTTGTGTGTAATCGCCTTGTTAGCAGACCAGTAGAAGTAGAACGGGTCTGTGAAATGGTGTTAGAGATTGCATGGGTAATTTATAGACCTTTGACATTAGAAATAGCTGTTATTGGAGACTGGAATGAAGCTGTGAAATAGAACTGGCAATAAGTAGAAAACTTAATAAAGGTTTTGTAACAAGCATCTATGGGGATAACAACCCACTTGGTCGTTTTGAAGCAGCTATAATTTATGACATATGCAATATATCAAGTGCATACGATAGCATTATGGAGTATTGAAATGAAAAGGGTATTTGCAACATTAGGTCCAACTTCCTGCTAGGGATGTGATTAAATGATTAATGAAATGTCCCTTTGCATATGCATTTTGAAACAGCAATTAAGCACAGACTGAGAAAAATCCACCAATCCTATCATTTTTCAGCTTATCTCATTCTTGTTATATAAATCACAGAGAATTTGTGAGGAGCAATATGTCTTACCTGAAGTGGTTACTAAAGCATGAAAGAGAGTCATCATTTCTGTATAAAATAATCATAAATAAATAGATTAATAATTTAAACCTATGAAAGATCTCTTGATTTATTACTATGGCAGTTTATTTATACCTTTTCTCTGGTTGTGTCCAATTTCTCTAGCATGATTGGCATAATTAAATACGAGAATGAATAGACACTATTATTTTGCTCATTGCTGGTAAACAATAGCAAGAAAGAGAGACAGCAGATGTAGCAAAAAAAAAATGCATGGAATATTGCAAGTGTTCATTGATCTGCTGGAGTTTATTCTTGAAATAATAAGAGGGCTGCAAGCTAGCCTATAATTACAGAAAGGAAAGTGGCAGCTTTGGCATTTCCAAACTCTGTGTCCTTTTAAGGGTGCTTTGTGAATTTGTCATCAATAATAATTCCAACAGAGAGGCATTGCCTCACATAACTTTGCAAAGACCTTTCTTTTTTATTTTCATTTAGCGCAATGAAGGCTTGTTTTAGGATATAAATCTTTTGATTCCGATTGAAAATTGAACCAAGACAAACACCGACTGTGGTGTAGCTTTGCCACTATTTCCAGCTTCATTTTATGGAGTGATGTTAACAAACGTGAGCAGATGTCATCTTTATGTGGTCTAGGTAGATGGGCAGTGCTGTTAACTATTTTCATGCATACAGTAGTTACAGAATAGCAATGGCATTGTATTGTAACTAACTGTAGTTTTCTCCAATGGCTATAGTGTAGTTGAAGGGCATTTTTGTTTTATTATATTTTAATTATTCATTAAGATTCTCATATCTCACATGTGAAGGGCTGCATGTTTGCTAAAGATGTGCCTAATTTAGCAAAATTAAATTGTTTGGAAACAAAAGAACCATGTTTATATCCATCCTCCTCCTTTGCAAGAGATAGATTTATATGACCATTATAATGTGTGAGTCTTGAGAGTGGATGTTGGTGTACAGGCATACAATTCTTACCTCTCCAGACATGCTCACGTTCAGAAGGAGACACTGTGTGATCAGAAGCGAGAACCTGGCCAATTTTCTGTTCCCTAACCCAGAGTCGCTGAGACCAATTATAACTTTGGGTTGAAATCAGCTCACACAACACAGACCAAAGATTGATCTGGGACCTTCCTGGTCTGTATGGCTCAGTTACTTACTGATTAAACTTACGGAACCACTGAGGGAACATCATTTTTAAAAAATAAATACATTCTGAAATGTGCCACAACTTATGAAATCGTAGCATGAGTGTACAAATTATAATAGCTGGAGAGGATACTTCTAAAGTCTATTGTGAGGAATAGGGAAATTAAAATAACAATAACTTTAAAGGTTATGGGCTCAATTTTCCCCAAAGCTGGTTTTTGGCATACTTGAAGAGTTATTCCCGTTTTTTGGGGGCCCAACTACACCAAAAAAAAATCATCCAACTTTCCCCATTTGAATTGTTCATTTTGGC
Organism: Pristiophorus japonicus; assembly: GCF_044704955.1. Classification (NCBI taxonomy): domain Eukaryota; kingdom Metazoa; phylum Chordata; class Chondrichthyes; family Pristiophoridae; genus Pristiophorus; species Pristiophorus japonicus. The sequence goes on along the minus strand of NC_091991.1, from coordinate 42,172,566 downwards.
ACCGCCTAGCCTGTCCTTTAGCTTTGGGGGTGGAGCCAAAGATCGGGTTGCCAGGGTAACAAGGGACACACTGCGGGTTGAGGCTGGAAACTGAAACGTACAACACATTCTGGCCAGCTCACAGCAACCTGCACAAGCACCTTGCACATTGCAGTAGCATTCCATCATTAAATTATTAAAGTGTTTATGCCAAAAGCCTATCCCCCACAACTCCCCAGCCCACCCCCCACCCCCATTCCTGGTGCCGCTCCTAACACTGGTCGAAAGACTTCCCTCCCCTCCCAATGCCGGTTGCCACTGCTAACCCTGGCCGAAGGGCCTCCCTCTCATGATGCCGGTTGCTGCTGCTAGCCCTGGATGAAGGGCCTCCCAGTGCCAGGTGCCGCTCCTAACTCTGGCTGAAAGGCTTCCCCCTTCTCCTGGTGCTGGGTGTCACTCCTAAGCCTGGCCGAAAGGGCCCCGCCCCTCTCTCTTTCCTCCTTTCCCCCCCCCCTCTCTGCTGCTGCTGTCCGGGCCGTGGAACTGCATCCGCTGCATTGATTTCTTACCTGCGCCGATTTTGTTAACTGCCCAGGAGGTTTTTTCAGAGTGGCCACATAAAAATTGGAGTAAATTGGAGCTGGCCAAACTTGCTTAAATGGCGAGAATTGGCGCGGGTGGCAGTTTTACGCCCCCAATGAGGTAAAAAAAATTGTAGCCTAAAAAAAGACTACCTAAATGAATTACGCTAGCGCAGAAACCTTGGGGAAACTTGGAGATTTGAATTTTTTTTTTAAATGGTCATGCCAAAAAAAATGGCTCAGATAATTGGGGAAAATTGAGCCCTATATTTTGATTTTATTTACATTTTCCTCAATCAAATCAATTTGCTTACTAAGGTTTTATTTAGTTTTCTTTATCTGCTCAGTTCCTTGTTATTTCATTCCAATGTTTTTGCATATTTCTTTCATATTACCTTTCTTTCTCTTGGTATTTCTTTATCAAAAAGATCTCTTGCTTCTTCAGCTATTTGAAGATGTTATATTTCCCTTTATTAAACAGTCCTCTTTTATTACATAAGGCTGGAATCATATGTTTAGTAAGGCAACCCTCCAGCTGTATATTTACATGGCATTTCAGGATTTTTTAAAAGAACACAACTACATTTTTTGCATCTGGGTCATCTCGTAGCTGGATATTTCAATACTCTACTATCCTTATCACTCAGCAGTACTCAAGATATCATTCTCATTAAGCCAAGAAACTTTGGTACCTGATCAGTCTTAATTTCCTTCCACAATGTCCAGCCTTCTATAAACCAAGCTTGGCAGCACTTAATAACAACAACTTGTATTTATATAACGGCTTTAATGTAGTGAAACGTCCCAAGTCGCTTCACAGGAGTATTATGAGATAAACATTTTGACACCGAGCCGCATAAATAGAAATTAGCGCAGGTGACCAAAAGTTTGGTCAAAGAGGTATGTTTTAAGGAGTGTCTTGAAGAAGGAAAGAGAGTTAGAGAGGCGGAGAGGTTTAGGCAGGGAGTTCCAGAGCCTGGGGCTTAGGCAACAGAAGGCACGGCCACCAATAGTTGAGCGATTATAATCAGGGATGCTCAAGAGGGCAGACATCTCGGGGGGTTGTGGGGCTGGAGGAGATCACAGAGATAGGGAGGGGCAAGGCCATGGAGGGACTTGAAAACAAGGATGAGAATTTTGAAATCGACGCGTTGCTTAACCGAAAGCCAATGTAGGTCAGCGAGCACAGGGGAATTGGGTGACGGGACTTGGTGCGAGTTAGGATACGAGCAGCCGAGTTTTGGATCACCTCTAGTTTACATAGGGTAGAATGTGAGTGGCCAATCAGGAGTAAGTTGGAATAGTCAAGTCTAGAGGTAACAAAGGCATGGATGAGGGCTTCAGCAACGGATGAGCTGAGGCAGGGGTGGAGATAGGCGATGTTATGGAGGCGGTCTTAGTTATGAATAATAAGTTCTTAATTTATCTTCTCTTCTATTATTTTCTCCCACTAAGGGTTTTAGCCCATCTTTTTATTCCAGTTTACCAGCTTTTAGCTATAGCAGATCTTAACTTAAAAAATGAAAAACATTTAAGTCAACTTTGCAATACAGATTTTTTTTCATTTACATGAATATTAGTGTTTCTATGTTTATTTCCCTTTTAATCACGTTTTACCATTTTCATCCAAAACTGTTTCTAACACTTTTTTGGGGGAATCACTCTGCCAAGTGTTGGTTATTTTTCAATTTAAAATTGGTGTGGAGATAAATATATATCCTTAGCCAATCTGCTTTGAAAATGATTGTTCATGCATGATTTTTTTTAAATGTAGATTTGAAGTATAAATTTACAGTTCAAAGTTATATCCTTTACTTACTAATTTATAACATTATCACTAATAATAGGAGCATTGTGTTACTGATCTGTATTGTGCACTAGTTTTGTCAATTTTAACATGCCACACGTTCAGGATATGATTGCTCATGTGGAGGATAAACACCAACATGGTCTAATTGGGCTAGATGTCCTGTTTCGGTGTTGTAATTTCTGTGAAATTCTCTGGGATTTCATGTTTTAGTGATTTAAATTAAACTTGAGATCCAGGTGCTTATTGCATGATATTTTAACGGTAGAGTTGTCACTTGTGTCTTAATTACGTGCTCGATACATAATACTCAATGCAAATCTATAATCTAAGGGAAAGTTAGGAAGCTGATACAGAGGTGGAATTATATTCATCAAAATAATTGTTGCCTAATATTACTTCTACCCTGCCAGTACCAATTGCTTGGATTAGACAAATTGAGGCAGTATGTCAATGACAAAGTACGTCAATGGAAAAGTAATGATCCTAAAATTAAAACAACTTAACCTTTTTCTTAAAGGTTGTACGGTCAAATGTGACCAGTCCATAAAATATTTACAATGGAATTATTTTCTGATATGCAAGGGTTGATTTGGTACTGTTGTGATCGTGGCGAATGCATTGTGTGGCTTTAATTTTATACCCATTAAAATTATTAGATGAGGGGTCATTCCCACAATGCACCCTCTGCAAGCACCGCCCTTCGCTGCGAGCATGGAATTGGCCCTACTGTGTTTGCGTTCCTTAAAATAGCTGAAATGTGTAACAGTCTTAGTTAAAATTTCTGTCAGTCATAACTTTGTAAGACTTTTAGAGGACAAATTAGCGCTGCTATGGGGAAAGAGTGGGGGAGTGGGACTAATTGGCTGGTCTTTCGAATGGCCTCCTTCTGTACGCTATAGGCTATGATTTTGCAAAAAACATCAGCTATTTGTTTAGTCCTGTCTTTTCGGGTTGTCGCTAATCTCATCTTGTTCCTTTAATGGACTTTTATGTATGCACTGTTGCAAAAATGTTGATTTAAATGTTGTAGCCGATAGGATAAAAGCTGATCCACTGATAATCTCTCGTAATATCATATGCCGCATTATCTGACTGTAATATTGCTTATTATGATGTCTACTAGAGTTACAAAATAGCAGTTGTAGTACTGTATACTAAAATGCCTGGTATATATTTGCTATTTACAGGCACCTTAATAACGAACATGCATTAGATGATAGGAGTACTGCACAGTGTCGGGTCCAGATGCAGGTTGTGCAGCAGTTGGAGATTCAGGTAAAATGGTTTTAGTACTTAGTGCACAATGTTGTATACTCATTCTCCTCCTGTGTTCAGTCCTTCTTGGTTCATGCTTTTGTTTTCTTGAACAAATAATAGTTTATTTCATGAAAATGTGTATACATTAATTGCAGGGATTCCAGATTCAAATGTAGATTGGATAAAAGGAGTAGATAACAATATATTGAAAGATTACTTTGAAAGTAATCTCCTCACCGCCTCATTTAAAAAAACATATTTTGGCCCCTATTTTAAATCTCTCTGGTCAATACATTATTGGTGGGCAGACAACTTTCTGCCAGGTCTCTAGCTAACTTTGAGAAAGTATTTGAAAGCAAAACAGATTGATTCACTTTCCAGTTTCATTGTTCCTTTCTTCCTATGGACTGTGTTGATACACCAGCACATGATCTATACCAGCGGATTGCACAAGCTCTTTTATTTTCAGTAAAATTGTATGACAACAAAGTTTATTTATTTGAAAGTGCAATAAATCTATAAACCATTTAATTTAACTGTAGTGATATGTTTGAAATTTGTGTTTTGGAAGTAAGAGAGTAATTTTAAATAACTGTCCAGTATATGATTTTAAAACAGAAGGAAACAATCTTCACCCAATGATCCTCCTTTCAAAGTGACCAATTAATAGGTTTCCCTCTGGCTGACTTATAGAAGCAATCTACAGAAGTAAAGTCTGTTGTAATGAGACCCAGTGCAGTGTGGACCCAGATTCTGTGACGGAGATCAGTGCTTCACACTGCCTGGTCTCTGTCACTCTATTGAATTAGATTGATGATGGCAGATTGCAGGGGGCAGTAACTGGACCTCAGAGGGAAAGGATGAAGTGTGCAGATGATCCTGGCAGGCACAGTGCTTTGAGAACCCTTCACCTCTTCACAGCTGCTGGCATTAGTCCATTCCTAACAGTGTCCACAGGACTTTATCAGGACACCAAGGGCCCACTTATTTGTGTTCTTGGTAACTTGTTACTGTCACAACATCTATGACCTAAATACTCCTATTGACAAAAAGATGAAGTGTTATTTGTTTTTCTGTGACCTTTTAACACAAGGGAGACTTCCAAACGATGAGTACTTCTTAAGAAGCTATTTTTTCCTTTAAGGAAAGTCTATAAAAAACGGACATGATCCTATTGGTAATTAGAGAAATAAGACCTGTTCTATCACAATCATTTAAAATGTATTTTGCAAGAGTTTTATTTTCTGTTTGTTCAATAACAGCTTTCTAAAGAACGTGAGCGCCTTCAGGCAATGATGACCCATCTCCACATGAGACCCTCCGATCCTAAGCCATGTCCGAAACCTGTAAGTTTAATATTGGACTATGGATTGAATAGGGACCATACTGTTTAATAAATATTATGTACCATAAAAATAAACAATTGTCTGACAGTTTCCATATAGAATGGTTATGCTAATACTTAAGCATTAAGTGTGGTTCTGAAAAATGTTAGCAGATAGCTTTTTGTTGAAATAAAATACACATTCTACATTCTACACTGACAAAGTAATATACTTCACTTGTGACAAATAACTGACTTGAGATGACTGTCGAAATGTTAGAACATTTTATTTTGATGGATTTACAAATACACTTTGCCAGCGAAGAGAATTTTATTGGGCATCAATTGCACTGCTATATAGCTATGTCATTACTGGCAAGGCATTGAATGGAGTTACTTACAGGTGAAGGACTAGAATTTACTGTCTATCAAAATAGTTCCTGAAACATTTTACTTAAAAACAAACCTGGTGTGAACTGGTGAAATTAAATAGCATTTTGTAACATTTTAGTTTTAATCAACTTGGTTTGTAAAAGAATTAAAAAATAAATATTGCAGTAAAAGTTATTGATATCATCCTTACACTTTGTTAGTGTGAGTCATATGAGATGATAAAATCAAAACACAAATCAGTAAATAGTATAATTCTAAGTTAAACATTGAAAATGCTTTGTTACTTTCAGAGATGTTCAATTACCATTTTAAACCCCCCTGGAAATTCAGCATTAATTTAAAAATGATATGGTGGAATTGGTCTGGTAAAGATGGTCTTTTACTCCAGTTGAAATATGTGTTAGACAAGTAGGGGAAAAAACTCACTTTATGACATTGTTACAATTCCTGTATATAAACTGCATCGATTCTGCCAAACTGATCTTTTTTTATATATTTCTTTCTCTGCCTGTTTTGTTCCTTGCAGAATGTTTGCTGCTAACAAGTTCTCCTCCATCTGAGGACAGGGATAGTCTGGGGCATGGGCTACGTCATGACCACTATCAGTAATGCTTTGTAATTGACTAACAATTCACACACAGCAACTAAGCAGTGCTGGCCCTCTTCTGACTGAGATAAAACACATTGCTTTTCTCTGGTGCTGCTTCATGTAGCCCAACTGAAAACTGGTAATACCTCAGCTAAGGAAGCTGTATTCAAGTGACGGACAGCTCAGGGACTCAAACTCATGACCTTCTGGTTGTAAGTTGAACACTCAGCCACTAGAGCTACCGAGTCACAGATTACTTTAGAAATTTATTTGCCACAATTTATAACCTTTTATTATTAAGAATTTGATGCAGGTCAATTAAAAATGGGCACCAATCCGATTTCAAAACAAGTTGGTTTAATACAATGCTTTGCTCATTTATTTTAAATGAATACTACTCTCATCACTTCATATTCCACATTGCATTCCGTACTATCGAAAGTCTGAAGATAAAATACTTATCCAGTAAATCCATCAGGAATCTGCAGCTCATTCTTTATAAATAAATTATTCAATCAGTAAATTTGTGAAAGTCCAGCAGTGTGGTAACATCCACACTAATAAAGGATCTTCAGCCTATAATCCAAAACTGAACTTGAATAATGTAACTGAAGTATTACATTACATAAACCACACATGAAAGAACTACTAATTGCATTTGATGATGGGTAATTAATAGGGAATCCTTAGACGAGTAAGTTGAACTGAAACTACAGTCTTTTTCTCTTCCCACTGGACACATGTGCTCTCCAGAATGTGGTATATGGTACTGTTAGCCTTTAAATGGTTGAAGAGGAGTACAGTATACAAAAAGATCTCTAAAATGTATATACTGCACAAAAAGAGCTCCATAATTGATATGATAGTACTGATTTATGTCCTCATATGCAGTGGCTCAGTTGAGACAGCCCACACATTTGATAAATATTAATAGTATGAATTTATTACCAAGGCGAAATGAGCTCTGTTGGTTCATCACTGCACCCTTAACAGCTATCAGTACATGAACACAAGGTGCAACCGCACTGTCTATTATATGACCCCATTTACTCTCTGGATGGTACTTCATTAAATGGTACCTTTTGGCCATGCTATGGATGGATGAAAATCAAAGTTATCAAGGCTGCAAGTCCTGAATAATGAGTTTCACCCAACCTTGAATATATTCAGATGAGTTGAGGTAGCTAAGTGCTCATCCCAGCTTTTACATGCTTTTCCTTATTTATCTTTAATAAATTCTATTTTATCAGAACATGACTGCCTTCCTGCAAACATGTTCTGCTTGTTATTACTGTATGATAAAATAAATTATCATAACCCTATAAACATCATAATCAGATAGAGTATATAAGTCATAAGATTTAATGATAATGATTTTATGAAGTTTTATAACTGGAGATTATGTTTTGGTGTTATAAAATTGTCTTTTTTATTTTGAAAAAATATACAATTTCTTCTTCAAACTAATTAATTTTAGATTAGCCTTCCCTTTTTTATGAAGTGAAGATAAACCATTATAAGTATTGATTTATCGAGCATTCCTGTTAGTAAATATTATGTAGAAGATTCGGATAGAGCTGGTGTGATTTTTCTGAATTTTTAACACTTAGTGATGTTTGTTTATTAGGAGAGTTACAGTATTAGAATTACTACCAAATGTATATATAAACATAACTGGATTCCTTGCATCAATCTGCAGGCTATAGGTAGCAGTAGAATAAAACAGTTTGTGGTTTATTGGGAACAGATGCACTTGGGAATGCCTTCAGGGTGCCAGGCGTTGTTATTAGACTGCCAGTGCGCTTCTCCTGGCTGCTGCCCAAGAATGCAGAACAATTAGCTGGCATATGTTAATTTTTGTTTCTTTAACAAATTTTTCTACTCTCTAAACGTGTAAAACAAATCCACAAAGTAAGATCAATCAATGTTAAATGCATAATCTTCTCCAAATGAAAAAGGTGTTTATCTATAGATGAATACATAACATTTGAAACGACAGATGTGCCTGAATTACTTAGTCAGTTGCAATTTCCTGCACAATTCCTGATTTTCTAGTTTTGTGCAGCGACAAGATAACATTGCAGTTTTCCCAGATCGAGAAATTACCCTTCAGAATAGATTAAAAATGACTACAAATTAGCTATTAAGAGCATCACTTAAGAATTTGGCAGAAATCTTTTCACAGTGGAAGGGTGTAAATTTTGTTAATTAGATGCTATTTATGACAATGGATGTGTGGTAAATATAAAAGAGGTGATGTGGGAATTTTTCATTAATGAATAACAGAGTTTTATTGGGATGAGTAGTTGAAGGGCACACTGTTAAATAGCTTGCATTCATTTTCACCTTTTTCCTTTTTCTTCCCTGACACCCACATTCCAGGGTACATCAGCAATAACTGACACTGTAATCATAAATTGAAAATGATACTTCCAGAGGAATTGGCAAACTTGACATTTCATTATATTTGTTAACACATGCCACAAATGATTGTTAGTGAAGAAATTCCATTCCCCTCTCCATCTACAATCATATTTAATTTGAAAAATTTCAGCCTCCTCTGGCTAATTTGCAATTAAGACAATTTTGTTTGAATATGTAGTAATGTCATTACCATTCCACCAAATTAGCAGTGAGAGTAAAGGTCAGTGTAAAATTTTCCAGCTGGCTGGAGCCTCTCAGCTGAGATTTGGGACTGTGCAAAAACTGCAGTAGCAGTGGAGCAACGGCAGCACATTCCAGTCCCGTTTGCAGTAACTGGATCCCTTTGATAATCTGCCTTGTTTTTCAGCCTTTAAGAATAGACAGACACAACCATGGAACTTTTGATAACAGCTTTTATTATGGGAGAGACAGTTCTTATAGAGTTAGGATACACTAAAATGAGTTGGGCCTGAGTAATGTTGGATCAGATCATTAGATAATCTCTAACAGCATCCTCTAATTAGAGTTCTTATGATACAATTTCATCCTGTAATTAGTTGAGATTGGCTGCTTCCTTTGCTGCTTATTAGTGGCAACACAGCTGTAGAAGTGAATCCACTCTCATTTGTCAAACCTTTTAAAGCCTTCTTTCTCCTGTCTCTGCCTTTTCCCACTCCTCCTCCTGGGCCTCCTCAGCTGAATCTGGTGTCGAGTGTCACAATGTCTAAGAACATTTCAGAGACTTCCCCACAGAGCTTACCTCAGACTCCCACCACACCAACAGCCCCAGTCACCCCTGTCACGCAAGGACCCTCCGTAATCACTCCAGCCAACGTGCACAATGTGGGACCAATTCGAAGAAGACATGGTGATAAGTACAACATTCCCATTTCATCAGGTAGGATACTAAGTGGCTCCAGTAGCAGACTGACTTTTTGTCTGATAAATAACTTTAATAATTTTTGATTTAACTTAAGTTCTCAATATGTTTTGAAGATTATAGAAATAGATAATATCCCCTTTGTTGACCAAAATAGACTGAACTTAAACTACATTTTTTTCATTTTTCAGGCATTCCCACAGAACAAATTATGTGGAACAAATTTATTTGAAATATGATTTTTGATATTTGGAGGTGGGAGAGAGGGAGGAAGGATACAGTGTTGTGACCATTAGAATACCTTTTTAAAGCAATTTTATAACTCTATATCAGATATAGTACAGAGTTTAAAACAATATTTAGGGGGCAAAATAATAGCCCCTCACACCAATTGGGGATGGTAAACTTCCGGCTTGGAATCCCGTCCCCCCGCCCCCCCTCCCTCCCTCCCTCGTGTAATTGGGCCTACGTACCTCAAAGGAAGCAGAGCACTGTCTCCGGCATTCCGCTTCCTTTGGTGGTAGTCCTGGGGCGGTAGTGCAGCGCTGAGTAAAGAGCTACACGGATGCTCTGCCTAGTGCTGATGTGCTACAACAATCCTCCCCTTCCATTAAAGGGCGAGCCGCTACGCACTCTGTATGACCCTTTGGTGGCCGCCACTGAACCACCAGGGATGTGTGAGACTGGGCCAGCAGCCCGGCACCCAAGAGGGAGTGCCAGGCTGCACGATGGCGGCCCGGTCCACACTAGGGCTACCATGGTCGGGCCGACCCACGAGTCGGCTGACCAACAAAGATGGCAGCCCGGGGTGCTGCAGGCCTCCTCTTTAAACAGTGCCCCAGGAGCGGATGTCGTGAAGCTGGCATTGAAGGAGTTGGCATGGGGCGGTGAAGGGTCGCTGCGCAAGGTGATGATGTCATCGCCGATTGGGCGGCTGCCCGGGGCACTAATTGTGGGGCACGGCACTGCCGGGACAGTGCCTCCCAAACCTCCGGGGAAAATTCCCGGGAGCCGGTAACGCCCCACCTCCCCCGGACAAAAGCTACCTTGCGCCCCCTGGAGGCGCAAAAAAGGGATAATTTCTCCCCCTTACATTTATAACTAAAGGACTAGCTAAATAGTATAAACACACACAAATAAATACATTAGTAAAATTTTGCATTTGTTGGTGATTTAGTAACTTGCCACGTTCCAGTTAAACCCTGTTTTAAAATCATGTTTTCCTGCCCTGTGCTATCTGAAGAAATTATGTTCTTAGATCCTAATTCTGTACATATAATGAAGTTTTATTGAACAGGATAATTGTATAGAACTACACAATTAGCTTTTTGTCACTATTTTTTGCATTGAGTGAAAAATATTTTCAGTTCAGTCGCTCAATTGGCTGAACACTTGGCTCCCAACCAGGTGTTTGAGAGCTCAAATCCCAGTACTGCTTGACACTTAAAACCACTTGCATTAGTTAGTTGAGTTTCATTTGTTTTCAGTTCAGCTGCTCCAATGAGTGGCATATAGAGGAAATATCATAGCTTAATAATTGGATGTTGCTGGGCCCATTTTACATGCATAAAGCAGGCACGTATGGGTTCAAAATGGCAGGCGCTCATTCCACATCGGAAGTGTGCCATTTGCCATATTGGTTAAGGCTCATTTGTAGTTATGCTTATTACAGGTGTATGCAAATAGGAGACCTAACGCCTGTTTGAGGCCGGCTTTGCAAAATTCAGTTGCGCGTGCCCATAGCAGGCACGGGCATGCTGCAGTCATTTTTTTCAGGTGTTTAGCAGCCGAACCAGCTGTTCTTAAAGGGACTGCCGGAGGCCGCAACAGGAAACTTCAACTTTTTAACTTGCTTTATTGTGGAGCCAGGTGGGGCAGGAGTATTTTCAGCTTCACATTAAATCCGTGGGCCATCACTTCTTCCCCCGCCCCTCCCCCCCCCCCCCCCCCCCCGTCCTCCTGCCGGATTGACCTGAGGCCCTCGTTCCCCCCCCATCCCCCCCCTCCCTCCCCCTTCCACCCCTGTCCAAGCCGGTTGAATTCACTACTCCACTGTAACCAACAAGTTCTCTCTGAGGCTGTGACTGGCACTCGCAGCTCACTGGTAATAAACAAAAGAGGCCGGTGGAACAATTTACCGTTGTTCTGCAGCCAGCCTCATTAGTTGTGTGCAGCGTGCATTGCACTGAGATCACACTCTGATTTGATGCAATCCAATTTCTAGGCTGATATCATTCTCCAAAATGGTGCAAAAGGCATTAACATGGATCACTTAAATCCCACCTCCTGTCAGTTGATCAGAGTAGCATTTATGGTGGCTGCGGAGAAACCTGGATTGCCCCATACTTCTTGTTGATGGAGGTTGTTTGCTCCCGAACAGCTTCTTAGCGGGAGGGATGGGGGTCATGGAGGGAGAATAGAGGGAAGGAAGGAGAAAGAGGGACAGAATGTTGCTTTTTGCTTAGTTTGCCATTGGTATATGTTATGGAATATAATTCATTGCCCATTTTCAAAATCAACCATGTCAGAATAAATAATTTGGAATTTTGTGAATAGTCAATTCTTTAACATCAGGAAATTGCCCTGTTAATTTGACATTCGCTATTCACTCTTTCAGAGATTGCACCAAACTATGAGTTTTATAAGAATGCAGATGTCAGACCTCCATTTACTTATGCAACTCTCATAAGGCAGGTGAGTAGACGTTGCCTGATTAGATTATAATTAATTACTGCTTCAATTAATGTTTCCTGAGAAAGTGTCACCCTGTTTAGTTACCAAACAGTTATTTAATGTCATTTTGTCCCTTTTATTTCAGGGTATCATTGAATCATCTGACAGGCAGTTAACACTTAATGAAATCTACAACTGGTTTACACGAACATTTGCCTATTTCAGGCGTAATGCTGCAACTTGGAAGGTAACTTCATAACCTGCACTTCACAGAAGCACGGCACAGTACCTGCAGATAGGACTGAAGACATTTATTTACTTGACACAAACAGATTAGTATCAGACTCCCCTCTTTTTCAAATTGGCTGTTGAATAGAATGAATTCCCTTTCTCAAAATGACAAGTGGAAAGAATAATTTTGCCTCTGATATCGTTTTCTAATTTGGTGCAATTAATAGCTTCGCCTTGGTGGAGATGTGAGGGCCTGACACACTAATTACAGTGTGAGCACTCAATCATCAACACCTTTGTTAGTAGCACCGTATTACTTTTTACTTTCACATATTATTGGCTAATTAGTTTGAAAAATGGCTGTTTGCCTTGTGCAACAAATGGAGGCTGTAGGTTTTGTCTTGGTCTGTGCCTTTTGTACACATCATACCTCATCACACAGACTGAAGCTGCCACAGGAGTCAGGGCTGTGGTCACTCAGCTGGAACTAAAGGAAAGTAAGTGAATATTATCCTGTCAGAACAGAAACACAGTTTATTTACTGAGACAAAGAATTCATTCATATCCCTGTCTAAACAAATCCATTATCTTGCACTTACAAGAAGCAAAATTGGGTGCTCTTGGTATTCTTTTTTTCTCTGTATTTTTCTCTTGGAAACGGAGTAGCTCAGCAGATAAAGAGAGTCTGTACATCTCGAATGCACTTTATATTTTCATTTTAAAACTAACTGAAACAGCAATTAGCCACAAGTCATTTGGCATAATCAGTGGAAATGTTTGTAGTGGTGAAGAATAGACGTGGTAAAGCCAGATCTACATTACAAGCATTTTTGCTGTGCTCATCAGCATATTAAACATTTTTGAGTACCAGATTTACTGAACTGAATTAATTTGGATTTGGAATGCAGATTATTCTGAAAGATCATCAGAGACCTAGATGTCTGAAAAAGACTAATAGCTCTTCCAATTTTTAAATTATGCTGTGTATTTTGTTTTTAATTATTAGTTATTTTATGGGGTTTTAGCCAAATGCAATTACCACATATATAGGCTATGATTTAAAGGAACATAATGCAAAATGATTAAAATGTATACTTTAAAAAAATGTCCAATACCTTTACTTTCCAGTTCGGCATATTACTCATTACAGTAATACTTAGTGATTGTTTTGTCCTCTGGTTTACTGGGGGGAAAATGCAGAAATGAAAGATGATTTAATATCTCAGCTTGGTCTCATCACTGCAGCTCGGGAATCCAGTGAAACTCATTCTGAACAGCTTATTAGTTCTAACTATATCGCATGCATAATAAAACTGCTCATTTGCTCATTAATATTAAAATTATCATATTCAGAGCCATGGGCATTAAGATCAATCAAATCCATGGATTTTCAGGTCAGATGCAAGATCTGCTTATGCCTTTTTTTATAGGATCCTTTTCTCAAAGCAAACCCAATGCACAAAACTGAAAGGAGAAAAAAATTATACAGAATCTCAACAGGCTGATCATATTTGTTAGTCTCAAATTATTAATTGTAGCATTAGAACAACAGTCATGACCAAGGCTGCTGCTTAGAATTGTCATCATCTTGTGAAAATTTGCACATTAGTTATTCCATCAAATTTAATAGAAATAATAAAATGTATGTTTACAAATAATTACTAGTTTCTCATGCTCATGTAGAACCCATATGATCTTGGGTTAGATGTGAGCTTTATAGAAATTACAGCAGTGAATTTAACACATCTGGAAGCAGTAAATCAGCAATTCAGCTTGAGTATTTTTTATATCAAATTTATCAGAAAAGCAGTAATTAACAATAAGTGGTTTAATGGAAGCCTTTTCCTTATTATCATATTATTATTTGAAGCTCCTGGATTTGCATTGAACTGTATAGGATTCATTTAAAATGTCAGTTAACTTGGCAGACCACAAACAAACTCTGTCATTTGATTATTATAGTGCTGAAAAGAGCGTTTTTTAAGCTTATTTGCATTGGGCTTTGTTTGAGGGTAACATATGTGGCATTGGCACTGTAAGTTATTTCACTTGCATTTCATACTACAGGAGGTGGATAGGCTGTTCAGTTATTTCAGTGGACTGCGCAATCATCCCTAACTACACCAACGTGCCCCCACCTCCCCCCACCCCCCCTCCCCAAGAGCTGATCAGGGACACAACAGACCTGACCTAATTGTACTGGCATTTTCAAAGATACTGTAATTTGTACAGATATTGCAATTTAGACCAGCAGCAGGCAAAGAAGGTTCTGACATAGCTATTATTAAAATAGCTTTGAGAGTTTTGTTATCACAGACAGTTCAAATGGCAGATATTGGTGTACAGTTTTGCTATTCATGCTGCTGTTCAAAGTACATAGCCTACAGCCAACCCAAAAGGAGAACTAATCTGTATATTTATGGTCTTGGATTTTCTAACATCTAAAGTGTATAATTTCAGAACAATATAGACATTTTTTAAATAGTTTAACTGATGAGCTGTAGTTGCAAGAAGTTTTTCCTTCCCATTGAAAATATCTTTTTCTATAAATAAAAACAGAATACTTGATAATCTACAGAAAAATAATTGGCAAATTTGTAGGTCAATACCAGGAAACTGCTGTTATTATGAGATATAAAGAGTTATAGCAAAGGAAGAGGTCTGATTTCAGCATGTTTCTTGTTAAATTGGCATTCATTTGCTCCTTGATTTTATTTTACAAAACTTGGAATGCTCTTTTTTTCCCCTCTTTGTGTTTACTTTAGAATGCAGTACGCCATAACCTTAGTCTGCACAAGTGTTTTGTTCGAGTAGAAAATGTTAAAGGGGCAGTGTGGACAGTGGACGAAATAGAATACCAAAAGCGAAGGTCACAAAAGATAACAGGGTATGTGTTCAGTATTGTTCACTATTGTAGCTAACTCCTAGTTGCATCATTCCTCATATCCCACACCAGCCACAACCTTCCACAAGGGCCAAGAATGCTAGAGGGTAAGCTTTAAAGGTAGATGGGTGCACTCTGCTGATGGCTGCTGTGGAAGTGAGCCTATATTTGATGCACTTTGATAGGTAAGGCTTCACTTTAGTGGTTTCCCTGTATCTGTCTCTTATTTTAGTTCTAACAAACCTGCATTCATATTGCTTGTATGACATTAGAAATCATAACCTGCTGTTGCTGATGTGCATTTTTAACCTTTCCTTCCCTTTAAACCCTATACACTTATCCTTTCCTTTTCTGCCCATTCTGTTGCTCTGCTTGGCTATTGCTCCTATCCCTGGGTGCCCTTTCCACTAATTTGTCATTGCATAAGTGCTTTCTCAGAGTATAGGATGAGTTTGGGTTCTTTTGGACTGTTGATGAGGAGGAATTTAACAGTGGCTACCGCACTCCGAGAGACTGACCTCGGAAATACTTTTCTGATGAGGGTATTGATGAGCATTTCTTGCACTGAGACCTTTTGCTTGCTTATTCCACTGCTTTGCAAATTAATTCACCATCAGAATGATTGGTTGGTTAATATTTCTTTCTCCTTGGGCTGCATAATTAATAGCCTTGAATAATAATTTAAAGAGGCCACAGGTGCATTAAGAGAAGCTAAACACTTCTTTGCTGAGAAACCGCTTAGTTAGGCAACTGGCCCATTCATCTTGATGATGATGTACTTTGGGGTTTATTTTTGTATTTATTCAGTACTTGCTCGAGTAATTATCACTAATAAAACATGCTTGAAAGCTCATTCAGAGCATCTTTAGCTAACTAATTTGAAAGAAGAGGAAAATCAGATTTGAAACAATAAGAATATTTAATATTTTAGGTCCTATGTTTTGCAGTAGGAGTTGAAATGTGCTGGATTGGTTTATGTTGTCATTTTAATCTATTTGGTCTCTAAGTTTTGAAAATTACCAATGTTTTGCAGTTAATGCCACATATAATTGTAATCTAATGCTTGATACATTTTCTTTATTAAATTAACATTGTTACATTTTTCTACTTAAAAATTGAAAGACAAGTGTGCTTTATTTGTTTTATATAAGTCAGTAGCCTTATAAATTTTAACACCACTTTACTTTTCTTTTTCAGAAGCCCAACATTAGTCAAAAACATACCTACTAGTCTGGGATATGGAGCAGCTCTCAATGCAAGCTTGCAGGTAAAAAGTTTAATACTGTTACTGAATTTAGTATGCTCTGACTACGGTGAAATATGTATTGTAGCTGCCAAATGATTTGATACTGATGCAAACGATTACAATTTTACTTTTGTGTCCATCCTAATTTCTATATTTCGGCCTTTAATTTTGATACACAATTCTAAGCCTTTCCTTTTCGGGTTAGGTTTAGTTGTAAAACTAGTCTCTGATGTGGTTAAAAAGCAAGAGGGACACCCTGTGGCAAACTCTGGAATATCCACCTTTGTATTAAATGCTAGATTGATGGCAGCCTCTGCAAATGCATGTGGATATGCATTAATATTTATCTAAGCTGTCATAAATGATTTCACATCATAGAGCTAGCGAATGAGGCGCTCATGGCAAAAATTTTAAAGTTTAATTACAATATATAATTTTTATGCACAAGAGGCAAAATGTCATGACTTTTATTTCGAGGTAAAGTTTTGGTCATTCTTTAAAGTCAAGGAGATGCTTTGTTAGAACATGAATCAGGATCTTTGGAGTTAAAGAACAGTCAGCGGGGAATTGCCACTGGGGTTAAACCATTCAGCAGAAGCCCAGCTTAGAAGTGGAAACAAATTGGTTTGCATTTCGAACTTGCTTCTGCTGCTAGTCAAACCTTGTATTCAAAGAGCAGCTGCCAGGGTTCACTTTTCTCTTCTCATTATAGGTGCTTGGTAACCCATTACACTAACCTTTACAGAAAAAAATACGTTAACATTTTAAACTGTTCATCTCATGCATATCACTAGTCACACTATTGATATCATTAGTCATTAAAATTGGCAACATTTTAACTGACATTTTATATAATTTTAAATTTTTTTAAATGTAAATAGAGATGGAAATGTGGCTCAACACTTGTATTGTTATGGCATTGGTAGTTCAAGCTGGTGAATTTTTAGAGTCCCCATCTTGACTGCCATTCATACATTCTGACTCGTCTTAGTCAGGCATCTAGAAGAAGAAGAGGAAGTTAACTGGGAATAGGTTTTTGCTCACCAGTCAAGTTTGACTCATGACTGGTCAAGCCAAGATTGGTATTGATTGCTGCCATGGATAGATCTGCAGGTTGGAGCATCTCTCCATTCAGACTGAAAAAGATGATGGCATGATTTGAAGGGATTTGTAGGAGAAGAGTAGGGACAAAATGTTTCACAACAAAATAATAAATTAGAAACCTATTGGACTTGAAATCCCCACAGGCGTGTACGAAGTGCGCATGTGTCCGTGGGGTCCCCCGCAAGTTCCAGGTTTAGGCATGCGCAATCTGTCAAAAATTGGAGCCTCCGACCATAATTTCTGGGACAATAATACACCGTATGTATGTTGACAATAACAAGAAGATCATGTATAGTAAAATTCCACACAAAAACATTGGCTTATTGTGTTTTTTTTTGATTTTAGGTATAACTCTTTTTGACTGCACACATACATATCGGATTATATGTTAATTTAAAATCCATTGCTGACCAATTTATTTTAAAGATTTGGTTAAAACTTGAGAATAATTTAATACATAATTGAGAAATACAGACAGCAAAGCTATTTATCAAACACAACATAGGGAAGCTCAGGGTCAATGTATTAATGTATTTGGTGTAACTGAATTCCAAAAATACACAAAGTACAAATTGGCTTTACAATTAAAACTGAAGAATTGAATTAATTTCTCTTGAGGACATAAGCAGCTGAAATCATCTCATCCTAGGTGCAAAATCCATGTTTGTTTCTATATTCATTAATTTGATATTTTTAGTTTTTTTAAATTAGAGTACTCACTTACATGTACTTTAAACTAAAAAATAACCGGCAATGCTGAGAGTTTGGGAAACCAAAGCATTGATGGCAGCAAGGAAGAGAATTTCAAAGCCATTTACTGAAACGTTATCGAAGTCTCCTTCTCTCTCATCTTCCAAACAAGATAGCAAAATAGACAAAAGTTTCAACTTCATATGTTTTTTTTAAATTCAGCCCATCTCCGGGTTTGGGGGGATGGCGGGGATGGGTGCATTGCTGTCATATATGCCTTACATTAAGCATAAATTGAGGTGTGTAGTAACAGTTAATGTAAAGTGTCACTCCACAATCAGATAATGGTAAGTGTGAGTCTGCAAGTGAACATGAAGGGGGAACAAGATATGGTTATCTGCTAAATACAACATTATGGGGCAATCCACCATCATGGCTGGTTTCCTTGACAGGAAAGATACTGTGGGGAAATGGGTAATGAAATGATTGACAATTTTGTATTAACTATAAGTGTCCAAGTATGACTTTACCTTATGAGTCTTTTGACTGCATATATAGTAGATATAACAGAAAAATGAGGGTCCTGACTTCAGACAGTGGTCACAAATCTTGCACATCTCATACATACATTTGAGCTCCTGATTAAACTGTATTCAGTGAAGTCCTATTTAGAATCACAGTGCACATTTTGCTCTTCATAGATCTGTAGTTAAGACATAATACTTAAGGTTAAATAACTATCACACATACATATTAAATCAGTTATCACCTAAGCATGCAACATCTACCAAACAAGTAGTTAGATAAATGACCAAGAAGTAAAAGATTAAAATATGATTGAGAAGATCCTTCTGAACATGGTAAGAAACTTGAAAGTTGCTCTAAATCCTATTGGTTTCTCAGTCACACCAGTAAACCACTAGAGACTCTCTTGCCTCAATAGAGTATTCCCAGGGGAGGACTAAAGTGAAAGGTTCTTAATAAACATATACTTTTCCATGTATACTCACAGCAAACCAAAGTAAGATACTGTTAACTGGCACTTTAGAAGGATAAATTATATTTGTGCTGACATCTGACAAATCTGATCATGGAATCAATACAGATGTGCCACAGCAAGGTTGTATTTGTATAGAACAAAATAATTCAGCGATACCCCTTCTACCTCTTTAACTCATCTTCTAATTAGATGTATCCATGAATAATGAGTAGGACCTATATATGTGAATGTAGTGACTTAGAAATGGAAAGGGAGAATGGGATACTGTGACAAGAAGAATTGCAAGCTTAGAGCTATGAAATGAGAAATTTAAGATAAGCAGACTATGGATAAAGGGGTCAATACAGCTTAACAAATGAAAAGAAAATCAACTTTTGTTACCTATACTGTATCTTGAGCTAGCTCTTGAAAAGAGTGCAACATTGGCTTTTTGGTAAATGGTCTTAAGTTGTAAATTGAGGCTTCTTTCTGATTTTCTAAGCCAAACATGAATTAATCAATTTCTGATGTGGACCCAATAAATAATTGTCTTTTTCCCTGTGGTGCTAGAATATTTCTTTTCTCAGAGAAAGTATTGCATCCACTACCCACGGCCATTTTAGAGGTGATTTCTCATTAACAATATTAAGCACCTGGCTAAATTGCTGGCTACTTTTATAATTATAAGAAAGGGAAATTTTAATTCTTTAAGTTTATAAAAAAATAATGGCCGACTTTATGAAGAATAATTCCAGCCAATTATCTTTTACTGAAGCGCCGAAATAGCCATTAAAGCAACAATCTGGATTAAAACCATAAGCATGTACCACGTAGAAGCACTGTAACATTGTTTTTCCTAATTCATTGGTACAAGGGCATTGTGAATGAATTAAGTAATGTACTCCTAGTGCTCCTAATAGAAGATGATGTGGCTTTAAAACATACAAGTTTAAATTGTTGAAATGTTAGTAATAATTGCTACAAAGCAATGAGCCTGTTGATACCTTGATTTATTTATGCTGTATTTGCAAGAAAGGGGATATAGGGCCCAAATTTGGCCAGTACAGATTTCTGGCACACTTACCAGAGGTGCGCCGCTTTTGTAGAACTCCAAGGGTGCCAAAAATCTTTGGGCCGAGTTTGGCCGCTCCCCAGCCTCTCCTCAATGGTGGTGTACCGTGGCAACTGGATTCGGGGGCGGAGCCAGGTCCCGGCGCTGAAAACAGTGCCAGGACCTCTGCACATGTGCGGTAGAGTGCGCGCGCATGCGCAGTAGCTCCTCGCCCCAGAATCTGATAGTGTGCTGCAGTCTGTGTGGGAGGGGCCGAAGCATTCCGACCCATACTCTGGCCGAATGGGTTCCCTCATCAGCGGCCCGCTGCCTTCCGGGCTGTGTTTTGGTAGGACTTCTATTTTTTATTTGTTATTGATTGATTGATTGCTTATTACTTTGGTCTTGGTGCCTTAGGTGCAGGGTTCCTTCTATTTTTTATTAATTAATTGCTTATTACTTTTTGTGCTTTGTTTAGTGCTTTGTAAGTCTTGGTGCTAGGTGCAGGTTCTCTCAGCTTCCTTGTATTTTTTATTTGTTGTTGAATGCTTATTTTTATGCTTTGTTTAGTGCTTGCTGCTTTAGAATATATTTACCTGTGCTGATTTCTTAACTCTCCGCAAGGGTTTTCTGTGCAGCCACAAGTGGCCACATATGCTGGCTTAAGTTAGTTTGGAGCAACTATTAGCTGCCCAAACTGGCTCAAATTGCCAAAACAGGCATAGGTGGCTGGTAACGCCCCCTTTTGGGGAAAAAAAAACTAAACTAAAAAAAAAATCCTAACTAACTTACACTGTTGCAAATTAAATGTGCAGCATGGGGATTTTTAAGATACTCCAGAAAAATCAAGTTGCTCCAAAAAAAATGGAGCAACTCCTGGCCAAATTTGGGCCCTTAGTTTCCAACTAAATTAAATGAAACATCATTTTGATCACTTTAAATATTTAATAAAGATTGATATGTAATTACAATATATTGTCAATATTTATATAGTAATGTATCATTGAGATTTTTCATAAGACAGTCCTAATGAAGCTTGTAAAATCTGTCAAGCTAAACGTAGACTTGAAACAATTATTCTCATCAATTATTTTATGTTTATTTTTGTCAGGCTGCACTTGCAGAGAGTAGTTTACCTTTACTTAGTAACCCAAGCCTGATAAATACCACCTCCAGTGGCTTACTGCAGGCAGCCCATGAAGACCTCAATGGTTCACTGGATCACCTCGACAGCAATGGGAATATCAGCCCAGGATGTTCTCCACAGCAACATATGTAAGCATCTGCGACGCATATATGCTAGTTTTATTGGCAGGCACAAATAAGTATTTTGTTCACTTCTTATTATAAAAGCATAACTGAGATATCTGGCTTCATTCTGCAATCTATATCTGTCTTCCGACTACAATTTATACATAAGCCAGCAAAGTATTTTGCACCTTGTTTTTGATGTCAAAAAATTCTAGTGCATGAACTGAAGTGATTACATATTCAACTTTAATTACTGGCAGTCCTATGTTGGAGGATTTTATATGTTATGTTTTATGCAAAAGTCTACTGTTCTAGTTAATATTTGTAGCTATCTATGTGATTGATTATGTTAAAATCTTTTCTCGACCATCTTTTAATGGAGCAGTGAGAGTGAGATCATTAAAAATTAATGTTCTGTGGGTTTCAGAAATATGCATAAAGCTTTGAAAAGCCTGGTCCTAATCAGTGATGTCAAACATGTGGCCATTCTTTGTTTACTGACTTGCAGTGGGTGAACTCGTTAAGAGGATTCCCTTTAACTGGTTGCAATGGAACCACAAGGCAAAAAAGAGCCATCTTTTCTAAATATTAATATAGCTATTATGTGGTAAGAATACAGATATTTACAGTAACAACAACTCCATTTGTCAAAGTAACAGACATAATGATTTTTAGAAGACTACGATTAGCTTTCAACTGTAGTAATCCTAAAGGTTCATATATTCAGACACACAGGTCATGTATGCAGGCTATTAGATGTATGTGTAGCTCCATAAAAAATTATTTGAGCATAGTTGAATGTCAATCTATTACTATACTATTTACAATTATAAATTTAATAGCATTTTTGAAATAAATGTAATTTCTCAGAATTTGATTCAGTAAAAAGTAGTGGCCGGAATTCTCCTCTTTGTGGAGGAGTTCAGCTAGACGAGATTTTTGCCCACCACTCCAAATCCAACCCAACTCTGACCCAATTCCCTGGGTAATGTATAGTACATGGTGGACTCCTGGCAGGATTGCCATTGACAAGAGTGAGCCTGCCACCAGATTTTAGGGATATGCCAGTGGCACTACGGCAAGACAATCGGTGCAGCTCCACAAGAGGTAGGGACAGATTTAAAGGAGCTGAAGTACCCCCAGAGATGGCAGAGACCAGGGCCAATGCAAGTAACTCATTGGGGGGAATGGAAGTAGTGAGGCCTCTCACTCCATGAGTGTATCTCAGGGCCATTACTGCCGATTCCCAGGCCCTACTGCCACCTTTCCCCTCAACAGCTCTGGGAAGCTGTGATAAAACAAGAAAATGGGTGTGAAATCCACCAGGCACCTGGGCCCTGCACACCACCATCGTCATTTGCATGCAATGGGTGGAGAAGGAGAAGCCAGTGGCAGCCCCAGTGGGGGCAAGGAGAAGAAAATATAATTCAGGAGGCGAGACTTCCTTCGGCCTGAGCGACTGCATTTTCTTTCATTTTTTAGCCGCTGTCCTATCCAATTTGTGGCACGTTGGCTGAGGAGAATCCAAGGCGGTTAGTCTTGCAGTGCTTTAGCAATATGTAGAGTTCTGAAGATTTTCTGTATCACCACAAACTATCCTATTGATGATAAATGGTTTACAATGATGTAAAAAACAATGAATTAAATCTTGGTTGAATATTGCAAAGTAAAATTTATAGGGGCCGAAATTGCCCGTTGTTTGCGCCTCCAGGAGGCGCTAATGGGATGCAATGGCCTTTTCGCTGAGCAGCGGGCAGCGGTAGCGCCTCGGGTGAAATTTCTCCGGAGGTTTTTGGGATGATGTGCCGGTAGTGCCACGCCTCATGATTTGAGCCCTGAGCCGGCGCACGCCCGTCAATGATGTCATCGCCATGCGCACTGGCACATTAGTGCCACACGCCAACCCCTTTGCACCCCGTGGGGGAAATTGCACCCCAGGCCGTGGGGATGTCGCGGGCCGATGTCAACGTCAGCTTCGCAGTCCTCGCATTGACCAGGCCGCCATTATCCAGCCCAGCACACCGCTGGCCCGGTCGATCACGTCCCTGGTGGCGCAGTGGCTGGCCACTAAAGGGCCTGCAGAGTGCGCAGCGGCACTTCTTTTAAATGAAGGCTGCGTTCCTGCCCCTCCAAGGAATGGAACACCAGAGACAGCACTCCAATTCCTTTGAGAGGCGCACATGTCTAATTCTGTGTTGGGGGCGGGACCTCTGGGCCAGGCGATAACAGTCCCAGTCCCGGAGGGTTACCACCTCCAATCAGGACAAGGGACAAATTTGTCCCCATAGTTTTCCTATATGTACTTTAAGAGCAGTAGATTTATAACCTTTATACAAAATTTAAATATATAAAAAAAATACTGTTTTCACTTAATAACTTCATTCTTTTGGGCGATTTTAACTTCCCGAAATATGGGTGGATAGACCTACCACCCCGTCAGTGCTGATGATCAGTTGGCTGATACTTTAACAGGGGCTTTTTTAAGATGATAGGCCTCCTTTTAGTATGTAAATCAGGTTCCTATGAAATACACAGCCCTCATTGCCTATTTAGGAAAGAAGTAATCAGTGTACGCCTCTGAGTCAGAAGAGTGTGGCTTCAAGTCCCACTCCAGGAAATTGAGCACATAAATCTAGGCTGACACTCCAGTGCAGCTCTGAGGGAGTGCTGCACTGTCGGATGTGCCATCTTTCAGATGAGACGTTAAACTGAGGCCCCCGCCTGCTGTCTCAGATGGACATAAAAATCCCATATCACTATTTCGAAGAAGAGCAGGGGAGATATCCCCGGTGTCCTGGCCAATATTTATCCCTCAATCAACATCATAAAAAAAAAACACAAATTATCTTCTGGTCATTAGCACAGTGCTGTTTGTGGGAGTTTGCTATGCGCAAGTTGGCTGCCGCTGTTCCCACATTACAATAGTGACTGAACTCCAAAACTACTTCATTGGCTGTAAAGCGCTTTGAAACGTCCGGTGGTTGTGAAAGGCACCATTTAAATGAAAGTCTTTCCTTCCTTCCCTCCCCCCTCCCTTACCTTCCTTCTAACCTAATCATATAATCTCTTGATTTTCACAATTTATTACAAGAACATTTCTATATAAACAATACACAAGTTTATAATTATGAGATGAATGATGTTATAAACCACCAGTTGTCAGCACTGCATATGGAAACACCGGGGACAGCAGGAATCAAGCCTATCCCTTGTGAATGCTTCTGCTGTAGCGGCTTAACTGTGTAACTGGTCAGCTTTAATAGATTTGGAGAATAGTTACAAGAAACCATAATGGTGATGTAAATATATATAACTTATAAATCACTAGTTAGGCCCGAGCGGGCAATTCTCGGCACCACATTTAGGAAGGATGTCAAGGCTTTAGAGAGAGTACAGAGAGATTTACTGGAATGCTACCAGGGATGAAGAAATGCTGTTATGTGGAGATACTAGAAAAGCTGGGGTTGTTCTCTTTAGAGCAGAGAACGTAAAGAGGAGATTTAATAGAAGTATTCAAAATCACTCGGGATGTGGCTGTCACTGGCAAGGCCAGCATTTATTGACATAAGAACATAGAAAATAGGTGCAGGAGTAGGCCATTTGGCCCTTCGAGCCTGCACCACCATTCAATAAGATCATGGCTGACCATTCCCTCAGTACCCCTTTCCTGCTTTCTCTCCAGACCCCTTGATCCCCTTAGCTGTAAGGGCCATATCTAACTCCCTCTTGAATATATCCAATGAACTGGCATCAACAACTCTCTGCAGTAGGGAATTCCATAAGTTAACAACTCTCTGAGTGAAGAAGTTTCTCCTCATCTCAGTCCTAAACGGCCTACCCCTTATCCTAAGGCTGTGTCCCCTGGTTCTGGACTTCCCCAACATTGGGAACAATCTACCTGCATCTAACCTGTCCAGTCCTATCAGAATCTTGTATGTTTCTATGAGATCCCCTCTCATCCTTCCAAACTCCAGTGACTACAGGCCCAGTCGATCCAGTCTCTCCTCATATGTCAGTCCTGCCATTCCGGGAATCTGTCTGGTGAACCTTCGCTGCACTCCCTCAATAGCAAGAATGTCCGTCCTCAGATTAGGAGACCAAAACTGAACACAATATTCCAGGTGAGGCCTCACCAAGAGCCCTGTACAACTGCAGTAAGATCTCCCTACTCCTATACTCAAATCCCCTAGCTATGAAGGCCAGCATACCATTTGCCTTCTTTACCGCCTGTTGTACCTATATGCCATCTTTCAATGACGAATGAACCATGACACCCAGGTCTCGTTGCGCCTCCCCTTTTCCTAATCTGCCACCATTCAGATAATATTCTGTCTTCGTGTTTTTGCCCCCAAGGGGGATAACCTCACATTTATCCACATTATAATGCATCTGCCATGCATTTGCCCACTCACCTAACCTGTCCAAGTCCCTCTGCAGCCTCTTGGCATCCTCCTCACAGCTCACACCGCCACCCAGCTTAGTGTCATCTGCAAACTTGGAGATACTACACTCAATTCCTTCATCTAAATCATTAATGTATATTGTAAAGAGTTGGGGTCCCAGCACTGAGCCCTGCGGCACTCCACTAGTTACTGCCTGCCATTCCCGACTCTCTGCTTCCTGTCTGCCAACCACTTCTCTATCCACGTCAGTATATTACCCCCAATACCATGTGCTTCGATTTTGCACACCAATCTCTTGTGTGGGACCTTGTCAAAAGCCTTTTGAAAGTCCAAATACACCACATCTACTGGTTCTCCCTTGTCCACTCTACTAGTTACATCCTCAAAAAATTCCAGAAGATTTGTCAAGCATGATTTCCCATTCATAAATCCATGCTGACTTGGACCGATCCTGTCACTGCTTTCCAAATGCGCTGCTATTTCATCCTTAATAGTTGATTCCAACATTTTCCCCACCACTGATGTCAGGCTAACCGGTCTATAATTAGCCGCTTTCTCTCTCCCTCCCTTTTTAAAAAGTGCCGTTACATTAGCTACCCTCCAGTCCATAGGAACTGATCCAGAATCGGTAGACTGTTGGAAAATGATCACCAATGCATCCACTATTTCGAGGGCCATTTCCTTTACTCTGGGATGCAGACTATCAGGCCCCAGCGATTTATCGGCCTTCAATCCCATCAATTTCCCTAACACAATTTCCCGCCTAATAAGGATATCCTTCAGCTCCTCCTTCTCACTAGCTCCTCGGTCCCCTAGTACTTCCGGAAGGTTATTTGTGTCTTCCTTCGTGAAGACAGAACCAAAGTATTTGTTTAGTTGGTCTGCCATTTCTTTGTTCCCCATTATAAATTAACCTGAATCCGACTGGAAGGGTCCTACGTTTGTCTTCACTAATCTTTTTCTCTTCACATATCTATAGAAGCTTTTGCAGTCAGTTTTTAGGTTCCCGGCAAGCTTCTTCTCGTATTCTATTTTCCACCTCTTAATTAAACCCTTTGTCCTCCTCTGCTGAATTCTAAATTTCTCCCAGTCCTCAGGTTTGCTGCTTTTTCTGGCCAATTTATATGCCTCTTCCTTGGATTTAACACTATCCTTAATTTCCCTTGTTAGCCACGGTTGAGCCACCTGCCCAGTTTTATTTTTACTCCAGACAGGGATGTACAATTGCTGAAATTCATCCATGTGACCTTTAAATGTTTGTCATTGCTTATCCACCGTCAACCCTTTAAGCATCATTTGCCAGTCTATTCTAGCCAGTTCACGCCTCAAACCATCAAAGTTACATTTCCTTAAGTTCAGGACCCTAGTTTCTGAATTAACTGTGTCACTCTCCATCCGAATAAAGAATTCTACCATGTTATGGTCACTCTTCCCCAAGGGGTCTCGCACAAGAAGATTGCTAATTAGTCCTTCCTCATTACACATCACCCAGTCTAGGATGGCCAGCTCCCTGGTTGGTTCCTCGACTTATTGGTCTTGAAAACTATCCCTAATACACTCCAGGAAATCCTCCTCCACTGCATTGCTACCAGTTTGGTTAGCCCAATCAATTTGTAGATTAAAATCACCCATGATAACTGGTGAATCTTTATAGCATGCATCCCTAATTTCTTGTTTGATGCTGTCCCCAACCTTACTACTATTGTTTGGTGGTCTGTACATAACTCCCACTAGCGTTTTCTGCCCCTTAGTGTTCCATAGCTCCACCGATACCGATTCCACATCATCCAAGCTAATGTCCTTTCTTACTATTGCATTAATTTCCTCTTTAACCAGCAATGCCACCCTGCCTCCTTTTCCTTTCTGTCTATCCTTCCTAAATGTTGAATACCCCTGGATGTTGAGTTCCCAGCCTTGGTCACCCTGGAGCCATGTCTCTCTGATGCCAATTACATCATACCCATTAACTGCTATCTGCACAGTTATTCAGAATACTCCTTGCATTGAGGCACAGGGCCTTTAGGCTTGTCTTTCGAACACACTTTGCCCCTTTAGAATTTTGCTGTAATGTGGCTCTTTTTGTTTTTTGCCTTAGGTTTCTCTGCCCTCCACTTTTACTTTTCTTCTTTCTATCTTTTGCTTCTGCCCCCATTCTACTTCCCTCTGTCTCCCTGCATAGGTTCCTATCCCCCTGCCATATTAGTTTAACTCCTAATTGCCTAATCCCTAATTGCCCTTGAGAAGGTGTTGGTGAGCCGCCGCCTTGAACTGCTGCGTTTGTGTGGTGAAGGTACTCCCACAGTGCTGTTCGGGAGGGAGTTCCAGGATTTTGATCTAGCGACGATGAAGGAATGGCAATACATTTCCAAGTCAGGATGGTGTGTAACTTGGAGGGGAACTTGCAAGCCTGCTGCCCTTGCCCCTCTAAGTGGTAAAGGTTGTGACTCTGGGAGGTGTTGTCGAAGAAGCCTTGGCGAGTTGCTGTCGTGCATCTTGTAGTTGGCACACATTGCAGCCACGGTGCGCCGGTAGTGGAGGGAGGGAATGTTTTAAGGTGGTGGATGGAGTGCCAATCAAGCAGACTGCTTTGTGCTGGCTGGTGTCGAGCTTCTTGAGTGTTGTTGGAGCTGCAGTCATCCAGACAAGTGGAGAGTATTCCATCACACTCCTGACTTGTGCCTTGTAGATGATGGAATGACTTTGGGGAGTCATTC
Organism: Pristiophorus japonicus; assembly: GCF_044704955.1. Lineage (NCBI taxonomy): Eukaryota > Metazoa > Chordata > Chondrichthyes > Pristiophoridae > Pristiophorus > Pristiophorus japonicus. The sequence goes on along the minus strand of NC_091991.1, from coordinate 42,144,103 downwards.
GCTGCAGAATACCCAGCCTTTGACCTGTTCTTGTGGCCACAGTATTTATGTGGCTGGTCCATTTAAGTTTCTGGTTGGTCCTAGGGGGAGTGTTTGCTAGTGCTGTTGGGGAGGAGTTAAACTAATATTGCAGGGGGATGGGAACCTATACAGGGAGACAGAGGGAGACAAAAAGGAGGCAAAAGCAAAAGACAGAAAGGAGATGAGGAAAAGTGGAGGGCAGAGAAACCCAAGGCAAAGAACAAAAAGGGCCACTGTACAGCAAAATTCTAAAAGGACAAAGGGTGTTAAAAAAGCAAGCCTGAAGGCTTTGTGTCTTAATGCAAGGAGTATCCGCAATAAGGTGGATGAATTAATTGTGCAAATAGATGTTAACAAATATGATGTGATTGGGATTATGGAGACGTGGCTCCAGGATGATCAGGGCTGGGAACTCAACATCCAGGGGTATTCAACATTCAGGAAGGATAGAATAAAAGGAAAAGGAGGTGGGGTAGCATTGCTGGTTAAAGAGGAGATTAATGCAATAGTTAGGAAAGACATTAGCTTGGATGATGTGGAATCTATATGGGTAGAGCTGCAGAACACTAAAGGGCAAAAATCGTTAGTGGGAGTTGTGTACAGACCTCCAAACAGTAGTAGTGATGTTGGGGAGGGCATCAAACAGGAAATTAGGAGTGCATGCAATAAAGGTGCAGCAGTTATAATGGGTGACTTTAATATGCACATAGATTGGGCTAGCCAAACTGGAAGCAATACGGTGGAGGAGGATTTCCTGGAATGCATAAGGGATGGTTTTCTAGACCAATATGTCGAGGAACCAACTAGGGGGGAGGCCATCTTAGACTGGGTGTTGTGTAATGAGAGAGGATTAATTAGCAATCTCATTGTGCGAGGCCCCTTGGGGAAGAGTGACCATAATATGGTGGAATTCTGCATTAGGATGGAGAATGAAACAGTTAATTCAGAGACCATGGTCCAGAACTTAAAGAAGGGTAACTTTGAAGGTATGAGGCATGAATTGGCTAAGATAGATTGGCTAATGATACTTAAGGGGTTGACTGTGGATGGGCAATGGCAGACATTTAGAGAACGCATGGATGAATTACAACAATTGTACATTCCTGTCTGGCGTAAAAATAAAAAAGGGAAGGTGGCTCAACCGTGGCTATCTAGGGAAATCAGGGATAGTATTAAAGCCAAGGAAGTGGCATACAAATTGGCCAGAAATAGCAGCGAACCTGGGGACTGGGAGAAATTTAGAACTCAGCAGAGGAGGACAAAGGGTTTGATTAGGGTAGGGAAAATGGAGTACGAGAAGAAGCTTGCAGGGAACATTAAGGCGGATTGCAAAAGTTTCTATAGGTATGTAAAGAGAAAGAGGTTAGTAAAGACAAACGTAGGTCCCCTGCAGTCAGAATCAGGGGAAGTCATAACGGGGAACAAAGAAATGGCAGACCAATTGAACAAGTACTTTGGTTCAGTATTCACTAAGGAGGACACAAACAACCTTCCGGATATAAAAGTGGTCAGAGGGTCTATTAAGGAGGAGGAACTGAGGGAAATCTTTATTAGTCGGGAAATTGTGTTGGGGAAATTGATGGGATTGAAAGCCGATAAATCCCCAGGGCCTGATGGACTGCATCCCAGAGTACTTAAGGAGGTGGCCTTGGAAATAGCGGATGCATTGACAGTCATTTTCCAACATTCCATTGACTCTGGATCAGTTCCTATCGAGTGGAGGGTAGCCAATGTAACCCCACTTTTTAAAAAAGGAGGGAGAGAGAAAGCAGGGAATTATAGACCGGTCAGCCTGACCTCAGTAGTGGGTAAAATGATGGAATCAATTATTAAGGATGTCATAGCAGCGCATTTGGAAAATGGTGACATGATAGGTCCAAGTCAGCATGGATTTGTAAAAGGGAGATCATGCTTGACAAATCTTCTGGAATTTTTTGAGGATGTTTCCAATAAAGTGGACAAAGGAGTACCAGTTGATGTGGTATATTTGGACTTTCAGAAGGCTTTCGACAAGGTCCCACACAGGAGATTAATGTGCAAAGTTAAAGCACATGGGATTGGGGGTAGTGTGCTGACGTGGATTGAGAACTGGTTGTCAGACAGGAAGCAAAGAGTAGGAGTAAATGGGTACTTTTCGGAATGGCAGGCAGTGACTAGTGGGGTACCGCAGGGTTCTGTGCTGGGGCCCCAGCTGTTTACATTGTACATTAATGATTTAGACGAGGGGATTAAATGTAGTATCTCCAAATTTGCGGATGACACTAAGTTGGGTGGCAGTGTGAGCTGCGAGGAGGATGCTATGAGGCTACAGAGTGACTTGGATAGGTTAGGTGAGTGGGCAAATGCGTGGCAGATGAAGTATAATGTGGATAAATGTGAGGTTATCCACTTTGGTGGTAAAAACAGAGAGACAGACTATTATCTGAATGGTGACAGATTAGGAAAAGGGAAGGTGCAACGAGACCTGGGTGTCATGGTACATCAGTCATTGAAGGTTGGCATGCAGGTACAGCAGGCGGTTAAGAAAGCAAATGGCATGTTGGCCTTCATAGCGAGGGGATTTGAGTACAGGGGCAGGGAGGTGTTGCTACAGTTGTACAGGGCCTTGGTGAGGCCACACCTGGAGTATTGTGTACAGTTTTGGTCTCCTAACTTGAGGAAGGACATACTTGCTGTTGAGGGAGTGCAGCGAAGATTCACCAGACTGATTCCCGGGATGGTGGGACTGACCTATCAAGAAAGACTGAATCAACTGGGCTTGTATTCACTGGAGTTCAGAAGAGTGAGAGGGGACCTCATAGAAACGTTTAAAATTCTGACGGGTTTGGACAGGTTGGATGCAGGAAGAATGTTCCCAATGTTGGGGAAGTCCAGAACCAGGGGTCACAGTCTAAGGATAAGGGGTAAGCCATTTAGGACCGAGATAAGGAGAAACTTCTTCACCCAGAGAGTGGTGAACCTGTGGAATTCTCTACCACAGGAAGTAGTTGAGGCCAATTCACTAAATATATTCAAAAGGGAGTTAGATGAAGTCCTTACTACTCGGGGGATCAAGGGGTATGGCGTGAAAGCAGGAAGTGGGTACTGAAGTTTCATGTTCAGCCATGAACTCGTTGAATGGCGGTGCAGGCTAGAAGGGCTGAATGGCCTGCTCCTGCACCTATTTTCTATGTTTCTATGTTTCTATGTTGACCCCCAGGATGTTGATGGTGGGGGTTTCAGTGATGGTAATGTTGTTGAATGACAAGGGGCAATGGTTCGACTCTCGCTTGCTGGAGATAGTCATTGCCTGGCACAAATGTAAATAAGGAGAAACTGTTTCCAATGGCAGAAGTATCAGTAACTAGAGGACACTGATTTAAAGTAATTGGTACAAGAACCAGTAGCGAGATGAGGAGAATAAATTTTTATGCAGCGAGTTATGATCCGGAATGCACTGCCTGAAAGGGTGATGGAAGCATGTTCAATAATAATTTCCAAAAGGGAAAGGGATAAATACTTGAAGGAGAAAAGTTGTAGTACTATGGGGAAAGGGCAAAGGAGTGGCACAAATTGGATAGCTCTTTGAGAGCTTGCACAGGCACAATGGACACCTTGGGGCCGAAATTTAGTCCCGTCATAAAGCTGGCGCTCCTACCTTTTTTTTTAAAAAGAGTTTTTAACCACCATTTCGGAAGAGGTCTCCTCTTTCGCAAAATTCACCTCTTTGTCTTTTTTTTTTGGGAGAGGAGCGGAAGTCGGTCATAAAGGGGGCGGAACTGCGATGGTAAGTGCTGGTGACAGGTACAAGTAGGGGTGGGACGGATTCTCCGCCGCTGTCACTCAGTGGTGGAGCAGTGGTGACATCATTACCTGTCGACGTCACCACATATCTTCCCTACTTTAAAGGGGAGATAATCGGTGAATATTTAGGATCGGCCACTGGGCCACCAGGAAGGGTTTCGGCCGGCCCAGCAGCCTGGCACCCAAGAGTGGGTGCCAGGCTGCCTGTTGGCGGCCCGGCTGAACCCGGGGGCACAATAGTCCGACCAACATGAAAGTCGCCTGGCAAAAAAAAAATGCCGACCGCAGCAGTGGGCCCTTGCCTTTAATGGCCGCCGTGCAGCCAGGGTTCGCAGTCCGAAGAGAAGTTGCACCGACAGAGAAAGCTGTTGGGTGCACCGCTCGGCAGGGATCCAATTTTTCAGGCTGAATATGGACGGAGGTAGGGATCCTGGCGGTGCGCGCACGGATGACTCATTTACAGCCACTCGGCAGCAACAGGGCGGAAGTGGGGATCGCCAGAAAATCTCCCCTGCTTAATTTAGCTTGTGGCGGCCATTCAACCAGAAATTGGCGACCATTGGATTCTGCCGTATGGCCGCCGCAAAACGGCGGTAATGGGCCTTATCTGGACCCTGAATTTCAGTCCCTTTCTATGCTTCTCATTCTATGATGTATTGAAACGTCCAAGACATCCATTGCTCTGTGCTGATCAGTGGACAGTCTGGTGAGATATAAACTAAATGTTACAATTTTAAAGGAACAGGGAGACCTGAGGATGTGTTTATACAAATCTTTGAAGGTATCAGGATAAGTTGAGATGGCTGTCAAAAAGGTATATGGGATCCTTGGCTTTATTAATAGAGGCATAGTGTATAAAAGCAAGGAGGTTATGCTAAACCTTTATAAAACACTGGTTAGGTCTCAGCTGGAGTATTATGTTCAATTCTGGGCACCACGCTTTAAAAAGAATGTCAAGGCATTAGAGGATGTAGAAGAGATTTACTGTTATGCAATTACATGGAGAGACTGGAGAAGCTGGGGTTGTTTTCCTTAGAGCAGAGAATGTTGAGAGGAGATTTGACACAGGTGTTCAAAATCATGAACTGTTTTGATACAGTAAATAAGGAGAACTGTTTCAAATGGCAGAAGGGTCGATAACCACAGCGACATGAGGAAGCATTTTTTTACACAATGAGTTATTATGATCAGGAATGCATTGCCTGAAAGGAGGTGGAAGCAGACTCAATCGTAAATTTCAAAAGTGAATTAGATAAATACTGGAAGGGGAAAAAAAAATTACAAGGCTATAGGGAAAAAGTAGGGGAATGGGACTAATTCGATAGCTCTACCAAAGAGCCGGCACTGCCACAATGGGTCAAATGACCACCTTTGGTGTTGTCAGTCTGTGATTCTCTGACTGTTACCATTCACATCCCAAGCGTTTTACAGAAGCGTAATCTGACAAACAAAATTACACTGAACCAAAGAAGCAGACATTAGGGCAGGTGATCAAAAGGTTAGTCAAAGAAGTAGATTTTATGGTGTGTCTTTAAGGAAGAAAGAGTGGTGGAGGTTTAGGGAGCAAATTCCACAGCTGAAGGCCTAGACAGTTGAATGGTAGCGAAGGAAGCCCAAGATGCACAAGAGGTTGGAGGAGCAAGTCCATGGAGGAATTTGAACATGGGAATGAGAATTTTAAAATCTAGGCATTCGGGGATTGGGGGCCAGTGAGCACTGGGGTGATGGATGAATGGGATTTGATGCAAGTTAGGATGCGGGGAGCTGGAGAGCATTTAGAAGAGCATTGGAATAGTCAAATCTGGAGGTAACAAAAGCGCAAATAAGGGTTTCAGTAGCAGATTGGCTGAGGCAATGATGGACATGTTGGCATAGTACAGAATCAGCCAGTTGGCACTTATGTAAGTGGCAAGTTATTCTGCACAAGTGACAGTCGGGGCCATATCTGAAACCACTTGGCCCATAACTACTACAATATCAGAGATCACTGGCACTGATACTGGTTCATCAGCACTAGTTGCTGTAACTGGGGGTAGAAGGCTCCTCTGTTCTCTACAGCTTGCTATTTCGTTATGCATCTGCACAGCTGAGCTGTAAATTTTTCTACCGATGAGAACATTTTATTAAAGGGCACATCCACGATTGAGAAGTTCGCAATGCATGAGGTGAAAACATGTCAGAAAAATGCATTAAACATGTACACAACTAAAGAAAGTGCATTCAATATACCTTTCATCGTTTGGCCTGGAAAATAAACCATTTGTCTGTCCATTGTGTTCTGCTCTTGAAAGCTACTACCTCAAGTCTCACATGAAATTCTTGGAGCATTTACGAGGGAAGAGTAACTGAGGTGGTTTTCTATTATCTTCCTCATGGTTTTTATCTTCAAAGTACTTTCTCCTAGGTGGACTGCAGCCAAGGCTAAAGAGTCCTTCCCATCTGTTCATTACAATGGGTGGGACACTCTCACCCATCAGATGCAAATATCCCCACTGGTCGTCAATCTGGTATACAGTGATAGCGCTCTCTTCTCTACTTACTGGGGCTGTCTGGAGTGGACCATCTGACTTAGGCAGAAATACTACCAATGAGTCAGTGATCACTCCAGCAGGGTACCGATGTCAACCCAGTATTTAGGGACTATATTTTAGACCCCACTCGCTGGGCTGTCTGGAGTGGAGCTCGAACCCTCCTGACTCACAGGCAGTAATGCTACCATAAAGCCAAAGTTTCACCCTGAACCAGTTGTATAAAAGCTTTAAAAAAAAAAAGGGCAGAATCCTGAAATATCTCATGGATGCTTGGAAGGTCCTTAATCCATAAAATGTGAGGTACTCTTCATCCTTCCTCCTGCCCTAATATCTGCAGAGAGATGTAAGAAACTTGACTTTGGCAGATGCTGTTAATGGAGACTCCTCTTCCCAGAGATGGCTGTGCCAGCAGACTTCCCATTGACATTACAATGGGATGTGAATGCAAATCTAACCCTTATGCTTGAATGTTCTTCAGAAGCCGCTCAATCACAGCATGTCATGGTTTACCTGGTATTGCATGAAATAAGGCAGGCCAGGGTGATCAGGAGCCAGTGTTTGTTTGGTTGCACTGGACAAGATGACGCATCTTATTCCTGTGGGCCCTGGCACACCCACCTGGGACTGATAAGATACCCTGTTTTCTCAAAGTCTGGATCAGAAGCAGGGAAGATGTTGAGCACAGCAGCATGCAGCACAGAGCACGTGTGCAGGGCAAGTAATGGTCAGCTGTGGCCTGAAACTTGGCTACCCCTTTCATGCATGATATAGGGATGGTTTTGTAGAGTGGCACAGAGGAACACTCTCGTGCAATACCACCCAACTTCAGTAGCCATCAAGTGCTGGGCAGTATCGTCGCTTGCCTGTAGACTCTTTCCTTTCCTCCTAGCCTGCCACTTTTTAATCCCATGCCTCTTTCAACCTTAGAAGAGATTACTGATGGGTTGTGATCCTTTTAATGCTCTCCAGCAACTTTCTAAATGTTTGACCCTCTCCTTGTGACAGTCCCCTTTAACTATCCCCACCCTTTTAAATTTGATTTACAAACAAGTTTCCTCACCTACCAGTGGTGACATCCTTAATCCCAATGGAGCTTGCATCTGGAATTGTGAATTATTGCGCAAATAAGGTTAGACGAAAAAGCTGTGCGCTATTGGCACTTGGGATTCTGGCGGGGCTTGAACCAGTTCAAAGTAGTTTAGAACTGTTTTATTCCGGAATACAAGAATTGCTCCATACTTTCTCACATGCCACTTTTCTTTCTTTTTAAAAAAAATTAAGTTTGTCACAAAATTATGAAGTTGTGAAGAAATAAAATCATACCCCAAATGCCACCAAATAGGCTGTTTGAAAATTATGATGTGATGTTTGAATAATTCTGAATATACTTGCTAGTTTCATTCAAAAACATTCCAACACAAAACCGCAAATGTAACACCCCCCCCCCCCCCCCCATTCAAGAGAGGAGGGAGACAGAAAGCAGGAAACTATAGATCAGTTAACCTAGCATCTGTCATTGGGAAAATGCTGGAGTCCATTATTAAGAAAGTAGTAGCAGGACATTTAGAAAATCATAAAACAATCAAGCAGATTCAGCATGGTTTTATGAAAGGGAAATTATGTTTGACAAATTTGCTAGAGTTCTTTGAAGATGTAATGATCAGGGTGGATAAAGGGATACTAGTAGATGTAGTGTATTTGGATTTCCAGAAGGCATTTGATAAGGTACCACATAAAAGGTTACTGCACAAGATAAGTGCTCACGGGGTTAAAGGTAAAAAGCATGGATAGAGGATTGGCTAACTAACAGAAAACAGTGAGTCAGGATAAATGGGTCATTTTCAGGGTGGCAAACTGTAACTAGCGAGGTGCCATAGGGATCAGTTCGGGGGCCTCAGCTATTTACAATCTATATGAATGACTTGGATTGAAAATACACTTTCTTTCTGGGCCGCGTAGCACTGCTGCGTACAAGGGGCTTTTCCCTGAATTAAAGGGAAAGATCCAAGCTGCATAATCTGCAGCGTGCCCGTCTGAGTGATCACGACACCGACCCAGCGTCCAAAGTGGCACCGAAAACAGGATTTTTTTTTTAGGAGCAACCAGCCATTTCTCCTTTAAGTTGTATCCCAATACGACCAGCCGCCAGTTACGCGTCCCCTAAAGCTGTTGCTGTCATTGCCCGCCACAGCTTCAGGGAACGAAACCCAATTTAGTGCCGGGGTGCTAATGGGGCGATGCACACGGCGATGAAATCATAATCTCCGGGCGCAGGAGATTAGTGTGCAATGCTATAGCACTGCCTCTAAACTCCTGCCAAATTTAGAGGGAGTCGTTATCCGTGCTGCACCCGGTCGCAAAATCATTTGCGCCCCATTAGCGCCCCCGGGTCACTAACTGGAGGTGCAAATGACACAATTTCTCCCCCTAAGTTCCTCTGTGTTTATTAATTGAGTTGAGGACACTGCAAAAGGTTAACTACCAGCATTTGTATCTCAGGGATATCTAATTGTTCTTGAGTGCTGTTATAATCAGATGTATGAGAATTTGCATCTACAGCAGGGTTCAAAGGCTAATGATTCAATTTCCTACATTCTACTTTTCAATATTTCTATACCTGTCTCTGAAGCTCATGTTATAAGAAAAGGAAAATATCTTGAGATCTTGAATATAATAATTAAATGGTTAATGAAATCTCATTTCAGCGAAATGCCATGACGAAAGCAACCCAAGGCAATATCCTGAATGAAAATCGAAATCTAACAAAGTTGAATGTAGAATAACGCTTAAAGGACTGTTAGTTAGTTAGCAAATGTAATCCTGACATGGTTTTGGGGAGGCTTGTGCATTCATATCCCTCTGTATTTGATTTCCTAACCATTGGCTAAATTCTATAATAGTATTTATATTAATAATCTTGCGTCTACACACACTTCCTGTCAAGTTTTTCCATTATAAATTCCTATGTCCACTGGAGGAAAAATGTAATTACAGCATGACAAGTTTACATAGGCAGTTTCCACTGTAAATGTGGACAAGGAATTTAAAATGAAAATACAAAAATAAAGAAAGAATGTATGACTTTAAAACTGGAACTGAATTCTGTCTGCATGCTCTTGTCCAATTACCCCCTCGAACTCTGCTTCATCTGGGTATTGCATGTGATTTTGACTCCTTGGGTGCACTACCAAGGAAGCTCGAATAGTAGGTTATTATATAATATATAAAAACAGAAAATGCTGGAAATCTCAGCGGGTCAGGCAGCATCTGTGTAGAGAGAAACAGAGTTAACATTTCAGGTCGATGACCCTTCGTCAGAACTGGCGAATGTTCAAAAAGAACACATTCTTAAGCACTGAAAGGGGGAGGGGAAGAAAGAACAAAAGGGAAGGTCTGTGATATGGTGGAAGGCCGAAGAGATTAGAGAGACAAAAGGGATGATGGGCCAAATTGAAATGGTAATGCCAGGAGTTGGAAAAAGGTTAGTCTAGATAAGGTGTGAATGGCAGAATAATGATAAGCTGCTATTGGAGACAGAGAAAAGAAACATAAGATCTGGTGGTGGGGTGTGTGCGGGGGAGGGGGGAAGGGAGTGAAAGATGGGCAGAGGTTATACTCTGAAATTGATGAACTCGATGTTGAGTCCAGAAGGCTGTAAAGTGTCTAAACGAAATATGAGGTGCTGTTCCTCGAGTTTGCATTGAGCTTCATTGGAACAGCGCAGGAGTCTGAGGATGGAGATATCAGAGTGGGAATGGAGTAGAGAATTAAAATGACAGGCAACCGGAAGCTCAAGGTCATGCTAAGTAGTCATCCAATGTAGAGGAGACCACATCGTGAGCAGCGAATACAGTATACTAAATTGAAAGAAGTACAAGTAAATCGTTGTTTCACCTGGAAGGAGTATTTGGGGCTCTGGATATTGGGAAGGGAGGACGTAAAAGGGCAGGTGTTGCATCTCCGGCGCTTGCACCGAAAGGTATTGTGGGGAGGGGAGGAGCTGCTGGGGGTGACTGCAGAACGGACCAGGGTGTCGCGGAGAGAGCAGTCCCTTCAGAATGCTGAGAGGGGAGGGGAAAATGTGATTGGTGGTGGGATCACGCTGGAGGTGGCGGAAATAGCGGAGGATGATCCGTTGAACATGGAGGCTAGTGGGGTGAAAGGTGAGGACAAGGGGAACCCTGTCGTGGTTCTGAGAGGGCGGGGAAGGGGTGAGAGCAGAGATGCAGGAAATAGAACAGACACGGTTGAGGGCCATGCTAACCACGGCAGAGGGGAATACTCGGTTGAGGAAATAGGAAGACATGTCAGGGGCACTAGTGTGAAAGGTGGCCTCATCAGAGCAGATGCAATGGAGAGGAAAAAATGGGAGAATGGAATGGAGTCCTTATAGGATGCAGGGTGGGAGGAAGTGTAGTCCAGGTAGCTGTGGTGGAAGTGTAGTCCAGGCATTTTTTTCAATCTTTTCTTTTTCTATTGCAATCCAATCTTTGTTTCCCCCTCTCTCTTTCACTTTCTGTGCCTGATTCAACATTGAATTCACTATTCTAATTTACACTTCCTGATTCAAACTGTGCTGCTCATTAATGATTCTTCAGTCTGATTGATTAAGGAGTTTGCCCTGTTCACACAGGTCCCAGATGCCATGTAGAGGGCACTGCGCTGTTTCGGTCTTCCACTTTGAGCACCTGCTGTGCAAAAGCTCATGGAAATTAAATGGGCAAGGCCAAGTCTACCGAATCATTTACCAGTTACAATAAGTTCTGGCCCAATGATCTCCCCAGAGAGCGGCACAAAGGCTAAATCAGGGGCTTAGTTGGTTTACATCACTGAGAAACCACACTGTACAAAACACCTGAGATAGAAAAGAAATAAAGACTTGCCTCATCATCTCTCAAAGCACTACTCATACTACAAATTGTCATGCATGTTACGCAGAGCAGCTAATTAGCACAAAGCATGATCTCCCAAACAGCAATGAGAGGAATAACCGGCTAATCTGTTTTTGTTAACATTGATTGAGGATATTGGCCAAGACACCAGGAGAACTCCATACACCTCTTCAAATAGTCATACAGGAGTGCTATCAGCTGCACAATTGGTGAGGTCTAGGGTCGCATCCACTTGATTAGAGGTGTATATATATGTTGCTAAACATAGGAAAGAAAATACAAGAAGAGCAAAAATAAAGCCATTTATAAGTGCCCATTTTTGAACAACAATTATTTATATAGCGCCTTTAACGTAGTGAAACGTCCCAAGGCGCTTCACAGCGTATTATGAGACAAAAGATTTGACACCAAGCCGCATACAGAGAAATCAGGGCATGTGACCAAAAGCTTGGTCAAAGAGGTAGATTTTAAGAATATTCTTAAAGGAGGAAAGAAAGGCGGAGAGATTTAGGCAGGGAATTCCAGAGCTTAGGGCCTAGGGAACAGACGCCACAGCCACTAATGGTTGAGCAATTATAATCAGGGCTGCTCAAGAGGGCAGACATCGCAGGGGGCGTTGTGGGGCTGGTGGAGATTACAGAGATAGGGAGGGGCGAGGCCATGGAGGGATTTGAAAACAAGAATGAGAATTTTGAAATCAAGACGTTGCTTAACCGGGAGCCAATATAGGTCAGCAAGCACAGGGGTGATGGATGAGCAGGACTTGGTGTGAGTTAGGACATGGGCAGCCGAGTTTTGCATCACCTCTAGTTTATGTTGGGTAGAATTTGCATTGGAATAGTTAAGTCTAGAGGTAACAAAGGCATGGATGAGAGCTTTAGCAGCGGATGAGCTAAGGCAAGGGCGGAGACGGGCGATGTTACGGAGGTGGAGATAGGCGGACTTAGTTATACTGCCGATATGTGGTTGAAAGCTCATTTCAGGGTTAAATATGACAAGGTTGCGAACAGTCTGGTTCAGCCTCAGACAGAAGTTGGGAAACGAATGGAGTCAATGGCTAGGGAACAGATTTTTAATGGGGACCAAAAACAATAGCTTCGGTCTTCCCAATATTCAATTGGAGAAAATATCTGCTCATCCAGATCTGGATATCAGACAAGCAGTCTGACAATTTAGAGACCGTGGAGAGGTCGAGAGAAGTGGTGGTGAGGTAGAGCTGGGTGTCATCAGCGTACATGTGGAAATTTATGCTGCGTTTTCAGATGATGTCGCCAAGGGGCAACATGTAGATGACAGATAGGAAGATGCCAAGGATAGATCCTTGGGGGACACCAGAGGTAACGATGCGGGGGTTTGGAGAAGCCGTTGCAGGTGATTTTCTGGCTACGATTAGAGAGATAAGAGTGGAACCAGGCGAGTGCAGTTCCACCCAGCTGGACAGTGGTGGAGACACATTGGAGAAGGATAGAATCGTCAACTCTGTCAAGGCTGCAGACAAGTTAAGAAGGATGAGAGGGATCTCATTGTGACTTTGAGAGCTGTTTCGGTACTGTGGCAGGCATGGAAACCGGATTAGGGGGATTCAAATATGGAATTGCAGGAAAGATGAGCACGGATTTAAGAGGCGACAACAGGTTCAAGGACTTTGGAGAGGAAAGGGAGGTTGGTGATGGGATGGTAGTTTGCAAGGACAGAGGGGTTGTGGGTTGGTTTTTTGAGGAGTGGGTGATGATGGCAGATTTGATGGAGAGGGGGACAGAAACTGAGGAGAGAGAACCGTTAACAATGTCAGCTAACATGGGAGCCAGAAAAGGAAGTTGGGTGGGGATAGAGTCAAGGGAGCAGGAAGTGGGTCTCATGGACAGGATGAGCTCGCAAGGTCATGAGGGGAGATCAGAGAAACTGGAGAAAGATGTGAGATCGGGGCTAGGACAGGGGGGATCTTTCGAGGAAGTTTGGCCCGGTGAGCTAGGGGAAGGAAGGGAAGAGGCAGAGGCGGCCGAACGAATGGTCTCAATCTTAGAGACAGAAGTCCATGAACTCCTCATACTACTTGTCAGAGGTGAGGGTAGAGATTGGGGAGAGGGGTTTAAAAAGTCAGTTAGCAGTGCAATATAGAAGCCTGGGTTTATCTTTACATTCCAGAATGATTCTGGAATAGTGAGCAGTTTTGGCAGACGGGAGCAGGACCCTATAGTGCTTTATGTGGTCCAGCAAGATCTGGTTGTGAATGGCTAAACCAGTTGTCTGCCATATCCGTTCAAGTCTGCGTCCCTTGGACTTATGGCAGTGAAGATCAGGGCTGTACCGGGGGAATGGCCAGGGTGAGAGAGACTAGGGCATCAAAGGTAGTGGTGAGGGTGTAGTTGAGCAGATCGGTAGCTGCAGAAATGTCATGGTGAAGGGAGAGCCAAAAGCTGGACAGTTGGGAGTTCAGAAGTGCAGTTGTAAGAGAGTCAGGAGAGAGTTTTTTCCAGAGTGGACATAGAAGGAGGTAGGGTTGATGGTGGGTGAGGGGGTGGGGCAGGTAGCGTGGAAGGGGGATGTGGGTGGAGAGCGAATGAGGAGGTGGTCAGAAATGCCCTTATCTGTGAATGACACAATGGGAGTAGCGAGGCCACAAGAGATGGCAAGGTTGAGGGGGTGGCTGTGAATATAGTTGGGGAGTTTACATGGAGGGAGAGATTAAGGGAGGATAGGAGGCTAGTGAACTCCGAGGAGAGAGAGCATGATGAATTGAGATGGGGGTTGAAATCACTGAGGATGAGAAGCTGTTTGGTGCATACAGCAGTGACTACCTAGTAGGTAGTGACAGTGGGAGGGGAATAGTGAGACATAATCAGTTATGAACCATATTCCAGTACCAAAAATAAGATGTCAGTTTTTCCATATGCTGTAAAGGTTACAACACACATGTTAATGATAAGCCCAAACCATTAAGGCAATTAAAATGAATGGATCATAATGGTGATTCACTGCCTTTTAGTTTATAAAAAACAGTATAAAATGTACAATTGTATCAAAGTTCTTCAGGGAAAATTAAAATAATTTTAAATCATATTAAGACTCAAAATAATCTGCACACTTAAATAACTTATTTCAGCCCATTACCAAACAGAAATAGGTGATGAGTAACACACAGAATATAATGAATTGTTTGAAGTTGGTTTAAGAGTGCAGCCAGAGGCAGACACCCAATTCTCTCTCCATTGGCTGTGTAAAGAAGCTGATGAGATCATAGGCCTCTGTAAAATTTGACTGCAAATGTTCCGTCAGATTAAAGAAGCTGGTGCCTGTGTTTCACTCTTGAGATTCAGTAATACACAATGGAGCTCAGCAGCGTTACGGAGATAGGGTCCTGACTCGGACTAAAAGCAGCGGAGAAGCCCCAAAGAAGGAGAATCTTGTAACAAATGCCAAAGTAACAGCATATTTGGGCATAGGAGAAATGTTGCTTCAATCAAAAGCATTCGTTATTCTTTGATGAGATAAATACAAGATGCCAATCTAACGTTTTTATTTTAAGTTGCTTATGTCATTTTTTAATACATGGCCAACAGTAAACATATGGCATGTTATTATGGTTCTCTGGCAGAAAATACTAATATTCAAGGCTATCAACAGTAAAGGTGTATCTAGTTTTTTTTAAATGCAGAGGGGTGTTACTTAGTGTTTGCAGCTTGATATTTGATAAAAAGTTGAACTTTCCACTTAAATTTGCTAAGTTATTTAATGATTGCAAAAATATTTTGAACAGTTAAGTAAAGACCAATATATAATTATCAGTATGAATGAACTTTCAATTTTTCAGCACATAACCGTTGGAATATATTTATCAGAATTACTGAGATACGGTGAAGAATTGTTCAAAATCGAGGTGGCGACATTCTTAATAATTAGCTTGTACTTAAAAAAAAAACATCATTATTACTTTTTAAAATAGTTTAAAAAAATTGATTTAATATAGTTTCCTTTTGGTCTGTCTATTCCCCCTAAATGTTTAAATTATGAATGCTAATGACATCACATAAACTGACCATGTGAGGGAGCTGAATTAACAACACTGTAGATACAGCATTTAACCACGGGTGCTTCAGCAATTTATTTCAATTGTATGCTAATTCAATCTCTCTTAACACTGGGGTCAGTGACGCCTTCCAGCCAGCTTCCCTGATGATGCCATCCATGCTCCTTGTTGAAACAAAAACATTTAATGAATTAACAAGAAAACTCAAAACATGTGTAAGTATCTGATTTAAAAAAAATGTACTGATAGTGAGTGAGACTTGCTTGAAAATACACTGAAAATGTGAGTTTTCATGAGAAAGGTCAATGGTCCTAAATGTTACCGTGGAATACCAATATAAGAAACCTTAATGTACTGATCTAAAATTTCTTCCTCTGCTATTTCAATAGAGGCATTAACCCATTTAAAGTAAAGGTGTTAGCACCCATTAGAATAGCAGAGAAAAGAATTTCTAACAAAAATATTAAGCATTCATATATTAGTACCCACAGTGTAACTTTAGGACCAATAGTTTTGTTTCAGCAACAAGATTGGTTTAAATTCTATAATGATGTCGTGCAGAGGTTTTGACATTAATTTATAAAGTGTATACAGTCGCTCTTGTAAGTCTGTGCGAAGATGTATTTTCTTGTTCAGCACGCTATTCTTGAAGGTTGCTTGTCACTGAATCTTCAGTTGGGGCGGGGGTGGAAAAGGCTGGACCTTTATTCTTCTCTGTGGTAGTGTCAATGTTGCCTTATAATTATTCAACGTGAGACATGCTTTATGTAGGTCATGCAGATAAGGTTTAGCTGTCCTGAGATGGAGTACCTCTATTCACAGTAGTACTCCATACAGTAGCCTATCAAAGACTCATTCAACTGAACCAACCAGATTTGAATGACACCCCTAACATCCAACTGAAGAATTTCTAGTCTGAAGTTGAGCATTCAGCCACTTCCGCTACCAGCCCCCTCTCTTTGACATTTTAAGCTTAAATTGAATGATGGCAAGAAATGCTAAAGTTTAACACATTTAGCTAATTAATGTTTCTATGATAAAATCTATTTCATGTTTATATCCTTCAAACTGCAGAGACCTTGTGACATGGCATAGTTTGGTCTTGATATGTTTAGGCAGTTTAGCAATCAATATATTGTTGGATGTCCTTTGCTACATCTATTACCAGATAGTCTGTCATGAATGATATTCACCAGAGATTTATTTTTGCCTTGGAGGAGAAAATCTTTTCTGTTAATTCATTTTCAACTTTGGCATTTACAGGATCTTTAACATGATTCAGCACTCTTAGTTTAGTTTTGTTGTTGACCATGCTGACCAGTCAAAAAAATGCCTTTAGTATTTCAAAAAGAAAAAAACAATCCCCTAGCATGGTTGCTATTATTGTCCATATCATTATTAGGACTGACAAATTACCTTAGTTCATTAAGATAGCCAGTTAATTGTATTATTTGCATCTGCGGAATGTCTCTGCATGATAATCCTGTAATAATGCTCAAGTGACACAGACTGGTTGCAGCTACAATTGCAAAGGTTTAGTAGCAGGCATATATTTGTGGCTTCATAAGGCATGCCACATATTAACTACTGCATGAATCATTTTAGTACCTAATACTGTGCAAAGTGATTGTGAGCTCTCATAATTTCTCTTTTTTTACATTCCGAGCAAGCATGCTACTGATATGTAATTAATGTAAATTAAAGCTGCAAGCTATGCTTTTCATATTGTTGAAAGGTTTTGGTGTGTTTTATGACCATAGCAACCCAGTGTTCTCTTGACTCATTTATCTCTCTTTAAATTTTTGTATCCCTTATTTGGCATTTTTTTAACAATATGATAAATAAGAATGACAGTATTTTAAGAAGGCTTTCTTTGTCATTGAGCTCCTGGGATATTATCTGTCATCCTGAGTGAAACCTACTTCTGAAACAAATGATTCATTTTAGATTTAAAATATTTAAGAAACTGCTATTTATTGCTATTCATTCTTAATGAAATGGATTGCTTCTTATTAAGACATGTAGTGAGTTCATTATGTTGTAGTTCATGCCAAAATGTTTAACTACAGGAATCTCCAGGTCTTAAATTTTGCAGTGAAGAAAGAACTTGTAAACTTGTTTTTCAGAGATAAATGTAAAACTAAAATAATTGATCAGTAATCTACTAATATCAGTATTACACAGTATTTTAATAAATATATTTGTAATATCTCGTTTGTGCATTAAAAAGTTTCAAGTTGGACAGAGACAAATGTCTGCTTTATATCCAGCGCTGAAGCAAGGGATTTTATTTGTAGATTGTTAAATAAGTGTTTTGTAAGAGAATTCCTGGAAAAGTTTAATATACATTCTCTAGTATTTTCAATAGGATAAAATGTTTGTTCCCTCAATTGTTATGTAAAAGAACCAACCTTTCAAAGAAAAACCTTTCAGTAATTTCTAATTCCAGTCTTCTATTTTCTTCTGATTTTGCTCTGATTGTGATGACTATTAAAAATGCATAAATTAGCTGTTTAAATAATAAATAACAAAACTGTATGGCTTACCAATAAGGTTTGAATAATAAGTTATTTCGCTGTGAATATTAAAGCGATCTGTACCTTTTAAAATTCAAAGTTACTCCTTTCATCGAAGAATATAGCCCAAGAGATGGCTGGCAGGTTCAGTCACTTTCTAATGCAAAAGTACTTGATAAGGAAATTTTTTCACTGTGAGTCCCTGATGCATCTAATGTGTCAAAAATAATTAGGTTTTGGCAGATTTATCATTGCAGCACAACCCTTTCCTTGAGTAGGGCCTGGATCATGTTAAGCCTTGTTTGTGGGTGACAGCATTATTATTCTTGTTAGTTGCCCACTTCCTCATCATTCTGTTATGTTTGGAAATTTCCCACCTCAACTTGTGTTCTTCACCAGTGTTTTTCTTCATTTATTGACAGTTGGTAAAGATATTCATTAATTTAGAGTTAAAAACATGTATCATCATGTCTCGCTGAACTGCTGGGCTGAAGTTGATTAATGGCGAAGCCTTGCTGCAGGTATTCCTCTTGAGAAGCAGCACACCAGCCCTGCATATTAATGAGAGACTGCAGTTTCTATTAACAAGATAAAAAAGCAGGTCTTCTCTTGCTGGAGGGGTAGGGTATGAAAAATTCTAGATTATTTATGATATGGCATTTTTCACCATGTGCCATAAGTGAACTTTTATAGCTTTTTCAGATCACTGTGACCTTTCTGATTTATTTTTGGGAGTAAAAAGGTAAACTTCAGGGGATAAAATCAGACATTTTAAAGCATTTGACACTTGCAATGCTTTAATTGATGATCTAGCCTTCTTGAGAAATAATTATCTGCTGAGCATAATAAAATGTTAAAACTGTTTTTTGCAAAATAAATATATTAGTTTCTAAACATATATCATTGCAATATTTTGAGCTGGATAGTAACACATTTTGTTTCTGTTGATGATGCTCATTAACACATATCTTTATTTTCAAATTTGCTCATTCAAGACAACCCATTCATGTCAAAGAAGAACCAATGAATGCAGAAGAAGATGAGGGCCCCATGTCCTTGGTAACGACAGCCAATCACAGTCCAGAGATAGAAGAGGACAGAAATATTGAAGAGGAACCTTCATCTGAAGACCTAGAATAAGAAGGAACTTCAGACATTTCAATAACAGGGTCATGTTACAGACCTCCATAACCACTCCACGTCATTGGATATTTGGCAGACTTTTACTGTGACTATTTATTGAGCATGAGACAAGGAAACAGCCTAATGGAACTATCTGTGATTGCCACTGAGTACCAAGGGATGACAAGCATTGGAAATTGCTTGCTTTCTTCAAACATATAGAAAATTGGATTGCAAAAAATAAGTTTTCTGATAAACTTTCCTCTCTACAATGGCTTGTCCATATGAAATTGTTACCTAGCTCTTACTGGTTGATGGATTGACCGAATATCGGGATGTCAGCTATATAGAAAGTCAATGGCCTCTTATACTGCCAAAAATAGTGTTAGCTTCATTAAATGTGAATTTTTAGTATACAGTAGCTAAAATTAGATAATTTGCTGATCCAGTTCAAGTTGTTGTTGATTTTTAATTTGCACAGTAGTATCAGAAAGTAGAATCACTGCCTGTAACTAGTTGAATTTTGGGGACAGATCAGATTTTGTGTTGGTGCCACCAACTATTATGTTTGTAGTTAGATATTACAAAACCACAGTAATTAGACTGTTGTGGATTTCTGAGGCAACTGAAAACCTTAGGCTTCCAATCTGTGCTATTAGTGTTGAAATGTAAAGTTCAATCTTATATGCGTAAAAAAAGTTTTACCATCTGTGCAAGTACCATATGGAAATTATGCTTTTCTGCATATTCTACAAGTTCTCTTTACCTCCTTGTATTTAAGCTTTGTCTACCTGTAAACATATTCAAAGGCAACAGCTAAAACCAAAGTCAACTCTGACAATGGCCAATAGCTCAAAGACAGAAACAACCATTTTGATGGCCCACCTTTTGTAACTTTAATTCGTACAAAGGAACATTTACATGAACTACCTGCTGTTTTCTGATGACCTCTGGGATTATTTTATTTAACCCTAAGGAAAGTATTCAAGATGACAAAATGAAGTTAGATGTGCGATCTGCTGAGTCCAAAAAAAAGTTTCAGTGGCAAATACTACACAATAACAGTGATGTGAAGTAGGAAGTTATAGTAGGAAGCAGCTAAATGTGCATCTTTGACCAAAACAAAGTATATGTACTTGATGCAACTACAGAATTTATATAGATGTTTCCATTTCACACTTTAAATAAACATTTAGAGAATAGTAATGCAGATGAGATTATAATGCTGATATATTCAGTAGGCTTCATTTGCATTTTTTTCCCGTACAGACAACAGTTTTTACTGGTGGCTTTGTAATGTTTTGTAAAGCTTATGTCTTGCATGTTTGTCTTTTTTCATGTTATGTTCGTCAAGAAGAGTTTTCAGATTTCACTTAAAAATAACTGTAGTAACCAAACATTGAAAAACTAGTGAAGCCAAAAATTATTTTCACTTTTGAGTTCAAATGATCTGGCTGAGTTTAAAAACGAAAGCAATTTTTATACTCATTTCAAATCATAGTGTTTAATAGTCATTATACCAGACATTTCCATTTCTATCAAACCAAAGTTACACAAATTTCTGCCTCTGCGTATATGTGATGTTAAGGCTTAAAATATCTGCTATACCTAACAATGCATAAGAAAGTTTTCCTAAAATGTTTCATAATGCATTGTGTTGTCGTTTTTAAAAAAAATACAAAAATTGCTTAACACTGATATTTATTAACTCAAAATGTTGCATTTCACTTTGTGTGCCAATTCTGTGGAATACCTTACATTTCCCCCCCAACCAAGGGACCTCATAACCTGATTATGGTTATTGCTTTACGAACAGTTTTTGACAGGACGTGGCTGCTAGAGTTTAACATACTTGCCAGTTCCACGTGAAGGAGCTGGTTCCTGCAAACCAAGCTCATCATTTATTCTTTGCTGGAGTCAGCAAGTAGACTTAAGACGTACACAGTCATCTATCACACCAAATAAAAGGACACAACTGCTTTCAGTAGGGTTCTTCCACTCACCCTAAAGGTTTTCTGAAAGCTTCTACCTCTGCATAACACACCAGAACAATTGTGGCAGATTGTATTATTTGCAAGTATCACAGTTAACTGTTACTCTCACTATGCTTGTCTATAGTTCATGGTCAATGGAAGGTTTATGTTACCAATATGGGGGAGAAAGATTTCTAATAGGTTGTCTTCAAACATTTGTAGGACACTAATGTTTGGATTTATTGAAAGAGAGATAATGTTATCGAAGTGCATGTGTAAAACTACTCAATTGGACTGGAAGTAAGAATGCTATGTGAATTCATCTGGAAAGAGATCTGAGGGTACAGTGCTGGTAGCATGCATACCTCATTACACATCTTTTGGAAAAAAGTCTTAGCCACAGATTGCATATACCTGTAGAATTTTGCATGGATTTTGTACGAGTACGATTTAAAAATAGCTGCTTGCACATTTTACCAGAAGAACCTCCAAAACTCTGCAAATGCTTACAATAGGTTTTAGGTTTATTGGGGTTTTCTGATATGCTCTGTCTGTATTTTGATAATTGTGCATAATTATGTAAAAAATGTTGGTGGACCCATAAATGACCAGACTTTTTTAAGCAAGCTTTGCTTTAATGCATTTCATGTATTTTTTACTCTATTTTATACCATTGCTTGCTAATATTAGCAAATCTGCTTTCTTGCATCTGCTTTGCCTAGCTATTGTAAGGCTTTAAAATAATGTATGTATTTATTGCTTGAATTTCGGTGCATACTTATATGGCATACTGTGTGGCAAAATTAAAGCTCATTTATCCTTGCTTCTATCATATGCTGATGGGGACTGTGGTCCTTTATATATAGTATCTTTTAGCTGTAGCACAAACATCAATTTATGTATTGGTGGATTATGCCTATTTGTTTATTTATCTTTTTGAGGTAAACTAATTTTGATACTTTCCATTACTGTGTACTGTGTTCATGCCTTGAATTCTCAAAAGTGAAAAGTCATGACTGAAATTTGTAACAGCTGTTGTTCTGTATTCAAGGCTCTCACTGCTGAATAAAGTAAAGGACCAAACATAGGACTTAAAAGGAAACTAGACTACCACTAACAACAGGGAGTTATCAGGTTTTATTGTACCTAATTTTTGTCTATAAAAGACATCAGTGCTATAAAACCATGTGAGTATACTGTTTCATAGGCTTATACATGCTGTAGTTGAATTCATTGTAAAGTTGTTCTGACTGAAATTAAAATTTTGTGCACACTACTAGTATTTGTTAGAATTAGAACTGACTTTTTCACTGGACAGAGACTGAATGGAAATTAACATTAACCCATCTGCATTTACACTTGTTTAAAACTGTTAGTAAACATGTGTTTTCATTTTGGAGTTCCTAAAATATATCGCCTGTATAAAACTTAATAAAACCCTGACTAGTGGATAAGTAACGAATTGTACCTCCATTGGGTAATGAACTGAACAGCAGTGATGGTTGTAATGTAATGTAAAAAATAATAATCAGCTCCTTTCTAAGGTACTGAACTATGTTGTCACTGGCACTGCCATAGAATTACAAGGTGTGAAAAACATTTTTTCCTGTATTATAGCATTCCATCATTCAATGTGTCTGTTTAAACAGACAATAAAATGTGTATTATAGTTCTAGATGTGTGTAATCAGTACTAATGACAGATAATGGCATTATGAAATGCAATAAATAGTTTATCACACATATTAAGCTCATCTGTTATGTCCTTGTTAACAGACAGCATTAACAGGTTTTAAAATTCAGTTCTTGCCTGAGAGTAAAGATTGATTTTATGCTTTATTGTACAATTTAATTGAATCATTGACTTTTGATTTGGAAAATTGTGGATAATTTCAGCCCTAGCTCCCTGAAGGATTTACTCACACATTCTTTATCAACATCAAAAGGAGAATTTATGAGAGAACTTGGTTTTTAGATAAACTTACATTGAAGTCTCTTTGTTTCAGGTGGCTGAAAGAGAAAAATAATCATGGTGAGAATCATGAGTAAGAAAACCAAAACACCACTGTAAACGGAGACCCTAGTTCCTTTGCAGCTTGGGAAATCTTAGTACAAACGATAATTTGCACAACCTGAGGGTGCAAGTATTTTTGTGCCAAGAGACATTTGAGAGAAACAGTCTGAGAGGAACATTTGCTGTAGTAAAAACAGTTGTTTTAGAACTGCATTTCCTAGCTCAGCAGGACAATTGGAGCAGATGACTTTAAATGCACACCTTATCCACAGAGATTAAAACAAAGGGAGTTTAAGATTTACTGTTCAAGGTATGGTTTACATTACTAATTGTATTTTTGTCATGAATTTGATCAAGAGTTACATACCATAAAGTTAAATTTGCACAGGCCATGTCCTGAGTAAACAGAGAAATTTAATTGAGAGCAACATTTTCCAAACTCAGTATTTGAAATAATTTTAGCTGTCTCAGTGTAAATCATATTGTTTGTGGGTATGTAGCACAAATTATCAAAAAATTGGCACAGAATTACACTAAATTGCCAATCTCACTGAAAGAGGTCGCCAGGATGTGGAACATGAAAAAAAAAATCATTGTGCAGGAAAATGTTCTTTTGACATTCGGGTTGATGCACATTGCTGGGGCACAGTCTGGGGATGTTACCTCTGAATTCATCTATCCTAAACTTGACTTGGTAGTGAATGAAGAGGAAGATGGTTAATCTTTCAGCCTATCTTAACAAGAGGGGTCACACAAAATTACTTTTCACTATCTTTCTATATTTTCATTTCATATTTTTGAATTAAAAAGCAACAAATTCTGTACTGAAATCCCTTTCCATTGAGTGTGAATAGATTTGGGCCATGGTACAGTTAACAATAGACTACAGTCTTGTGGTGTTCCACCTTGAGTCATTCCAGGAAGTTTCATGTTTACGAACAGTACTATAGAGTATATTGCTATCTATATAAAGTATACATTACACATTTTGATTAGAATCACTTAATGTAATTCAAAAACTTATATCTTTTGTCATTAAAACTGGGTGAGGGAGCTAGGAAAACCATGTATATGAATATAATAATGGAAATTATTGTTTGAACAGTGTTTACATGTACAGCATTCTGATACCAGATGATCCTGAGAATTGATCAGGAGATACTCAGTAAATGATTTAACACATAAAAGTATGTTAACCATTCGGTTTCTTCAGTGAGACATCTATGGCAATGGAACATTCTCTGCTACGGAGTTGTTTGAGCTGGGAAATAATTTGTTTTGAAAGCATTATGACCTCATACCTTCATCAAGGTAATTACAATTGTATTTAACTTCCCTCAAAATATAAACATAGTACAGGAGCTGGCAATGAGTTAAAAGCTGCAGCTCTATGGAGTGCAATATGTGTCATACACAAGATAAATTCACTACCAGCTGTTTCGTAATGTAATATATATTAATGCTATTTTTGCCTTGTATTTGTGTTCCACATACCATTGTGCAATGAATAAGAATCTCATGAGCATCCCTGATTATAATCGCTCAACCGCTGGTGGCCGTGCCTTCTGTTGCCTAGGCCCCAAGCTCTGGAACTCCCTCTCCAAACCTCTCTACCTCTCTACCTTTCTTTCCTCCTTCAGGACGCTCCTTAAAATCTACCTCCTTGCGCAAGCTTTTGGTCATTTGTGCTAATTTCTAATTATGCGGCTTGTTTTTATCTCATAATACTCCTGTGAAGCGCCTACGTTAAAGGCGCTATATAAATACAAGTTGTTGTTGAATATGCTGACAACAGTTGTGATAAGCTGGTAATGGTAAAGGATAGTGGGGTAGATTTCTATGTGACCACTTACATTGAGTTGGGCAGGAGGCGGCCCAAAGGAAGTTGTCAGAGGCCCAAATAGTTTTCATGGTCAGGCCTCATTTAAATGAGTGCTGATAGGCAGCTCACCAATCAAAGGGGGCAGGAGACAACATAGAAAATAGGTGCAGGAGTAGGCCATTCGGCCCTTCGAGCCTGCACCACCATTCAATAAGATCATGGCTGATCATTTATTTACCTCAGTACCCCTTTCCTGCTTTCTCTCCATACCCCTTGATTCCTTTCACCATCAGGGCCATATCTAACTCCCTCTTGAATATATCTAATGAACTGGCATCAACAACTCTCTGCGGTAGAGAATTCCAGAGGTTACCAACGCTCTGAGTGAAGAAGTTTCTCTTCATCTTGGTCCTAAATGGCTTACCCCTTATCCTTAGACTGTGACCCCTGGTTCTGGACTTCCCCAACATCGGGAACATTCTTCCTGCATCTAACCTGTCCAGTCCCGTCAGAATCTTATATGTTTCTATGAGATCCCCTCTCATTCTAGCAGTTCCTCTGCAAAGCCACGTCAGCCGTGGTGAGTAATGGGGAATGGCGGGGGCGCAGAGGTGGGCAAGCGATTGCAGGGGAGAGCGATAGATGGTTAGTCACAGGGGTGATTGCTGTGGAGTCAAAAGGATCATTAATGCTGACCCCACAAAAATCATTTACAAAACTTGTTTTAAAATAATAAAAACTATTGAGCAATCTGCAGCAGTCCCTTTTCAGGACTGCTTGTTGACTGCTCAATGCAACTGGCGGGAGTGTGCACAACTCATTCTTTGTCCATTGCTACTTCAAAATTGCATCTCTGTCCTATTGATGTCAGAGAACCCCAATGTGCAAGGACTAATGAGGCGCACCCATTTTAAGCCCCCCAATAAAATGGTGGCAGTGGGAATGTGGCAAAATTGCTGTGCCAAGATTTCCAGCACTCTACTGTCCAGTTCCCACCCAGGAGTGATGAAAATCAGCCCCAATAAAGCTGATAGTAACAGAACTTGTAAAAATGTATTTATTAAATAGTTCAGTCTCTACTAAAGAGAGAGTACAGAAAGTTCTGCAATATTTGTTTTATTTCACAAGTGAAATTATACAAGACTTTAATGATGTAGTAAGAGGTAAGTAATAAAGCATTTTTCACAAGTGAAATAGAATGAATATTTCACTCATTTTCTTTACACATTGAAAAAAAGAGTTTGCATTTATATAGTGCCTTTCACAACCTCAAGACATCTCAAAGTGTTCAATAGCTAATGAAGTACTTTTTTGAAGTGTAGTCACTGTTGTAGGACATGCTGTTAAATGCACCGAAACAGTGAAACATGAGACGGTTAAGTTGCTTTTAATGTTATAACATGCAAGTAATTATTGTGACATCAGTATTATGGTATAATGTATGTTATAAAAAAATTGTTTCTGAAATAATTATCTGTGATTATATAGTTTAGGGCACAATTTTGAAATCTGATAGATTAAAATGAAGAGTGATTGAATGATTAATTGTGTATTTAGACGATACCTAATATGACTAGGAGGTTTACTGACAAATAAACTATTAAGTGATATTAAATATAAGATCATGTATTCTGTAACCTCTCATGGAACAGAATAGCCTAGACTGCTGTCGTGGAATGTTGTTTTGAATATGTCATAAAAGGATATGTTGTGTTGGTGAAGATAAACCAATGATTTAGTCCATTTGATTTTCTCCCCAGGATGATGAAAGTTTCTAATCAAAAGTTGAAGTTTAACTTCTTGGTCTCCTTAAATGTAATGTTTTTTTATATTATTCTAAAGATCTTACATCTGCACAGAATTCCTGTTTACTAACTTCTTGTTGCATTTTTTGGTGCATTTTTGTTTAAACTATTCCCATTGCAGATTCCTACGTCCAGTTTGCCCTTGAATTTTCCTGTCAGCTGGCTTCTGTCATGATGTAATTATAGGCTCTAACCACTAGTTGATGGTGTATTAAAAAATCTTATTGTTTCTCAGGTATCAATAACCCCTCCATCCACCGCCCAACCCCGATCATTAAGTTGTTTGTACTACACATTGATAAATTGATTTAAAGTTTTTTTTTATCATTATAATGTTTTTTATTGTTTATGATATGAACACTGCAGAATACTGTTGAATGCTGTGTGATACTGCTGTACTCTATTGTAGTAATGCTGTGCAAATTATGGAGCAATCAGAAAATACAGCTAAAATAAGATCTTTTTAAATCTCCCCAATGTCCGTTTACCCTCTCATAATGATTGTCACTAGCTCACAAATCACCTTGCTAGTGTCTCTCAACACTCTGGGATAAATATCATCTAACCCTGGAGATTTATTTGCTTTACACCCTTTTAGCTTGATTAGGATTTCTGACTCCTTTACATCCAAATCCTGAACTACGCTTTGATTCTCTCTTTTTTTAGGGGCGGACATGTTCATATTTTCCTTTTGTAAATATTTTGAGGAAATCATCATTTGGAATATTTACTATTTTATACTGGACCTCAGTTTCAATCCTTCTTGTTGTAGTACTAAGAATGTTTACTGTTACAGTTTAAATCTGCAACCATGCTTTTTTCTAAATCTCTCTGCTCCTCGAATCAACCTTTTGACTGTTTCCGCATGTTCCAACTTTCTCCTTTTTCCTTGCAATATTTATAGAGGAAGTTTTTCTTCTTTATTTCACACTTAATTTGCTTGTTAATCCATTTAATTTCAAGCATGTTTAGTCTTAGCTTTTGATCTTGAACATGTATTTGGCCTGCATGCACAACATTCTTCTTTGCTTCTACTGAAATGTTGCCTGGTTTTTGGTATAGTTGAAACCAAGATCATATTAAGCTCTTATTAATCAGTCTGATGATAGCTAACAACTTACATTCTCTGAGCTTGCAGGTGGCCGTTCATACTCACAAAAGTATTCTAATGATCACTGTCAATATCCAGTTTCAAAATATGACATATGAGAGAAGATTCTCCTATTCCTGCCCCTAGGGTTATTGGATCACCTGGGGACAGTGAATATGGGAAAATCAGGTGAAGTGGACTGGACGCTCCCAATGAAGTTTGCCCAATGTTCTGTCCATTAAATTAAATCATATGGACTCCTTTATGGGCATACATTCCTCTACACCTGATTTTCCTGTATTTGCTGTGCCCTGGGAATCCAAACAGTCTCAGGAACAGGAAAGTCTACCCTTTCAATTTGAATGGGTCATCTGTTTCCAGTTACTTGAACGAGAAAACTGACTGTAAAGTTAGTTCTTTGGGAACTAAACTTACCTACTGAAACAATTTCTCATCAACACATGCAACCAATCCAGAACTGTCAGTCAAGCCTAAATATAATTCTATGCATATATCAACTTGCTATCTAAGAGAGACTGTTTGGTTAATTCGAGCCAAGATTCAGATTGCAAAATCATTGTGGGGTATCATAAAATATGAATCAGGCAAAGTTTGTAAATTCGTTGTGGTACACTGCCAGCTGAAATAATCTTACAATAATGAGGGAATCCACCTACCAAACAACTTAGCAGAATGCATCTATGCCCTGTCAGGGGATAATGAGCTGAGGAGAAAATAGCAAGAAAATTTAGGGGTAGCCTAATGGAATTTTCGCAAAGGTTGCAAAGGTGGTGGGAACAGTATGGTGATCATTTTTGGTAGACATTGAACTTGAGTTGAGGCTTACTATGTATGTAGAGCATGCTTCAGCTGCATTTGAGCCTACTATTGGGACCAGGGACAGATTAAAAAGTCTTGGGGGCTCTAGGCACGAAGAACATTAGGGGCTCCAACACACGACATTTCATCAGTTGTTTGCAGTTGTGGTGAATTTTACCAGGGCCCCATCTTTGTACAGGGCCCCTGGAAGGCACCCAAATTTGCATGGGGCCACTACCATGTGCTCCATTGGCCAATACATTAATCTGTCCCCGGCTGGCATCTTGCACAGATGGGGTGCAGAGGTGAAAGCAGGCAATTTAAAAGGCTACATTGTGCACTTAAAAGGTAAATTCACTTACAACAGAATTCAAGTGGCTGGAGAGGAGAATACAACATTTAAATTAAAACTTTAATGGAACTGCGTAAAGAAAAAACTATTGTGCGCTGTTTGATGCTAAGTTATCAGAACTGGAGTTACTGCTGCAAAAACTGTTCCAAAGAGGGGTTGCATGCGGTAATTACATCCTCTTGCCAGTGAAGGCTGCAGCAAAGCCACTGTAATGACAGTAAAGGTAGTTTCAATTATAAATGTGGGCATGGGAATTTATATTGGATTTTTTTTTTTAAGTCAATGTATGGGCCCAAACTTGGTCAAAGTCAAGGCCTGCCCAAGTGCCACCCAAATGGTCGCAAGAGACCGGGCGGTACGTTGTCACGATGATTCCTCTAAAAGAGAAGGCAGTACCGCCCGGCGGCAAAATAACGGCATATGCCATCAATCTGGACAGCCGCAGATGGGAGCTCCAATCTCAGCAGCAAGTGCGATCCTCGCCAAAGTGCCGCCGAGGATTGAGTCGGGCCCAGGGGAGAGGGGGGAAGACCTAAAACTAAAAATTTTAAAAAGAAACATTGGAACACCTTCAGGGGACCCCATACAGATAAATTGCTGGGAAAAAAAATGAAAAGATGTTCACTAACCTATTTTTGCAGGTCTTCTTACTTACCGTGGGAGTTAGACCTGCCTCCACACAGCGGTGCTTCCCCCTGCTGCCACCGACGCCCGCCCAAAGGAATCTGCCAGCTCGGCAGGCGGAAGGACACTTGCGTGACTTGACCACCAGTGGCCGTCAGCAGGTGGTTCCCGACAATAATTCCCTCCTGCCGGCTGCAGATTTGGAGGAATCTGTCACAAGGGGAGAATGCCGAAAAAACTCGGCAGCAGTGGGCGGTGTGGCCATCAATTTCAGGCCCTATGACTTTAAATTGGGGATTGAATTACACTCAAACTCCTTTTTAAACCCCTCCAGTCTCTACCCTCACCTCCGACAATAAGTGTGAGGAGCTCATGGACTTCTTTGTCTCTAAGATTGAGATCATTTGCTGGGATCGCCCCAGCATCCAAGGAAAGTTGGTAGATTACAACCAATGCATCCGCAATCTCTGCAGCCACTTCTTTTAAGACCCTCGGATGTAAGCCATCAGATCCAGGGGACTTGACCACCTTTAGTCCTATTATTTTACTGAGTACTACTTCATTAATGATAGTGATTGTATTAAGTTCCCCCCTCCCTATAGCCCCTTGATTATCCACTATTGGGATGATTTTAGTGTCATCTACCGAGACCCTCCCACCTCGTGCTGGACCCGGTCCCCTGATTTTTCTCAGATCCACCTACCCCCCACCCCCCACTTCATGCTGGTCCCCACCCCCAATCTTTATCCCCTACTCCCCCAATGCTCCTCCGTTCAGCCCCTGGCCCCCAAGCAGTTTATCCCTTCTATCCGCCCGGCCTCTCAATCTGGCTGGCTGCGGGTGGGAAATAGGCTTCCCATGCAAATCATCCCCTGCCATTACATTTGCCAGAGTCTGTGGGAAACGTGTTCTCCCGGGTTTCCCAACAGCCACGGAGCCCACTCGCTCCCAACTTGGTTTCCCCATTAAAATTCAGCCCCTGCTCTTGACTGTGTGAGATCGAATAGTTTTTGCTCTTATTTACTAAAAATACACGCCTTAGCTATGTTGTAGGCAAGTTAGTTTAGGGATCATGGGAAAATGACTGAAGAATGTTGAGTCCTTAGATGCTCTAATAATGACTCCACGAGGCAGTGTGTTGTACTTGAACTGTAGTGACCTTAGTCCTTTATTTGCTAACTCCAGAATGAGGATCACATCTGGTGGCCTGCCTTTTATACTAGGCCAGGCACACCTGTACAGGTAACCTACAAGTCTCCCACTGCTGTGCCCTCTGGTGATAGTACCAACAGTAGCCACGTAGGATACATGACAAAGAAGAGCAACTGACTGCTGCTGGGCACCAAGGAATGTGTCCATGTAAAGCACAGGTAGGAAAGTAGCTCAGTTGCAACTGTAATTTGTGCTGTAACAAAACATGATGTCAGGGGTATGTCAGATGACATGGATTGTTCACTAAAATATATAAAAAGTTAGAGTACCTGAGTATAAGGGGGCAGCTTAAATTTAAGACACCAAGGTTCCTTCCAGCAAGGTGACCTGATGCAAGTTAATGTGGCCATGTTGGGCTTACATGTTTACTATGATTGATGTAGAAATATAAGATACATCTTACATTTCTTAAAGTTACTGACACTAGACTCTTGGTCTTATTAATTAGTAAGACAATGCATCAGCTAGGATCTTACACAGAATCTTATAATTTGGACCAAATTAACAATGGCAAGATCAACATGCTAGATGTTGAAATTTATGGTATACATCGCTCATCTTGCTGTTCCAGGAAGCTGTTTCGTAGCTCCGTTCTGAGGTACAGTTAAAGTACATTGTTGAGTAAGAGAAGAGAGAGTATTACTGTGCTTAACCTTGAAGTGCTTGATAATGCTTTGGGCACAAGCAAAATCCCTCACCTTGACCACAAAAATCACCAAAGCATAAAAACTAAAATACATCAAATGGGAATATAAATGGGAGTTCAGAAAGAATAATCATCTCAACCAATCATAATTATTTGAAAACATTACAGATATTCACATTTTAAAGGGAAATACATTTTGATTAATCGCCTTCTGTAACTAATATTTGCTTCCAGCAATAAATTTACAAATGTTTTACATAGAATTCACAGCACAGGGACAGGCTATTTGACCCAACGGGTGTATGCCGGTGTTTATGCTCCACACAAGCCTCCTCCCACCTTCCTTCATCTCACTCTATCAGCATGTCCTTCTATTCCTTTCTCCCTCATGTACTTATTTCATGGTAACTCATGTTACCATGTTAGAATAGCATATAACCCTAAATCTGTAAAATCAGTGTGCATTTTTGAAGCATTTGCCAAAGATGTACTTGATTCATAACATTTTCAATTCTTGTTGACATCATGATATCAGAACCAGGTCTTCCACAAAGTATACTTCGGAGATTTGTGTACTTGTGAATAATTTTCCTATACTACATTGCAAGCTACTTTGTAAATGCATAACCAGAATAAATTAAATAGTAAAATTATCATACATTCTCAATTTTTTGGGAGGAATATATAAAATAAATTTAAATTCATGCATAGGTTGAATTCTACGGGTATTGTTAATAAAGTTACATTAAGTATTTAACAAAAAATAATCTACTGAGGGTCTTTTCAATTCAGAATTTCATAATTAAATGGGAATATAAATGGCTCTGCCTGGTAATGTACCAACTCTGGTTAAGGTAGGTGACCTGCTCCCAGGCCTCTGCCAAAACCATTCTAAACTGATCACTGGGAGGCTCACAAGAGGGTCCCAGTGATGACTCTTCTGTATATATATGCTCCTTCCTGTAGGGGAGTGCCTTGCCTCCTCTTAGTCCTTACCCATGAAGAAGAGGCTGAAATTAGGGATTCAAAGTTGTGGCCAATTGTTTTCATAAATCAGTATACCAGAATCCCACTGGTTAGATGTGTTCGTACTCCAATAAGCTATGCCATCAGTTTAGTTTTTGGTTTGTTACTAAGATCTGTTGAGTGTCTTTGTTTTCTGTCCGTTAACCAACACTCAACTAAGAGTAGGGATAAATGAGTCATTTTCCAGTTGGCAGGTTGTAACTAGTGGGATGCTGCAAGGATTAGGGCTTGGGCCTCAGCTATTTACATCTATATTAATGAGTTCGATGAAGGAAACGAGTGCAATGTATCCAAATTTGCTGACGATACAAAGCTAGGTGGGAAAGTAAGCTATGAAGAGGACACAAAGAGCCTGCAAAAGGATATAGACCGGTTAAGTGACTGGGCAATAAAGTCGCAGATGTAGTATATAATGTGGAGAAATGTGACGTTATTCACCTTGGTAGGAAGAATAGAAAAACAGAATGTTTTAAATGGTGAGAAATTATTAAATGTTGGTGTTCAGATAGGTTGAGGTGTCCTCGTACAGGAAACACAGGAAGTTAGCATGCGATTAGGAGGGCAAATGGCAGGTTGTCCCTTATTGCAAGGCAATTGGAGTACAAGAGTAAGGAGGCCTGACTACAATTGTATAAGGCTTTGGTGAGACCACACCTGAAGCACTGTGCACAGTTTAGGACTCCTTATCTGAGGAAGTGCAACAAAGATTTACTACAGTGATCCCTGGGATGAGAAGGTTGTCCTATTAGGAGAGATTGAGTAAATAGGACCTATACTCTCTGGGCTTAAGAAGATTGAGAGGTGATCTCATTGAAACATATAAGATTCTGATGGAGATTGACATGTTAGATTCTGAGAGGTTGTTTCCTCTGGCTGGAGAGTCTCTGGGGGGGGGGAGCGACGGAAATTCAGGAGCGCCAGGCGCTAATGTTTTCTAACTTAAAAAACAAGCCAGCATTTGCACTCCAGGAAGGTGGCAGGCGGGGCGGTATGTGTGCAGCGTGCCATATTGGAAGGCTCCTTACCTCCCTTAAAGGGAAGGGCCATCACTGCAGGCTCTGCAAAAGAAGAACTTACCTGGACCCCAATGGCAGCCACGATCCAGCCCGATGCATGGCAGCAGAGTTGACCAGGCTGAGCGATCGCGGGGGAGAAACTTCAAAGCGAGCAATGTAATTTTTTTTTAAACTTTCCTTGGCCACCTCGCCTTTAAGCATCACTTCTGAAGTGCCTGGCCTCCCGACGAACACCTCTTGCAGCTGTCGGTGTTTTCGCCTGGCAGTGCTGCAGGGGGTGGAACCGAAGTTTAGGTCCAGGGTGCTACCAGGGCAATGCTCACAGCGATGACTTCACAATCTCCGGGCGAAGGAGATCGGGCACAATGCCACACCACACCGCAAGCCTCCGGTTGAATATGGCAGGAGTCGATCTTTTCGCTGCGCCTGGTCGGTAAGTGCTTAGTGCCCCATTATCGCCCCCTAGAGGCGATAATGGGAGTGTGCTAAAGAGGCCAATTTCTAGGCCGAGGACTTGGGAGCATAGTCTCAAGATAAGTGGTCGGCCATTTAAGACTGAGATAAGGAAGAACTTCTTCACTCAAGGTACCCCAAAGGGCTGTGGATGCTGAGCTGTTGAGTATACTTAAGGCTGAGATGGATTTTTGGACTCTAGGGGAAATCAAGGGATTTGGAGATAGGGCGGGAAAGTGGAATTGAGGTCGCGGATCAGCCATGACCTTATTGAATGGCAGAGCAGGTTCGAGGGGCCGTATGGCCTACTCCTGCTCCTGATTCTTATGTTCTTATCACACAGTATGATTTCAACCTAAATGTTAACTTGGTTGTATTTAAAGCAATGGACATTTTTTATAGAGAATCACATGAATAGAAAGCCATCTTGGCAAGGGATTATACCCACCTACATAATCCTTCAGTGAACTACTGAACTGCAATTTGTGAATACAGATTCTTTTTGTTAGCCTTCTCAATCTGAACTGTGAAGGTCCAGTTAAACATTTCTCCAGTTCCTTCCCAAGACATTAAACCCAGGTTCTAACAATTATTGAAAGAATTGTGCATTGATTTCCTCTTGTGATCTTGCTCTTTCGGTCATCCTAACTTCAATCAAAATGATGACATTGAAGCTTTACTGCTTTCAAAGCTGAAATGTCAGATTTTACTATATGCTTGTTGTATCTGTGAATCAGGGGAAGCATTTGCCATGATGGAGAGCAGAATGTTGGTCTTACATCTGATCTGAGCAAGTTTTAGGACTGTTCAAAGATGTCCATTCCCTTATGTTCATTCTCAAGTGCGGTAAGTTTATATTGAAACTTAGTTTGTTTAGCTATACTGACCTTTTTCTTCCACTGAATCATTAAATATCAGAAATCCTTGTAGGAGTATATGAGTACTTTCTCATAATAGAAAGTTAATGAGAGAAAACATTTGTGTCCTAGAAAAAATGTCATTTGTATTTCATAAGATAGAAAACCTCTGAGTCATCTACAAATGAAACAATTATTCCATTGTTTAGATTACACATGCAGTTGAACCTGATTAATCTTAGACAATAAAATTCTTCAAGCACTCCTATGTAAAGATTCCTGTTCTTTGTCTTAATAAAGATAAGATCTCAACAGTGTGGCCTATATTGCAGAACCTTTTCTCAGGAGAGAGATAGATTGGATAGAGTCCATGATAGAGTAGATTGTCTGTATTTAAAATGATGAAGGATTCAATAAAGTAGATACAGAGAAACTATTTCCTCTGATGGGTGAGTCCAGAACAAGAATTGTAATCTTAAAAGTAGAGGTAGGCCTGTTAGGAGAGGATTCAGGAAGAACTTTTTCACACAAAGGGTAGTGGAAATCTGGAACACTCTCCCCAAAAGTTGTGTCAATTGAAATTTTTATTTGGTAAGGGCATCAAGAGATACGTATTAAAGACGAGTAAATGGAGTTGAGGTACAAATCAGCTAAGGTCAGTATAGCGGAACAGGCCCAAGAGCCTGAAGGCCGACTCCTGTTTTATGGTCATCCAAGAGGCAGTGTTAGGCAGTTCAGGACACAAGGATGGTGCAGAAAGGGAGAAGTGGACAGCGCTCCGTTTTCACTTTAGAATAAAAATTGGGGAACGGCCGTGAAGCTGCATCGGGCGATGCCAGCGACAGCTTCAGGGGTCACTGGGCACTACTTAAAGGGGAGGTGGTGGCCATGTTTAAAAAGTAACGTTTTGCTTCTGTGCCCCGTTGGCACCACGAACGCGGGATCTGTGCCGCGATCGGTCAGCCGGCACTCTGCTTGAGTGCCGGGCTGTTGGCATGGCATCCCTGGTCCCGGTGGTTTCTTAACTGCAGAGTTTGGAGCTTGAGCCCTTCCCTTTAATGAAGGGAAGAGTCCCACCTACACGGCAGCGCTACGCGGCCCAGTGCATAGTGGTGCGCCCTGCTCCCGACCCGTCCACCACACTACTGCCCCGTTATTTTGCGCTCCACTTCCTTTCGGGGACGATAACCCAAATTTTTCGAGCGGGGCGGGACTTCTGCACCTGGCGCAGAATGTCCCGCCTCCCGGATGTTACCGCCCCCAAACAAGGCACAACAGAATTTCTAGGTCTTAGACACTAAATTGAAAAATAAGACCTCTGGATTGCTTCCTGTGCCACACATTGTTTAGGAGGTAAGAAAGGTCAATGGGTGGTATTAGTGAGATTTGGAGCAAGAGGCTAAACTATCTTGAAGGAATAACCTTCATCTGAACTGAAACAGTATTAATACATTGTGGAGGGCAGTGTGGGAGGATTTAAACTAATATGACAGGGATGGGGAAAGCATAAATTTGATACGAGAGAAGGTGAGCAGAATTAATAAAGCTATTGGAATAGTAATGGAAAGTATAGCTGAAATAAATAGTGGAGGTATTTTCAGAGGACAAAGTGGAAGAAATGGGCTTTGAAATAGGGAAAGATAATACACTGCTATAGAAAGGACAGTGGATGTTAAAACGTTAAATGAGAAAATCAGGAAAAAGATTGCAATCAAAAGAAAATTGGATGGGTTCTAGAATAGACGGCTGCTCCACTCCTCCAGGTTACTGCCCAAGCGTTGAAGTTGAAAATGATCCCCCATATAGAATCATGGAAAAATTATGACACAGAAGGAGGTCATTTGGCCCATCGTGTCTGTGCCAGTCGAAAAAGAGCTACCCAGCCTAATCTCACCTTCCAGTACTAGGTCTGTAGCCTTGTAGGTTAAGGCTCTTTAAGTGCACATCAAAGTATTAGTATTAGGCAATCCCTCGTGTCGAGGATGACCCACTTCCACACCAAAAAAAAAAGAGTTCACAGGTGTTTCAATGTGGGACCTGACATTCCAGGTCCCGACTACATCCTGAAGGGTGGAAGATGCCTTCCATTGCACACCAGCCACCACACGGGCTTGACAGTGCAAGGCCTTGGCCCAGTGGCAAGGGTTAACCAAGACGACTGGAGACCAGCTCTGCTACGTCATCCCTGGGCTCCGACCCATCTGTTGTTATATGCTGCACCGCTCCTGGGCCACGACCCCTTCGCTCCTCAACTCTGACACCGCTGCTCCTGGGTCACGACCCCACCGCTCCTCGACTCCAACATCGCTGCCCCTGGGCCACGATCCCACCATCCCTGGGCCACGACCCCGCCGCTCCTCGACTCAGTCGCTCTTGAACCCCGCACTCTCGTCTCTCCTGGGACAAGGTCGGGGCCAAGGTGAGACGAGGGTTTGGGGTCCAGGAGAGGCGAGACATCAAAGTACCTTTTAAATGTGATGAGGGTTTCTGCCTCTATCACCCTTTCAGGCAGACTCGCACCGCCCTCTGGGTGAAGAAATGGTTCCTCATCTCCCCTCTAATACTTCTACCAACTGCTCTAAATCTATGCCCCCTGGTTATTGACCCCTCTGCTAAGGGAAATAGGTTCTTCCTATTCACTCTATCTAATCCACTCATAGTTTTATATACTTCAATTAAATCTCCACTCAGCCTCCTCTGTTCCAAAGAAAACAACCCCAGTCTATCCAATCTTTTCTCATAGCTAAAGTTTTCCAATCCTGGTAAAATTCTCGTAAATCTCCTATGCACCCTTTCTAGTGCAATCACATCCTTTCTGCAATGTGGTGACCAGAACTGCACGCAGTACTCAAGCTGTGGCCTAACTAACGTTGTATATAGTTCTAGCGTAATGTCCTTGCTCTTATATTCTATGCCTCGGCTAATAAAGGAAAGCATTTCGTATGCCTTTTTAACTACCTTATCGACCTGTCCTGCTACCTTTAAGGGTCTGTGGACATGTACTCCAAGGTCCCTCAGTTCCTCCACACCTCTCAATCTCCTTCCATTTATTGTGTATTCTCTTGCCTTGTTGCTCCTCCCCAAATGCATTACCTCACACTTTCTGGATTGAATTCCATTTTCCACTTTTCTGCCCAACTGACCAGTTCATCGATATCTTCCTGCAGTCTGGAGCTTTCCTCGTCACTGTCAACCACACAGCCAATTTTTGTATCTTCTGCAAATATCTTTATCATGCCCCCTATATTTAAGTTTAAATTGTTAATATATACTACAAAAAGTAAGGAACCAAGGCCCCAACTTTGCCCATCACTGAGCGCTGTTGTTTCGGCGACCAGTGAATTTTTTGGTGCCAAAGCTCAGTCCAAAGATTCCCCAGTGTTGGCGGCAAACATTCTGGCACTGGTGTACCTGTAAAAGAAGGTTTTGCAACATTTCTGTACTTAAGTAAACCTTCCCACCAACAAAATATTTAAAACCAGTGCAGAGACCCTAGAAACACCATAGGAAAAACCCTTACCTGCAATTAGAGAATCTGCGCTGGCCCACTGCTATCCCCGGCTGAAGGGACTTCCATTTAGCTTACAATTAAACTCTATAGTTAAAATTTGGTTTTTAAATTACCTTAAACAGTTATAAAATAAATATAAACTTAGCCATGCTGATGCTCTTGCGATGAAAAAAGAATGATGGCAAAAAAATTTAAAAAATAAAATCTTGACCATCGATGTCCACACAGCCCAAAATACTCCAAATAGTTAAAGGAAAACATTATAAAGTTCCAAAAATGAAGAATCAGAATACCAATCCTCCTTCTTCTTCTGGGATCCAGTGCAGCCCTCTCCCCACTCTCCTGGACGTTGAATGGAGCCGCTGCTAGCCCAGGCTGAAGGTCCTCCACCCATGCGGTCCACTGCGAGCTCAGGCCGAAGATCCTGCACCCATGCGGCCCGTTGCTAGCCCAGGCCAAAGGTTTGCACACTAAGGACCGTGTGAGACACTCCAGGTTCAAAGGCAAGCAGCAGTGATCTCTATTAAAGGTGGAACATTACATTGAAAAAAAATAATCCCACCACAAATCTTTTAAGTTTTTATGGAGTGTTGGAGTGCTTAAGTGCAAAATATATAATTTATATTAAATGTTACAACCACAAATCTTTTACGTTTCAAAGGAGTGTTGGAGTGCTTTGGTGAACATTATATAATGGCTATTAAATATTCCCACCACCAATCTTTTAAGTTTTAAAGGAGTGTTGGAGTTCTTAGATGGACATAATCTTATAAGAGCATAAGAAATAGGAACAGGAGTAGGCCATATGGCCCCTCGAGTCTACTCGGCCATTCAATAAGATCATGGCTGATCTGATCATGGACTCAGCTCCACTTCCCCGGCCGCTCCCCATAACCCCTTATCGCTTTATCAATTAAGAAACCGTCTATTTCTGTCTTAAATTTATTCAATGTCCAAGCTTCCACAGCTCTCAAGCAGCGAATTCCACAGATTCACAACCCTCAGAGAAGAAATTTCTTTTTATCTCTGTTTTAAATGGGCGACCCCTTATTCTAAGATCGTGCCTTCTAGTTCGAGTCTCCCCCATCAGTGGAAACATCCTCTCTGCATCCACCCTGTCAAGCCCCCTCATAATCTTATACATTTCGATAAGATCACCTCTTGTTCTTCTGAATTCCAATGAGTAGCGGCCCAAACTACTCAATCTTTCCTCATTAGTCAACCCCCTCATCCCCAGAATCAACCTAATGAGCCTTTTCTGAACTGCCTCCACAGCAAGTATATCCTTTCGTAAATATGGAAACCAAAACTGCACGCAGTATTCCAGGTGTGGCCTCACCACTACCTTATATAGCTGTAGCAAGACTTCCCTGCTTTTATACACCATCCCCTTTGCAATAAAGGCCAAGATACCCTTCCTGATCACTTGCTGTACCTGCATACTATCTTTTTGTGTTTTATGCACAAGTACACCCAGGTCCCGCTGTATTGTGGCACTTTGCAATCTTTCTCCATTTAAATAATAACGTGCTGTTTGATTTTTTTCTGCCAAAGTGCATGACCTCACACGTTCCAATATTATACTCCATCTGCCAAATTTTTGCCCACTTACTTAGCCTGTCTATGTCCTTTTGCAGATATTTTGTGTCCTCCCCACTCGTTGCTTTTCCTCCCATCTTTGTATCATCAGCAAACTTGGCTACGTTACACTGAGTCCCTTCTTTCAAGTCATTAATATAGATTGTAAATAGTTGGGGTCCCAGTACTGATCCCTGCAGCACCCCACTAGTTACTGGTTGCCAACCAGAGAATGAACCATTTATCCTGACTGTCTGTTCTCTGTTAGTTAGCCAATCCTCTATCCATGCTAATATATTACTCCCAACCTCGTGAACTTTTATCTTGTGCAGTAACCTTTTATGTGACACCTTGTCAAATGCCTTCTGGAAGTCCAAATACACCACATCCACTGGTTCCCCTTTATCCACCTTTTTCGTTACATCCTCAAAGAATTACTGCAAATTTGTCAAACATGACTTCCCCTTAATAAATCCATGCTGACTCTGCCTGACCGAATTTTGCTTTTCCAAATGTCCTTCTACTGCATCTTTAATAATGGACTCCAACATTTTCCCAACCACAGATGTTAGGCTAACTGGCCTATAGTTTCCTGCTTTTTGTCTGCCTCCTTTTTTAAATGGTGGGGGGGGTTACATTTGCAGTTTTCCAATTTGCTGGGACCTCCCCAGATTCCAGGGAATTTTGATAAATTACAACCAATTAATCCACAATCCCTGCAACTACTTCTCTTAAGACCCTAGGATGCAAGTCATCAGGTCCAGGGGATTTATCTGCCTTTAGTCCCATTATCTTACTGAGTACCACCTCCTTTGTGATTGTGATTGTGTTAAGTTCCTCCCCCCTATAGCCCCTAGACTATCCACTGTCGGAATATTGTTAATGCCCTCTACCATAAAGACTGATACAAAATATTTATTCAGCATTTCTGCCATCTCCATGTTCCCCATTACTAATTCCCCGGTCTCGTCCTCTAAGGGACCAACATTTACTTTAGCCACCCTTTTCCTTTTTATATACCTATAGAAACTCTTGCTATCTGTTTTTATATTTTGCGCTAGTTTACTTTCATAGTCTATCTTTCCTTTCTTAATCATATTTTCAGTCGTTCTTTGCTGGCTTTTAAAAGCTTCCTAGTCTTCTGTCCTCCCAGAAGTCCACTTTGTATGCCCTTGTTTTTAATTGGATAATATCAGAGCATCCAAAGACATAACAATTGGCGACGAGATTACAGATCTTCACACGAGAATGGCTACCCTTGGTACGTTGCAGCAGTTCGCCGATGGTGATGATTGGGACGCCTTTGTGGAGAGGCTCGACCATTTCTTCACAGCAAACGACCTGGCAGGCGAAAATCCGGCCACACTGGCTAATAAGCGCAGAGTTATCCTGCTAATGAGTTGTGGGCCCATAGTCTATGGTCTCGTCAGGGACTTACTGGTACCAGCGAAGATAACGACCAAGACGTACGAGGAACTTGTAACGTGATCCAAGAGCAACTCAAGTCCAAAGAGAACATCCTCACAGCCAGACACCTTTTTTACACCCACCGATGGCCCGAAGGCCAGGAAATCGTGAAATACACTGCAGACTTCGGGAGGCCGGCCGCAACGTGTGATTTCGGCGATCACCTCACCGAAGCGCTGCGGGATATCTTTTTAATTGGAATCAGCCATGAGGGCTTTCTTTATAAGCTACCGCCTGCGGATACCACAGTCACTCTGCAGAAGGCCATCTCTGTGAGCCAGGCATTCATGACCTCGACTTGCGGCTCTAGGCAGATGACTCATCCTCAGGACTCAAACCCAGCAAGTACTATGCACAAAGTGGTGCCTTTTAGAGGCTGGACTGTAGAACGTGAACCTTCTCAGGGAAGCCAGAACAGTGCCCCCGAGTCCCTTAACTCAGAGTGCGCCGAGGGGGCTAACCGAGTAGCTCCATGCTGGCATTGCGGAAGGAATCACAGGGCTCACCAGTGCCGCTTTAAAGACTATGTGTGTAAAGGCTGCAGCACAAAGGGCCACCTCCAGCGAATGTGTAAAAGAACTCTGACTCACTGTGTTGATGAAGAGTCTGCAGATGGCCATGAATCCAACATGGATTATGAAGTGACAGTCAGAGAGGCAGCTCAGCCCCACGATGAGGTACGTAGCATGTTTACCTGCCCCACCGAGTGTTCCCCGTTGAGGATGGAAGTCGAGATAAATGGCGTTCCAGTCTTCATGGAAGTGGATATGGGGATGAGCCAGTCAGTAATGAATCAAGAAGCCTTTGAGAGCTATGGGACAATCAAACTGAATGACCCAAGTTGGTCCCAGTTCAAGCAAAGCTGCGCACCTACACCAATGAACTTATCCCAGTCATTGGTAGAATGGATGTAAAGGTACTCCATGATGGCGCGGTGCACAAGTTACCTTTGTGGATTGTTGCAGGTGATGGACCAACGCTACTTGGAAGAAGGTGGATGGAGAAAATCCATTGAAGTTGGGAAGATTTCACCCCTCCAGCAATTGACGGCCTCCGCGCTCAGAGGCAAAGCAAGACCCGGCACCAGAGAGCAGACCAGCACAACACCCAAGGTATAGACCGACCAGCACGGTGTGAGGAGATGATCCAGCTGAGATGATCCGAACACACCTTCCAGGCTCCAGTAGCAAGACTTTGGAGGAAGAAAATCGGATCCAAAGGCGACTGCCCAGCTTCGGTGGCAGAACCCGGGGAGAAGAGGATCACCGCAGTCGACATCGTGGATGGAGGAAAGATGGCGCCCAAACCACGAGATGATGCGCTGAAGAAAAAGATGGTAGCCAGACCATGAGGTGCAGCGCTGATGAGCAACACGTGGCACCAAACAGAGAAGAGGTTTGGGGTAAAGATAGCAAGGCTCTTTTAAAGGAGGCCTGCAACCCACCACACTTAAAGGGACAGTTCCACATTCTCAATCAATGTAAGTGCAACTGTGAGTTAGATGTAAAATGTACAATTGATGATCAGAGTTGCGTACATGCAATAAGCAAAGAAAAGGCACACGATCGCGATCGGAGCTACAGGTTATTTACAATGTGTAATGAAACGTTGTGCGATGTAAAATTTCAACTGCATTCAGTCAATGCAGCAGGCAGACACCCATCGGGAGCACACAGGTCCAGCGAGCTACCCAATGTAGTAGCCTGCGTCCCTGGGACCAGAGTTATGCACCACGGAGTGTGGCCACAAGCAGCTAATACATTCAAGCTGCTGAGCAAGCGATCTCAGGAGGGCAACGGCACCGATATCGATACCCTGCCCCTGATCAGCTCCACCTCTCAGGCACCCAATGGCACCAACCACCACGAGCCTGAAAGAGCAAGCTGTGCGAAGGCGCAGCCCCCAAACCCCATCGCCACCAAGGCCATACCCGGGAACAGTTCTCCCAAATGGGACCGGGACCAGCCAGAATCCCAAACCAAATAACGCCCAAGCAAGTGAGTCAGCAGTTCCCTGTGCACTGCTAGACAACTGCTCCTCAGGGAGCAGCAGCGACCCAGGGTGAAAGGAAAGGACAGGGAGGCCACAGGCATCTGTGAACCTGCCTGACGCTAGGAGCAACGGCAAAAGCCCCGAGAGTAAGCAACTTGAGCCAACCGGGTTCCCACTGCCAGCACTGGGCACCGCACTGCTGCCAGACTACCTGGACACCATCCAGCAGTTCTGGAACTAGCTTGTCCTCTCGCACCGGTGCTGACACCTGTACCGATTCCAAGTACATATCAAGAATGTATCTCACCAGTCGAATGTACTTGCCTCACAACTGTACCACAGATGTAATGATATAAATGCAAATTTTTTTCTGGACTTGAATGTATATTAATGTAATGAGCCACCGACATAATCTATATGTCGGGGGGAGAGAATGGAGTGGTCATGGACATACAAACAGTAACCACCAGCACTCTACTGCCAACGAAACACCACCCACTCACCCAAGATAGAAACAACCTGCCAAGGGTCAACTAGATAGAGCTAAGCCCAGAGCACAGTCAATGCAGAGGCGATTTGCACTAAAGGCTTGGGGGAGAGTGATGTCATGTATCCAACATGGTTACTGCTTGTACTATTACAAGGTGTGCCACCAGAGGGCACAGCAGTGGGAGACTTGCAGGTTACCTGTACAGGTGTGCCTGGCCTAGTATAAAAAGGCAGGCCACCAGGTGTGATCCTCACTCTGGAGTTATCAATAAAGGACTACGGTCACTACAGTTCAAGTACAACACATTGCCTCATGGAGTCATTATCAGAGCATCCAAAGACATAACAGATACCGTCCTTTATTTCTTTAGTTAGTCACAGATGGCTATCTTTTCTCTTACACCCTTTCCTCCCCACTGGAATATATTTTTGCTGAGAGTTGTGAACTATCTCCTTAAATGTACACCACTGTTCATCAACCATCCTACCCTTTAATCTATTTTCCCAATCCACTTTACCCAACTCTGCCCTCGTACCTTCATAGTCTCCTTTATTTAAGCTTAGTACGCTGGTTATAGATCCAACTTTCTCACCCTCCATCTGAATTTGAAATTCAATCATGCTATGATCACTCATTCCGAGGGGATCCTTTACTAGGAGATTGTTTATTAATCCTGTCTCATTACACAGGACCAGATCTAAGATAGCCCCTGGTTGGTTCCGTTACATACTGCTCAAGGAACCCGTCCCTTACGCACTCTATGAACTCCTCCCCAAGGCTACCCTGACCAATTTGATTTGTCCCATCAATTTGTCCAATCAATATGGAGGTTAAAATTGTTATGTATGAATAAAGAGTCTGATTGGATACTGTGAGCTCAAAGTAAAGTGTGACCTTCGTCTTTTATTGCAGGTCTCCGGAGGGCCTCTCCAGCCTATGAGGCCTCCTTAAGTACCTGTGCTCCCAAGGGATTGTGGGATCCCTTGGGACTCCAGGGGATGAGCCCTCTGGTGGCTGTACAAGATATATACAAGTTTACATATATAACAAAAATCACCCATGATTATTGCTGTTCCCTTTTTACAAGCTCCCACTATTTCCTGGTTTATGCTCCGACCAACAGAGTTGCTACTG
This sequence comes from Pristiophorus japonicus, assembly GCF_044704955.1. Classification (NCBI taxonomy): domain Eukaryota; kingdom Metazoa; phylum Chordata; class Chondrichthyes; family Pristiophoridae; genus Pristiophorus; species Pristiophorus japonicus. The sequence goes on along the minus strand of NC_091991.1, from coordinate 42,099,331 downwards.
TTAGGGGGACTAGAGACTACACCCACCAGTGACTTTTTCCCCTTATTGTTCCTTATCTCCACCCAAATTGTTTCAACACCCTTATCATTTGAGCAATATCGTTTCTTACTATTGCAGTGATTCCATCCTTTATCAATAGAGCTACCCCACCTCCTTTTCCTTTCTGTCTGACCTTCCGGATTGTCAATACCCCTGAATATTTAATTCCCAGTCCTGGTCACCTTGAAACCACAACTCTGTAATGGCGATCAGATCATACCCATTTGTCTCAATTTGTGCCTTCAACTCATCTATTTTGTTACAAATGCTATGTGTATTTAGACAAAGTGCCTATAAGTTTGTTTTCTTACCCTTTTTTCTTGCTTGTTTCCTCTCTCCTTCAAACTCACTTTCTTTATTTTTGCTTTTTAATTCCCTCTTTACTCCCTTCCCTACTGAATCTAGTTTCAGGATCCCATCTCCCTGCCAAGCTAGTTTAAACTCTCCTCAACAGCACTAGCAAACCCCCCCCATCCCCCACGAGGATATTGGTCCTGGCTCTGTTGAGGTGCAACCCGTCCAGTTTGTACAGGTCTCATCTCCCCCAAAAATGGTCCCAATGCCTCAGGAATCTAAAGCCCTCCCTCCTGTATCATCTCTCCAGCCACGCATTCATCCTTTCAATCTTCCTATTCCTGTACTCAGTAGCATGTGGCACCAGGAGTAATCCGGAGATTGCTACCTTTTGGATCCTGCTTTTTAATCTCTCTCCTAGCTCACTAAAATCTGCCTGCAGGATGTCATCCCTCTTTCTTCCTATATCATTGGTGTCGATATGGATCACGACCTCTAGCTGTTCATCCTCCCCCCTCAAAATGTCCTGCAGCCGCTCAGTGACAGCCTTGACCCTGGCACCACGGGGGCAACATAACATCCTGGAGTCATGTCTGCGGACACAAAAACGCCTGTCTGCTCCCCTAACTATCAAATCCCCCACCGCTATTGCTCTTCCACTCTTCTTCCTGCCCCCTTGTGCAGCTAAGCTACCCTTGGTGCAATGGACTTGGCTCTGGCTGCACTCCCCAGAGGAACCATCACCCCTACCAGTACTCAGAACTGAATACTGGTTGGAGAGCAAGATGCACTCAGGGGACTCCTACACTACCTGCCTGGTCCTCGTCTTCTGAGTGGTGGTCACTCATTCCCTCTCTGCCTGCACACTCTTAAGCTGTGGGATGACCATCTCTAGAAATGTGCTATCTGTTATGTTTAGAATAACTCCACAAAACTGAGTACTGTAAGCTTAAACTGATGTGACCTTAGTCTCTTTAATAAAACGCCAGAGTGCCAAAGCAGCATGGCAGACAACCTTTTATACTCGCTTGCATGAGGTGTGCAGGTGACCCTTGGGCCTCCAACAGGTGAGCCCTCTGGTGGCAAGTCTTACACAGTTATAATGCTTACATACATAACACTATCCACGAATTTCTCAGCATTGTGGATGCACTGCAGTGACTCTAGCGGCCACTCAAGCTCCGAAACACGGATCTCGAGCTGCTGTAGCTGGTGACACTTCCTGCACACGTGGTCGTCCAGGCCACGAGAAGCATCCAGGAATGTCCCACATGGCACAGGATGTGCATTCCACGGGACTGAGCTGCCCTGTCATGCCTCTATTTAATAAACTAAGAACTAACAGCAGAAATAAGCTAAAAACACTCTCTAGCTACTCATTAATCAACTCTTTCCTTTGTGCCGACATCACTTATTCTACTCTGGCGTCACTCTTTCGAATTCTGCCTCTGATGAGTTGCTGCCCCTCTTGCTGTGCTCTCGCTCAAGTCACGCCCAGATCCGCTGCCTCCCCCGGTCTCAGGCCTGTACTCCGCGCTCCTTTATCGCTGCTATCACTCTCGTTCTGCTCCCGCTCAGATCTCGCCCAGGTCCGCTGCCTCCTCTGGATATGGATATGGATAGCATTATGAAATTGAAAGATAAATCATACTATCCTTGGTTTGCATTACACGTCAGAGTGGAGATAAGGTGATGGGGCAGATTTGCAGTCAGTTCAGTGAGATATATATGAATATCAGGGCAATAATATTGTTTGATTTTACCTATCACAAGATAAACCCGGAATAAAGGAATATGTTCAAAGTGGGTAACACTTGTTTGAATACATTCAGAACTACTTCCTAGATCAGTATAAAATAAAAGCAGAAAATGCTGGAGATACTCATCAGGTCAGGCAGCATCTGTAGAGAGAAACAGAATTAACTTTTCAGGTCGATGACCCTTCGTCAGAACTGGAAAAGTTAGAAATGTAACAGATTTTTAAGCAATTGTACGGGCAGGGAAAGCAGGGAGGGGAAGAAAGAACAAAAGGAAAGGTCTGTGATAAGATGGGATGTAGGAGAGATTAAAAGATAAAAAGGATGACGGTGCAAGGCAAATGGAGATGGTAATGGGACAAATTAAGAAACAAAAGATGAGTCTCGATGAGGTGTAAATGGGAATTCACCCAACGGCAGCTGCCTAACCCGCTGAGTATTTCCAGCATTTTCTGTTTTTATTTCAGATTTCCAACATCTGCAGTATTTTGCATTTGTCCAAGATCAGTATACTTCTGGACCAACAAAGAATGAAGCACTGCTTAATTTAGATCTGAGAAATGAAATGGGAAAAATAACTGATCAGAAAGCAGGAAGCAACTGGGAAATACTGACCACAACACAGTTAGGTTCAATCAAAGAATAGAAGAGAATGAAAAACCAAAAATAAGGCTGTTGGACCGGAAAAAGGCAAATTTTAGCAAGATTAATTGGGCAGAAAAGTTGGAAAACAGGTTAATGTATCGGGAGTAGGAGATGGACAGAGTACAAAATTAATATATTCCTGTACAAAAAAAAAGGAATGTGTCGAAGAATAGAGTTCCATTGATTAGTAGACAGATTAAAACTAAACTGAAACTTAAAATGGATGCATATGATGAACTTAGGGCTAACTGCTAAAGAAAATCATGAGGAATGTAGAAAGTTCCATGGGGAAATGAAAAGGATTAGTAGGGCTAAATGGAAAACTGAAATAAGACTAACATAATAAAAGGAAATGGTAAGGGATTGTATAAGCATATAAAAAGTACATAAATGACTAGAGAGTGTAGGATCATTTGGGGATAAAAGGAGCAATGTAGGATGAAAATATAGCTGATATATTAAATTGATCAGTTTTTACCAATGATGGTGGAAGTGAGAATGCGATTGCACTAGATGATCAATTGTTAGAGATAGTCATCGAAAAGGAATTGGTTCTAAATAGAATACAAGGTATGTAAATCACTGAGTCCTGATATTGTTCATCATAAGCTGCTGAAAGAAATCAGAGAGGAGATAGCAAAGGTTCTAGCCACAGTTTTTCAATCCTCCTGAAATATACATATTGTACCATGTGACTGGAGAGTATTCAATGTAACATCATTATTCAAGAAGGGATAAGTCAGTCTAATGTCAGTTGTGGACAATCTCTTGGATTCCATAATTCAAGATAAAATTAGTGAGCATTTAGAAATGCATGGGTTAATCAAGGACAACCAGCATGGATTTATTAATGGCAAATTGAGTTAGACAAATTTAATGGCCTTTTTTGAAGCGGTGACAGACACAAATAATTAGGGTAAATATGTTGTTATTTGGATTGAAGAAGGGTTAGAAATGGTATACCCCAGGTGTCAGTGCTAGATCTACTTTTGTTCTCCATTATATAGATGATTTAGACTTGTGTTATCATCAAGTTTCAAGATTGTACTTTCAATGCCCAAGAGTGTAAAAATGTAAAAGACTCCAGGAAGATAGACAGATTTTGAAGAAAGGGCAAGTAGGCCAACAGCATTTTGGGATGTAGATTACAAGAGTAAAGAACAAATGATAAATTTGTAGACAATTTTAGTCAGGCCAGAGTTAGAGTACTGTGTGCAGTTTTGGGCACGCCATTACCAGGATATTAAAACCATTGGGCACATACAGTGTAGATTTGCCAAAGTGATGCCAGCAATGGGAATTTATAACTATGAGGAGATACTGAGACTATTTACGCTGGAGCAGAGAAGGCTGAGGAAATTTAACAGGGATTTTTAAAATTATGAAGAGTCTTGAATAGGAAAAGATTATTTTCTTTGGGCATTCAGTTACAAGAGGTGATCAACATTGTGACTAAGCGAGCAAGGACAGAGGTTAGGAGAAAGTTCAAGAGGGTTGTCAGAAGGAGAATCCATTGCACCTTTTAAGGGGAAACTGGATAAATGTTTGAAGCAGAAGAAGATATAGGGCTATGGGCAAAGAGTGGAGCAGTAGGATTAGTGTTAGATTGCTTTAGCAATACACTGGCACAGAATGGCCTTCTTCTGTGCTATAAACCTTTATGTCCCCTTGTTATGTATGAATAACGAGTCTGACTGGATACTGTGAACTCAAAGTAAAGTGTGACCTTAGTCTTTTATTGCAGGTCTCCAGAGAGCTTCTCCAGCTTGTGAGGCCTCCTTAAGTACCTGTGCTCCCAAGGGATTGTGGGATCCCCTGGGACTCCAGGGGATGAGCCCTCTAGTGGCTGTACAAGGTATATACAAGTTTACATATTTCACAACTCTCCCCCTGCAAAGTCAACGGTGTACCTATTTACAAGGTGAGTCGATCTGGGGCCTTTCTTTCCCTGGTTGATCGTCTCGGTGCAAATGCTGGTTTTGGTGAATCGTTTGTTGGGCCCTCGCTTGGCTGCTGTGCAGCTGGCCTTGCTGGCTGCCTGGTGTGGTGAGTCCTGCTGGGCTGCTGCAGATGATGGGTTCTGCTTCGTGGCCAACCGCGGTGTCGGTTGCCACTGGAGTGTATGTTGGGGGGTCAAAGAAGGTAGGGTCCAAAGTGGGTTGCTCAGGATAGTCCGTGAATCTGAGTTTGATTTGGTTCAAGTGTTTCCGGTGAATGAGTCCATTTGAAAGTTTGACCCGAAACACCCTGCTCCCCTCTTTGGCCACAACAGTGCTGGGAAGTCACTTGGGACCTTGTCCATAATTCAATACAAATACAGGATCATTGATTTCAATTTCGCGTGACACATTTGTGCTATCATATGTACTCTGTTGAAGCCGCCTGCTCGCTACCTGTTCATGTAGATCAGGGTAAACTAACGAGAGCCTTGTCTTAAGTGCCCTTTTCATGAGCAGTTCAGCAGGTGGAATTCCAGTGAGCGAGTGGGAACTCATGCGGTAGCTAGGCAGGACTCGGGATAGGCAAGTCTGCAGTGAGCCTTCAGTTACTCTCTTTCAACCCTGCTTGATAGTTTGCACTGCTGTCTCTGCCTGACCATTGGATGCTGGCTTGAACGGGGCAGATGTAACATGTTTGATCCCGTTACGGGTCATGAATTCTTTGAACTCGGCACTGGTAAAACATGGTCTGTTGTCGCTCACAAGGACATCAAGTAGTCCGTGCGTGACAAGCATGGCCCGCAGGCTTTCAGTGGTGGCAGCGGACGTGCTTGCTGACATTATCTCACATTCAATCCATTTGGAATACGCATCTACAACCACAAGGAACATTTTACCCAAAAACTGGCCTGCATAGCCGACATGGACCCTGGACCACGGTTTGGAGGGCCAAGACCATAAACTTAGTGGCGCCTCCCTGGGTGCATTGCTTAACTGCGAGCATGTATTACATCTGTGCACTCAGGACTCTAAGTCCGCATCGATATCGGGCCACCACACGTGGGATCTGGCTATTGCTTTTATCATTATGATGCCTGGGTGGGTACTGTGGAGGTCACTGATGAAGGTGTCGCTGCCCTTCTTGGGGACCACTACCCAATTGCCCCACAGAAGGCAGTCTGCCAGTATAGACATTTCATGTGTGCGTCGCTGGTACGGCTTTATCTCTTCCTGCATTTCCACTGAGACACTGGACCAGCTTCCGTGAAGCACACAATTTTTTACTCGGGACAATAAGGGGTCCTGGCTCGAGCAGGTTCTAATCTGTTGGGCTGTGACGGGTGATTGCTCACTCTTGAATGCTTCCATAACCATGACTAACTCTGCGGGCTGCGCCATTTCCACCCCCGTGGTGGGCAATGGCAGCCTACTGAGAGCATCGGCACAGTTTTCTGTGCCTGGCCTGTGGCGGATGGCATAGTTGTATGTGGACAACGTGCGCACCCATCTCTGGATGCGAGCCGATGCATTAGTATTTATCCTCTTACTCTCGGAAAACAGAGATATTAGTGGCTTATGGTCAGTTTCCAATTCAAATTTTAGTCCAAACAGATATTGATGCATTTTCTTTACCCCATAGACACACGCTAACGCTTCTTTTTCAATCATGCTGTAGGCTCTCTCAGTCTTAGACAGACTCCTGGATGCATAAGCAACCAGTTGCAATTTCCCAGAATCATTAGCTTGTTGCAATCCACACCCGACGCCGTATGACGACACATCACATGCTAGTACCAAATGCTTACATGGATCATACAACACAAGCAATTTGTTTGAGCATAACAATTTTCTTGCTTTTACAAAGGCATTTTCTTGGCTTTTGCCCCAAACCCATTCGTCTCCTTTACACAGTAAGGAGTGCAGTGGTTCTAACAGTGTGCTGAGACCTGGTAAGAAGTTACCAAAGTAATTCAGGATTCCTAGAAACGACCACAACTCCGCCACGTTCTGTGGCCTCATTGTGTTCTCGATTGCCTCCGTCTTCGCGTTGGTGGGCCTGGTGCCATCCGCCGCGATTCTCCTCCCCAGGAACTCGACTTCAGGTACCAGGAAAATGTACTTCGAGCATTTTAACCTAAGCCCCACGCAGTTGAGTCGACTAAGAACCTCCTCCAGGTTCTGCAGATGCTCGACTGTGTCCCGACCTGTAAACAAGATGTCATCCTGGAAGACTACCATGCGCGGGACCGACTTCAGTAAGCTTTCCATGTTACTCTGGAATATCGCCGCGGCTGATGGAATTCCAAATAGGCTTCTGTTGCAAATGAAGAGATCTTTCTGCGTGTTGATGCAAGTGAGGCCCTTCGATGATTCCTCCAGCTCCTGTGTCATGTAGGCCGAGGTCAAGTCCAGCTTCGTGAACATCTTTCCTCCCACCAGCGTAGCAAAAAGGTCGTCAGCCTTTGGTACTGGGTATTGATCCTGCAGGGAGAAACGATTGATAGTTACTTTGTAATCACCACAGATTCTGACGATGCCGTGTCCCTTGAGGACTGGAATGATCGGACTGGCCCACTCATTGAATTCGATCGGCGAAATGATGCCCTCTCTTTTCAGCCGGTTTAGCTCTACCCTTTCTCCCTTTCTCTCATAATGTATGGTACTGTTCTCACCTTGTGATGGATGGGTCGCGCCCCCGGAATTAGCTGGATCTGCACTTTTGCTCCTTGATACTTCCCGATGCCTGGTTCGAACAGCAACGGGAACGTGTTTAAGACCTGGGCACATGAGGTGTCGTCAGCAAACGAGAGCGCTCGGACGTCGTCCCAGTTCCAGCGTAGCTTTCACAACCAGCTCCTGCCGAGCAGTGTGGGACCATCGCCCGGTGCCACTCAGAGTGGTAGCTTGTACACCGCTCCATCGTAGGAGACTTTTACAGTAGCACTGCCAATTACAGGAATCAGTTCTCAGTTTCATGTGAATAGGAGTCAAGACTGGCCTTGAGGCCTTGCTGCACCACAATTTTTCGAATGTCTTTTTGCTCATAATGGACTGGCTTGCGCCGTATCCAGCTCCATTGACACCGGGAGTCCATTTAATTCAACCTTCAGCACTATCGGGGGACACTTTATGGTAAATGTGTGCACCCGATATACCTCTGCCTCCTCGGTCTGAGGCTCTGGTTCGTCATGATCTGCCGAGGATCTGTCCTCCTCTGCAACATGGCAGTTTGCAGGATTAACAGGGTTTGCAGCTCGCCTGCACATGCGTTGGAGGTGTCACATTGTTCCACAGCCGTTGCAAATGTACCCTTTGAAGTGGCATGAATGGAAATGATGATCACCCCCGCAGCGCCAACAAGGAGCTAATGACCTTGCATTCATCACCCTTGCTGGTGGACTCTGAGACATCTGCGGATGTGCAGCTGCAGGCATGTGGGACCTACCCTGTATGTTGCGATTTGAAAACAACATCACTTTGTTCACAGTACTTGTAGCAGCACTCATGTGCTGAGAGATTTGCTTAGTATTGTCACTGGTGGCAATGAATGCCTGGGCTATCGCTATGGCCTTACTCAATGTTGGGGTCTCGACAGTCAAAAGTTTGCAAAGTATGGTTTCATGATCAATGCCAAGTATGAAAAAGTCTCTGAGCATGTGCTCCAAATGTCCTTCAAATTTGCAATGTCCTGCAAGGTATCTTAGCTCAGCGACATAACTTGCCACTTCCTGGCCTTCAGACATTTTGTAGGTATAGAACCGATACCTCGCCATCAGAACGCTTTCCTTCGGGTTCAGATGCTCCCGGACCAGTGTGTACAAATCATCATATGATTTCTCTGTGGGTTTCGCTGGAGAAAGCAGATTTTTCATGAGGCGATATGTTGGTGCCCCACAAACGGTGAGGAGAATCGCCCTTCGTTTGGCAGCATTCGCTTCTCCTTCCAGCTTGGCCACGAAGTATTGGTCGAGTCGCTCCACAAAGGTTTCCCAATCATCTCCCTCTGAGAATTTCTCCAGGATGCTCACTGTTCTCTGCATCGTTGGGTTCATCATCTGTATCTCGTCACCAGTTGTTATGTATGAATAAAGAGTCTGACTGGATACTATGAGCTCAAAGTAAAGTGTGACTGTAGTCTTTTATTGCAGGTCTCCAGAGTGCCTATCCAGCCCGTGAGGCCTCCTTAAGTACCTGAGCTCGCAAGGGATTGTGGTGGCTGTACAAGGTATATACAAGTTTACATATATAACACCCCTAAACTCTGATGGGCCTCTTCTATCAGCAGAGTCTGATAAAGACAGGAATTCCAGACTCCTTCCCAAATTATTGACTACACTCCAAAAGTACTTCATTTACTGTAAAGCGCTTTGAGCTGTCCGGTGGTCATGAAAGGCGTTATATAAATGCAAGGCTTTTTTATTGGATTTTCTGCTCCCTAAGCAGTGATATGATGTGATTATCCCCACCTTCACCCCCACCTCAGCCCCCTTCCTCAATGAGCACAGAAATGTAGAAGGAACCCTCGAGCACAATTGATATCCCACCCTCCTCCTATACTGAGCAGAAATATAGTAAATGTACCCATGCTTTCTGGTGCTAGCCTATAAACTGCTAGATGTATTGAATTCAACCACAACTTGCTGTGGTGGGATTTGAACTCACAATCTCTAGGTTGCTAGTCCAGTATCTGATCCCAAGGTCACGATAAATAAATACAATTTTACTTCAAATAGGCCCAGAAAAAGCTGCAATAACAAGTAGTGCTATGCAGCACTGTGAATATATTCGCAATTTTTACTGTATTTCTGCAATACATCCATTCATTGTGCTGAAATTGTAGACGTAAATATCCTGTTGCCTTCAATATTATAAAGGGAATAGACACTACGGGACAGAAATTTAGCACCGCCCGAAATGGGTTGCACCTACCGCTTCGGATGTGTTTCCACCACTGCCGTGGATGAGGTAGCCTCATGCGCGAAATTCAGCTCTTTGTCATTTTTTTTGGAGCGGACCGGAAGTCGGTCATAATGGGGGCGGAAGTGCGGCGAAAAGCACTGTAGAGGGGCAGAAGTGGAGGTAGGACGGAATCTCCGCCGCTGTCAGTCATCAGCCTGATGTCAATGATGACATGACGCGTGTGCGTCACCACGTCTCTTCCCTTCACTTAAAGGGGAGAGCTGCTGCGAGCTCTGCGATTATTTTAGTTAAGTCCACTGGGCATGCAGGGAGGGTTTTGGCCGGGCCAGCGGCCAAGAAGGGGTGCCAGGTTAACTGTTGACAGCCCGGCCAAATCCGGGGCATAATAGTTGGGCTGACCAGGCAGTCGGCCGACAAAAAAATTTAAATGGCGGCCGCGGCAGTGCGCCCTCCTCTTGAATAACCGCAGCACAGAACCCACTTCGAAGACAGTGCACCGACAGAAAGAGCTGTTGGGGGCACCGCTCGGTGGCCTGAAGATTTTTGTTGTTGAATTTGGATGGAGGTGCAGGAGATTGGCGGTGAGCGTTTTAATTGTGCACTTAGGAAGGGTCGGCAGCAGTGGGGTGGAAGTGGGGACCTCCGGAAAAATCACCTACGAGAATTTTGCTGGCGGCAGCGGCCATTCAACTGCAAATCGGTGGCATCTCGACTGTGCCACTTGGATGCTTTACGCTGATGCTTACTAAAATCCAGTTGCGACATCCTCAAAATTGTATTATTGCTATCATACGTGTTGAAGTTCAAATTTACTACACATTTATAGTGATGCAAACAGTTCATGAAAGGCAAATCGTCCGGCTAAAAGAGCTAAATCCAATAAATATGGAACTAAAATAAAACCAAGCATTATTCTGCATGAATGTGTTTCTGGACATGGGGTGATACCTACAATCTTGCAGTAATTTCTTCTGTGGGCATACCAATTCCATCATTATTTTGCATAAACAGACATTAATAATAAAAGATTTTGTTATGTAAATATATTTTGAATCCTCGCTCTCCCATACTAAATGCACTAAAAGTCATCATGCTGTCAACGTGTTTTCCAGTTTACAGTTATAACTGTTTAGCTTATTTTTCATAGTCACATTGTGCTGAGAGGTGACATTTGGTACATATTTACTTAGTGTTTGTTCAGGGATACCATGTAGAATTTATCCAGTGGAAAAGCATGTTGACTATCCAAGCATGAAGAGCATGATGTTGTCTGATCACATAGTCATCAGATTTGCATTCATTTGCTTACTACCACTAAAGTATGTGTACTATGTTACATCTCATCACCTGAGATTATCTCACGTACAGATTACTCTTCCATATCTTATGGTATTATATATAGAATAGCCGATGACCAGGAGCATACTATAAATAAAAGTGCGTGCATATTGACTTGGTTTGGATCAGTATGATATAGCAAATGAATCATGTAGATGCACAGGCCAAGTAAGACCTGCACTCATATCTAATTCATCAAAACCATTCATTGTTATCTCTCATTATATTTTTGGACTTGAATTTTTAACCATGACTAGTTGAAGAGCCTTCATGTGTGAGAAATTAGGTTTTACTAATTGGCAAGCTAATTGATGTCAATGGGCAACAGACTTCAATGAGCATATAGCAAAACAAAGTCTGACATTACAAAGTGCAGACTATGTAGCTTTGGCAACATAGATGAAAAACTTTCCCACTTTTAAAATAAAATGTAATCCAAAGGTAACAACCCAGTCTATCAATATCTAGAAATATATATCGACAACAGTAATTGGCACTTACCATTATTTCTGTTATTGTATCTTTTTACTGCCAATGATATGATATCTCATCACAGATATAGATTCCACGGGCCCAAATTTGCCCAGGAGTTGCTCCATTTTTTTTGGAGGAACTTGAATTTTCTGCAGTATCTTAAAAATCCCCATTCTGCACATTTAATTTTCGCCAGTGTAAGTGAGTTAGTTAGGATTTTTTTTAGTTTTGTTTTTTTTTCAAAAGGGTGCATTATCAGCCACCAATGCCTGTTTTGGCCATTTAAGCCAGTTTGGACAGTTAATAGTTGCTCCAAATTAACTTAGGCCAGCGTATGTGGCCACTTGTTGTCGCACAGAAAATTCTTGCGGAGAGTTAAGAAATCAGCGCACATAGTCAGAGATAGGGGAGGGGGAAGGGAAGTGGAGAGGACTTTGCAAAGCACTAAACACCTTCACAACAACTAATACAGATCTTGTTTTGCAACTTTTACATAATTTACACATTCCACTATATAAAGTGTCATAAAATATGTACTTTTTAATATCATTTATATCAGAAGACAAAGGGTTTCATAAAGCCATTTATGAATCAAATATTTTGCTAGCAGGGCTATATTAATGCAAGTTGTTATCTTGTGTCATCACACCATCATGAGGTAGTGATTGTGGGTGGTGCAATGATAGGAGTAATACAACTGGCCTTGTTGTCATCGGGTTAGGGAGCGGAAAATCAACTGGGTTCCAGCTCCTGGTTGCTATCCATTGAGCCTGCTGGAACTGTTCTATGTGTAGAGATCAGGTGAAAAGTGGAACAGGCTGTGATGTCCCTTGTGGTCACATAGCTTGCCTTTTTCCAATTGTCAAGGCGCGGGCTTACACATGAATGAACGATGGCCACTTGCGCAAGGTACCTGAGGGTTCCCATGCAGTTACTCCCCAATAAGGCACCCGTGGGTGCTGATGGAATGTTCCCAATAGGGTATCTACGGGCATCCATGCAGTTGTTCAGTAAGAATTGGAGAGATTTTTCAAAAATTAACCTAAGTCATAATTACTACCAAAACAAAAGCCACAACCAGATATTTGCTGGTACTGAGGAAAGTTTTCTCTGGTCATTCTCACCTCTTAACAGCCAGTTGCATTGTGCCATTGGCAGAGACTTTTCTTCTAAATCATTTAAAGAAACTCTCCTCCTTCCCCCCTCCCCACCCACCCCGATTAAAAGTCTCCTCATACCAACCTGTTTCTTGTAGCCTTCAGCGAGGGAAGGCAGCGGCCGGCTTGTGCGGCAGGCCACTCGGCCCGGGATAGGGGCGGGTCGTGTTGGGTCCCACGCTGCAAGCATGCAACATCACAATCATAGGAGGAGCTACTGCCCATGCGCGAATGCTCTACTGCGCATGTGGACAGCTGCCGGCACTCTTTTAGGCACAGGGCCCTAGCTCCGCTCCCCAATGGACTCGCCATGCTCGCCAAGCCTTGGGAGAGTCGGCAGAGAGGCCAGAAAACGGGGATATCTTTTCGGTGCCGTTTTGAACGCAGGAAGTCGGTGCACCTCATGTAAGTGCACCGAAAAAACTGGAGGGCCAAATTTGGGCCCTATGACACTAAATGGGACTACCACAGAAAGGGTCTTGCAGCAGTAGACAGGTTGCATAATGTCTTGCTCTTGAACCTTGCAAGAGTTAAATATAACATTTATACACTATAATATGTTTCTAAAAGTGATCAACTTTAACCATATACTCAAAAACAAAATATGCTCCCATCTAATATATGAACCACATAGTGGGAAAATATGTTGTGGAAAAACCTAGTTTTGAATACTGAATCTCCTTCATTTTTATCCCAGAACTCTTGGAAATAGTACAACACCACTTGGCAGCAGGATGCAAAAGTAATTGGCAAAACAACTAGAGGGGAAATGAGAATTGTTTTTACACAGCGGATTGTTAAGATCTGGAATGCACTATCTAACAGAATGGTGGAAGCAAATTCTATAGGAAATTTCAAGAGGCAATTTGACATATACTTGAAGAGGACTAATTTTCAGGGTTATGGAGAAAAGGCTGGCGTGTGGGGCTAAATTAGACAGCTCATTCAAAGAGCCAGCACGGGCATGATGAGCCAAATGCTCCCCTTCTGTACTGAAAGATTCTATGATTTTATCCTACTTGGAATATTTAGTAGAAACAATGATGTCTCCCTGATAATGGAAAATACAAAGAAAGAAAAATCTTGCATTTATATCATGTCTTTCATGACCTCAGGACATCCCAAAGCGGTTTACAGCCAATGATGTACTTTTGAAGTACAATTTTAGCACAGTAAGGTCCCACAAACAGCAATGAGATAATAACCAGATAATCTGTTTTAGTGATGTTGCTTGAGGGATAAATATTGCCCAGGAGACCAGGGAGAGATCCCCGGCTCTTCTTCAAAGTACTGCCATAGGATCTTTTATGTCCACCTGAGAGGGCAGGCATCTAATCGGTTTAGCATCTGATCTGAGAGACAGCACCTTCGACAGCAGCACTCCCTCAGTGATGCACTCAAGTGTCAGCCTAGATTTTGTGTTAGGTTGTGCTGATGCAGGAAAAACTAAGCCATTCTAAAGATTGTCTTAAGTATGTAAGAACTGTCATGTATGTACTTTTGGGATCACTAGCCACTAGATGGTGTCACTGTGGGAGGCCATTGTGTGCAGCCCAAGTACAAAAGGCCAGCCATTTTGTATATTCGGCACTTTGGGCCTTAATAAAGCAGAGCCAAGGTTATACCTCTTGGAGTTAAACAGTACTCAGTCTAACAGTTATTGCATACACAACATTTGGTGACAAGGCAACAAGAACCTTTGCATGCAAAAATGAGCACAATTGGATTGTTGGAGTGATTTGTGGAAGGAGAAGATTGGGCAGACTTTGTGAGCCGTTTGAGCCAGTTCTTCATGGCCAACAAAATGGAGGAGGTCCGTGACGCAGATTGGTGCTCCTCACGGTTTGTGGTCCAAAAATTTATGGTCTGATAAAGAATCTACTCCTGCCTGTAAGTCCAACAGAGAAGACATTTGAAGAATTGTGTACACTGGTACAAGACCACCTTAAGCCAGATGAAGGCATTATCATCTCGAGAAACAGATTTTATACGCACGTTCGCTCAGAGGGCCAGAATGCGGCGGAATTCGTTGCCGACCTGAGACGTCAACGGGACTGAGTAAGTTTGGGGCTGTGTTGGCAGACATGCTGCGGGACTTCTTTGTAATCGGCATCAACCACGAGGTGATCCTGAGTAAACTACTGGCGTTGAAGATGTTGCCGTGGAACAGGGCCATCGCTATTGCTCAGTCATGCATGACGACGGATAGAAGTCTAAAGCAGATATCAGTGAAAAATCGAAACTCGGCAAGTACTATAAATGTGATTGATTCGGCGTTCGGCAGAGCGGCACATGGCAGGGCCTACCCGACTGCGTACGCAAAACCTGTGGCTGCCCAAAGTCCGCCAACGGGAATGCATCCGATTTCTCCGTGTTGGAGTTGTGGGGGAAATCACCGGCACCAGCAGTGCCGATTTAAGCAATATAGTCGCAAAGGTTGTCTGAGAGTGGGGCATCTCCAGCACAAGTGTCCGCAGATGAGCAAACATGCTACGACACACCACGTGGAGGGTGATGGTCAGACTAGCGCGGATCCGGATACGCAATCCGAGATACCAGAGGAGGAAGTGTATGGACTGTACTCGTTCCTAACTAAGAGCAAACCGATAATGATCAACGTGAAATTTAATGGGATGCCGGTATCGATGGAACTGGCCACGGGGACAAGTCAATCGATAATAATCCAGAGGGTGTTCGACAAGCTGTGGGATACTAAGGTTGTGAGGCCTAGGCTGAGTCCAGTCATTGGCAAGTTGCGCACGTACACCAAAGAACTCATAACGGTGATTGGCAGTGCCACAATTAAAGTGTCGTATGATGGTGCGCTTCATGAGTTACCGTTATGGATTGTCGCAGGCAATGGCCCAACGCTGTACGGCAGGAACTGGCTTGAAAAAAATCAGATGTGACTGGAATGACATCATGGCATTGTCGTCAGAGGAAGATACATGTGCCCAAGTACTGAACAAGTTCCCCTCGCTGTTTGAACGAGGCATCGGCAACTTCACGAGAGCCAAGGTGCAGATCCACGTGGACTCGGATGCAAGACCCATCCATCATAAAGCTCGGGCAGTTCAGTATATGATGAGGGAGAAGGTCAAAATCGAACTGGACAGACTCCAGCGTGAATTTAATGAATGGGCCAGCCCCATTGTTCCTGTGCTGAAAAGTGATGGCACAGTCAGAATCTGTGGAGATTACAAGGCTACAATCAACAGGGTTTCGAAACAGGATCAGTACCCGTTACCGAAGGCTGATGACTTGTTTGCAACGCTAGCCGCGGGGAAGTCGTTCACCAAACTGGACTTGACGTAGGACTACATGACACAGGAGCTGGTCGAGGCACGAAGAGACTTACATGCATTAACAGCATAAAGGACTGTTTATTTATCACAGGTGCCCTTTTGGAATTCGCTCGGCTGCAGCAATATTTCAGAGGAACATGAAGAGTCTACTGATGTCCGTTCCCAGAACCGTCGTGTTCCAAGATGACATCCTGATCACAGGTCGTGACTCTGAGGAACATCTGAATAACCTGGAAGATGTTCTACACCGTCTGGACAAAGTAGGACTCAGACTGAAACGCTCGAAGTGCGTCTTCATGGCACCAGAGGTCGAATTTCTGGGGAGAAAAATTGCTGCTGATGGCATCAAGTCCTCGGACGCAAAAACCAAGGCCATCAAGAATGTACCCAAGCCGTCGAATGTGGCGGAGCTGCGTTCGTTCCTGGGTCTACTCAACTACTTCGGTAACTTCCTACCTAAATTAGTAGAACCACTACACATGCTGCTAAGAAAAGTTGACAACAGGGTATAGGGTGCGTCTCAAGACAGAGCTTTTTAGAAAGCCATTAATCTGCTTTGCTCTAACAAACTGCTGGTACATTATGACCCATGTAAACATTTAGTATTGGCCTGTGTTGCTTCGTCATACGGAATTGGTTGTGTACTCCAACAAGCTAATGTGTCGGGTAAACTTCAACCAGTCGTGTATGCTTCAAAAAGTTTGTCTAAAGTAGAAAGAGCCGACAGCATGGTAGAGAAAGAAGCACTATCCTGTGTGTATGGCGTTAAAAAGATGTATCAGTGCCTGTTTGGTCTTCGGTTTGAACTGGAGACAGATCACAAGCCGCTCATTTCACTGTTCTCCGAAAACAAAGGTATCAATACCAATGCTTCATCCCGCATCCAGAGGTGGGCGCTGACATTATCCGCTTATGATTAAGTCATTCGCAATAGACCTGGCACCGAGAATTGTACCAATGCTTTGAGCCGTCTGCCGTCGCTCACACCAGAGGTGGAAACGCCACAACCGGCGGACCTATTGTTAGTTATGGATGCGTTTGAGAGTGAAGGAACCCCTGTCACGGCTCAACAAGTTAAGACCTGGACCAGCCAGGACCCGATTTTATCGGTGGTGAAGAGTTGCATCCTCAAAGGTGATTGGTCTGCCACACCCAAGCAAATGTGCGAGGAGACCAAACGTTACATTCATCGCAAAGACGAACTGTCTATTCAGTCAGATTGTATACTGTGGGGCAATCGTGTTGTTATGCCCAAGAAAGGGAGAGAGAAATTTGTACATGAGCTACACAGCACACATCCCGGCATTGTAATGATGAAAGCCAATGCCAGGTCTCATGTATGGTGGCCGGGAATTGACTCTGAGCTGGAATCATGTGTGCATCAGTGCAACACTTGCATGCAGCTCAGCAAAACACCAGCGGCATCGTTGCTAAGTCTGTGGTCGTGGCCGTCTAAACCATGGTCCAGGATCCACATAGACTTTGCAGGTCCCTTCCTGGGGAAGATGTTTTTAGTTGTGGTGGATGCATATTCGAAGTGGATAGAGTGTATAATCATGTCATCCAGCATATCCAGCTACCATTGAGAATCTCAGTATCATGTTCACGACACATGGTCTGCCTGACATCGTTGTTAGCGACAACGGATCGTGCTTTACCAATCAGGAGTTTCAACAATCCATGAAACTCAATGGTATCAAACATGTAAGGTCAGCACCATTCAAACCTGCATCCATTGGGCAAGCAGAACGTGCTGTCCAAATCATAAAAGAGAGTATGAAGCGAGTAACATAGAAACATAGAAAATAGGTGCAGGAGTAGGCCATTCGTCCCTTCGAGCCTGCAGCAACATTCAATAAGATCATGGCTGATCATTCCCTCAGTACGCCTTTCCTGCTTTCTCTCCATACCCCTTGATCCCTTTAGCCGTAAGGGCCATATCTAACTCTCTCTTGAATATATCCAATGAACTGGCATCAACAACTCTCTGCGGTAGGGAATTCCACAGGTTAACAACTCTGAGTGAAGAAGTTTCTCCTCATCTCAGTCCAAAATGGCCTACCCCTTATTCTAAGACTGTGTTCCCTGGTCCTGGACTTCCCCATCATCGGGAACATTCTTCACGCATTTAACCTGTCCAGTCCCGTCAGAATCTTGTAAGTTTCTCTGAGATCCCCTCTCATCCTTCTAAATTCCAGTGTATATTGGCCCAGTTGATCCAGTCTCTCCTCATATGTCAGTCCCGCCATCCCAGGAATCAGTCTGGTGAACCTTCACTGCACTCCCTCAATAGCAAGAACGTCCTTCCTCAGATTAGGAGACCAAAACTGAACACAATATTCCAGGTGAGGCCTCACCAAGGCCCTATACAACTGCAGCAAGACCTACCTGTTTCTATACTCAAATCCCCGAGCTATGAAGGCCAACATACCATTTGCCTTCTTCACCGCCTGCTGTACCTGCATGCCAACTTTCAATGACTGATGAACCATGACACCCAGGTTTCATTGCACCTCCCCTTTCCTAATCTGCCGCCATTCAGATAATATTTTGCCTTTGTGTTTTTGCCCCCAAAGTGGATAACCTCACATTTATCCACATTATACTGAATCTGCCACGCATTTGCCCACTCACCTAACCTGTCCAAGTCACCCTGCAGTCTTTTAGCGTCCTGCTCACAGATCACACTGCCAGCCAGTTTAGTGTCATCTGCAAACTTGGAGATATTACACTCAATTCCTTCATCTACATCATTAATGTATATTGTAAAGAGCTGGGGTCCCAGCACTGAGCCCTGCGGTACTCCACTAGTCACTGCCTACCATTCGGAAAAGGACCCGTTTATCCCAACTCTCTGCTTCCTGTCTGCCAACCAGTTCTCTATCTGCATCAGTACATTACTCCCAATACCATGTGCTTTGATTTTGCACACCGATCTCTTGTGTAGGATCTTGTCAAAAGCCTTTTGAAAGTTCAAATACACCACATCCACTGGTTCTCCCTTGTCCACTCTATTAGTTACATCCTCAAAAAATTCCAGAAGATTTGTCAAGCATGATTTCCCTTTCATAAATCCATGCTGACTTGGACAAATCCTGTCACTGCTTTCCAAATGCGCTGCTATTTTATCTTTAATAATTTTCCCCACTACTGATGTCAGGCTAACCAGTCTGTAATTACCCGTTTTCTCTCTCCCTCCTTTTTTAAACAGTGGTGTTACATTAGCTACCCTCCAGTCCATAGGAACTGATCCACAGTCGCTAGACTGTTGGAAAATGATCACCAATGCTTCCACTATTTCTATGGCCACTTCCTTAAGTACTCTGGGATGCAGACTATCAGGCCCCGGGGATTTATCGGCCTTCAATCCCATCAATTTCCCTAACACAATTTCCCGCTTTATAACGATATCCTTCAGTTCCTCCTTCTCACTAGACCCTCTGTCCCCTAGTATTTCCGGAAGGTTATTTGTGTCTTCCTTTGTGAAAACATAACCAAAGTATTTGTTTAACTGGCCCGCCATTTCTTTGCTCCCCATTATAAATTCACCTGAATCTGACTGCAAGGGACCTACATTTGTTTTCACTAATCTTTTTCTCTTCACATATCTATAGAAGCTTTTGCAGTCAGTTTTTATGTTCCCAGCAAGATTCCTCTCATACTCTATTTTCCCCCTCCTAATTAAACCCTTTGTCCTCCTCTGCTATATTACAAAATTCTCCCAGTCCTCAGGTTTGCTGCTTTTTCTGGCCAATTTATATGCCTCTTCCTTGGATCTAACACTATCCTTAATTTCCCTTGTTAGCCACGGTTGAGCCACCTTCCCTGTTTTATTTTTACTCCAGACAGGGATGTACAATTGTTGAAGTTCATCCATGTGATCTTTAAATGTTTGCCATTGCTTATCCACCGCCAACCCTTTAAGTATCACTTGCCAGTCTATTCTAGCCAAGTCACATCTCATACCATCAAAGTTATCTTTCCCCAAGTTCAGGACACTAGTCTCTGAATTAACTATGACACTCTCCAACTTAATAAAGAATTCTACTATATTATGGTCACTCTTCCCCAAGGGGCCTCGCACAAGATTGTTAATTAGTCCTTTCTCATTACACATCACCCAATCTAGGATGGCCAGCCCTCTAGTTGGTTCCTCGACATATTTGTCTGGAAAACCATCCCTAATACACTCCAGGAAATCCTCCTCCACCACATTGATACCAGTTTGGTTAGCCCAGTCAATATGTAGATTAAAGTCGCCCATGATAAATGCTGTACCTTTATTGCATGCATCCCTAATTTCTTGTTTGATGCTGTCCCCATCCTCATTACTACTGTTTGGTGGTCTGTACACAACTCCCACTAGCGTTTTCTGCCCTTTGGAATTCTGTAGCTCCACCCATACAGATTCCACATCATCCAAGCTAATGTCCTTCCTTACTATTGCATTAATTTCCTCTTTAACCAGCAACGCTACCCCACCTCCTTTTACTTTCTGTCCATCCTTCATAAATGTTGAATACCCTTGAATGTTGAGTTCCCAGCCTTGGTCACCCTGGAGCCATGTCTCCGTGATGCCAATTACATCATATCTGTTAACTGCTATCTGTGCAGTTAATTCGACCACCTTATTCCGAATACTCCTCGCATTGAGGCACAGAGCCTTCAGGCTTGTCTTTTTAACACCCTTTGCCCCTTTAGGATTTTGCTGTAATGTGGCCCTTTTTGCTTTTTGCCTTGGGTTTCTCTGCCCTCCACTTTTACTTTTCTTCTTTCTATCTTTTGCTTCTGCCCCCATTCTACTTCCCTCTGTCTCCCTGCATAGGTTCCCAGCCCCCTGCCATATTAGTTTAACCCCTCCCCAACAGCACTAGCAAACACTTCCCTCGGACATTGGTTCTGGTCCTGTCCAGGTGCAGACTGTCCGGTTTGTACTGGTCCCACCTCCCCCAGAACCGGTTCCAATGTCCCAGGAATTTGAATCCCTCCCTTCTGCACCACTCCTCAAGCCACGTATTCATCTGAGCTATCCTGCAATTCCTACTCTGACTAACACGTGGCACTGCAAGCAATCCTGAGATGACTACTTTTGAGGTCCTACTTTTTAATTTAGCTCCTAGCTCCCTAAATTCGTCTTGTAGGACCTCATCCCGTTTTTTACCTATATCGTTGGTACCTATATGCACCACGACAACTGGCTGTTTACCCTCCCCCTTCAAAATGCCCTGCACCTGCTCCGAGACATCCTTGACCCTTACACATACCATCCTGGAATCTCAGTTGCGGCCGCAGAAATGTCTATCTATTCCCCTTACAATAGAATCCCCTATCACTATAGCTCTCTTGCTCTTTTTCCTGCCCTCCTGTGCAGCAGAACCACTCATGGTGCCATGGAAATGGCTGCTGCTGCCCTCCCCTGATGAGTCATCCCCCTCAACAGTACCCAAAGTGGTGTATCTGTTTTGCAGGGGGATGAATGCAGGGGACCCCTGCACTACCTTCCTTCCACTGCTCTCCCTGTTGGTCACCCATGCCCTATCTAGCTGTGTAACCTTTACCTGTGGTAAGATCAACTCACTAAATGTGCTATTCACGTCATTCTCAGCATCGTGGATGCTCCAGAGTGAATCTACCCGCAGCTCCAGTGCTGCAATGCGGTCTGTCAGGAGCTGCAGCCAGATACACTTCCCGCATATGTAGTCATCAGGGACACTGGAAGCATCCCTGACTTCCCACATAGTACAGGAAGAGCAAAGCACGAGTAACCCAAGGGTCACTGCAGACCCGTCTGTCATGCATACTGCTTAGTTACAGGACAAGACCACACACGCTTACTGGGGTCTCACCTGCAAAACTAATGATGAAGAGAGGTCTAAAGACCAAGCTATCTCTTGTACACCCTGACTTGAATAATCATGTTGAATATAGAAGACAAAGTCAGCAAGGATATCACGATCGCACAGCTGTGTCACGCGATATTTCTGTAAATTATCCTGTGCATGTTCTGAATTATGGTCAGGGTCCCAAGTGGATTGCTGGTACTGTCATGGCCAAGGAGGGCAACAGAGTTTTCATTGTCAAGCTCAAAAATGGGCAAACATGCAGGAAACATATGGATCAGACAAAGCTGCAACACACAGATGAACCGGAACAGTCAGAGGAAGAG
The DNA here is from genome assembly GCF_044704955.1 of Pristiophorus japonicus. Taxonomy (NCBI): domain Eukaryota; kingdom Metazoa; phylum Chordata; class Chondrichthyes; family Pristiophoridae; genus Pristiophorus; species Pristiophorus japonicus. Next base: position 42,077,296 of record NC_091991.1, on the reverse strand, counting down.
ACAATCGACGACCAACCAACCTACCCCCAGTCATCAGAGGCCTCAGTGGCCGTCAGTGAATTGGGACTTTCAATCACTGACATGTTCAATGAAAATGGACTTTCAATCCCTGACATGGCCATTGCCACTCCCACCCGGTCAACCACCCAGCCACCAGTCACAACAGACTCTGAACACTCACCCAAGGCTGGAGTTGAACTGAGACGGTCAAACCGGGAGCGTAAAACACCGGACGGTCTCAATTTGTAAAAGACTGTGTTAATATCTCAGAGGAGGGTATTGTCATGTATGTACTTTTGGGATCACTAGCCACTAGATGGCGTCACTGTTGGAGGACATTGGGTTGCATGCACATGTGTGCAGCCCAAGTACAAAAGGCCAGCCATTTTGTATATTGGTCACTTTGGGCCTTAATAAAGCAGAGGCAAGGTTATACCTCTTGGAATTCAATAGTACTCAGTCTAACAGTTATTGCATACACAACAAGAACAATTGGAATTTCCTACTTAGTTTAAATGGACTGACAACCAGAGTATTTGGGCTCCATCCAAAATTCCAACTACCTGCACAACTCTGTCAGAATCCCATCCTCCTATGTGGCTGAATTTCTAGGCTGTAGACAACTTAAATATTGCTTCTCACATTTTATTCTTGAAGTATATATCCTATGTCCATCTTGATTATTAATTGTATCCTCCATTGTGTTGAAGTACTCTACTTATTTAGAAAAATTAGTCGCCAAAACGCTCATCCCATGCTTTTGTCACCTCTGGAGTCAACTATTCCAAAACTCTACAAGCTGGCTTCTAATCCTCCGTTCTTGGAAAAACTCAGCTTATTCAACACTCTACTTCCCATATCCCAACTTGCACCAACACCTGCTGATCCATCGTTCCTGTGCATATTGGCCTATGTTGGCTTCCTGACTCCCAATGCCTCCAATTTAAGATTCACATCCTCATGTTCAAAATCCCTCCATGGCTTTGTCTCTCCTTATCTCTGTAACCTCTTCCAGCTCTACACCCCTCTGACAACTCTGCCCTCTTGTGCATCCCCCATTCCCTTTGCCCCACTATAGGCTGTTGTGCTTTCAGCTGCCTACACCCCAAGCTCTAGAATTCTCTCCCTAAATCTCTCCACCTATTCTCCTATAAGACTATGCTTAATACATGCCTCTTTGACCAAGCTTTTAGTCAGCCCTCCTAAAATCTACTTCTTTGTATCGGTATTAATTTTTGTCAGCACGCATTTGTGAAGTGTCTTGCGACGTTTTGTACGTTGAATGCGCTTTATAAATTCAAGTTGGTGGTGATCTTTGTAAATGTGTAATCTTTAATAGAGGACAGGCTATTCATTAAAACATGTCACCCCACTTTTATTCATTCAGTAGCAACAATCTATTTTGAGAAAAATGCTAACCTTTGTTGATATTTCCAGTTTTATTGTTTTAGTTTATAGCAAATACCCACAAATGAACCTTTCCAAAGCAAATACTAGCTGAAACAGGGTAAGTCAATACCAACACATTTGAAACTTCTTTTTACTGTACAGTAATAGTAAAAGTGAATTTGTGATATGAAATAAACATTGTCAGACTCATCTATGTATGAAATATAAATTATTTGGGATCTGGAGGTTTTTTAAGACATAGGTGAAAATTATAGGCTTCTGGCAGGCATGCTGCAATGTAAAGTGGTTTTATTATGTCCAGTTCACTGAAACAAGATGAATTAGTAATTAGGTTTGACATCTACAAAGCAATACAGTGCAAATGGGAAACATTGTTGTGTAACCTACATGAAAGAAATTCTGGGCACAGAGAAACATGAATTCAAACTAGTGAGAAGTCCTTTACAAAGCCTTTTAGTTCCAACGTGACTAATATTACTGAGGATAAAAAGGTCACTACAGCCATTAAAATTTGTACTGTAAGTTAGCTAAGATAGAGGAAAACAAAATGAAAAGTTCTGTTCAAGCAACTAAATTGTAGTTTTCTAAAAGTAGATGGCTTTTGTCTTTGCTCATACTGATGTGGAATTGGATGTGGCTGAAGTTGTTCCATCTTCGGACAGCATTGGCTGACTGCAGGCACTATAGATGTTACCATTGGAACTAGTTTTAGAAATGGTGGCCTGGAAAATCTAGCTGCCAAAATCCTGGCAGTTATGCAAGGATTAAAACTCACCGGTACACTCCAGCATTGAACCCACATGTATGGGATCAGTGGGCACATGTGCCGCTATGACACCTCGAGTGCCAGTTTGTCCCATGCTGTCTGAAACTTTAGTGTCTGGTTGACATCGAGGGAATGAATGCCGTGTCGACCCAATGTAGTCTCCCCTCCTCCCCCCATGGCCACCTGTGTAAGAGGGCCAATACTAAATGTTTTAATTATTTACCTGCTCTTCGGTGGTCCAAGCCATTTTCCTGGTTTAGAGTCTCAAGATAGGTCTCACTTTCATCCACCTGGAGGCTGATAGCCCTCATCTCACTGGGCATACTGGCCTCCAATATTATGTTAGTTGCCTTATGGACCTAGGAAATTGGAACTCTCAGCGTAGAGAGTCCCTGTCCACATCCCTGACCCTGTCCAATCCCCATCAACATGACTGGTCTTGAAAGAGGCAGGCAGAAGCGCTGCCCTCACAAGGCCAACTTGGGAATTCCCAAGTAAAGCTTCTAGCGAGATGAATATCATCCTCTTTCAAGGGCCATTTATCAATGCCAACACAGCTGCAATTGTCTATGGTTAATTAACAATAATATTGTTGTAGACTCAGTGCCAAAAAGTTTGTATATGAGGAGGAAAATCTGAAATTACAGATTTTAAATTAAGAATCAGTCTCTTTTTGATTGTGCATGTGTGCCACAAAGTAGATTATGTTTCTCTAGTTTTAGTTAATCTCTGTTCTTTTACATCCAGTCATAGTACGTAAGCAATTAAAAAAATGACAAACATACAAATTTCTGACTCCGAAGCAAGAATATTACTAAATGGGCCAAACTGACACTTGCAAGGTAAGGCTAAAGTACACTTTCAACTACCAATTACCTTGTCCCAATTGAGCAGATCACAAAGTACAAACAGCAACTATATAACTTAAACTGTGGGCTGTCATAATCTTTCAAGGGATTTGACACATGATACATGTTAATTTAGTGTGAGACAGGATAGGCTCTAAAAGAGTCTCTCTTATACAGTTTTAACATATTATGTGAATGGACTGAGAACCTTGTGGCAGGGATTCATAAACCTCATTGCTGCCCAAAGCTCTGGTCCTTCACCAATCAATGGACATGCTGAGGGAGTGCTCATCTGGAAAAGGCAGAGCTTGGGCAGTTGACTCTCAGCAATGCCACATTCAGTTCAAGCGACATTTAATATTCCCAAACAAATGTCAGGACCAGTGAGCTATAGTGGCAGTAGACATTGGTGAATCAGTTACATTGTAAAACACTGCTTAAGGAGATTGAGGACCACCTCAATCCCATTTAGCCGTCACTGAAATTCTGCAGCCAGTCAGTACATTTATTCCTTCCACAGCAAAATCACTTGGAAGAACTAATAGGTTAAGCTTTAATTATTGCACACAATTCACCAGCACTAAGGGGAAACACCATGGCACAGCATATTGACATTATTCACACATCACAGAAAGTAGGAATATAAATTGGCTGCACTTGATTTAGATTTTTTTGCTGAGATTTTCTTTTGTGTTTGCACAGAACAAGGTTTCATCACAGTAAAGGATGGATATTGATGATGATTGATGAAGTGCAGAGGACCATTTGAGAACGTTTCTAGCCATCTTACTGTGTACACGTGGATGGGGGATTCCTTGAAAGGGGTAGCTCAGATGATTGGCTAAGTGTATCTTGTATGAGTGCTTCATGCAGAAGTCTTCCAGGCTGCACCTGTGTTTCAGGAGCTACATTGTGATGGTCTTATTACTGGCATAAAAATTGTCAGATCATTTGTTAATACACAATCTTTGGTGAAGATTAGGAACATATTGATTTGGCATTGTTCCAATTAAGTCCTGGAATATGTTCTGCATGGATATTCATTACTTCATTTGTACAAAAAGATTACCACTGAAAGGACGTGTTTACATTTCCAACACTGACAGTTAATGTACAAACATATGAATGACAAAGTAAAGCCCGTTTAATTACATTTATAATTACTATAACCTGGGTAGGGCTAGATTTTCCTTTTCTAATGGAAAAACAAAAGAAATGTTTTACCACGGGGCAAGAGTTATGCATCAGGCTGGCAGAGTGAGAGGAAAGTGTTGGTATGAGGTCCAGGCCATTTTAACTCCTAGGCTTCATTACCATGGTCAGCTATTAGGTAAGTGCATCAGTGAGGGGGTTGGCAGGCAAATGCAGTTAGATGAGGAGGTGAAGCTTAGGGCAGGGAAGGCCAAGGTTTCCTTGTGGGCCCGTTGGCGTCCTGGCCCACAAGGAAACAATCAAACATTAAGTTTGCTACCTTCTGGGCCTGCTCCTAGCAAGGCTGGCACCAGGTACCGAACATGCAATTGTGCGTTAAAATCGTATCGCGATGTGAATGATGTCAGGTGCCAACTCTTGCATTTTAGTAAGGCCCTCACCTTCCTGGGGCAGGAGCCTCTAAAGCTGCCCGGAACACTCCTGTTAAAATGGTGCAGGCAGCAAGTGTACTGCAAACAAAGTGAGTATCACACTGCCAATATTTTAACCCCCGGCATCCTGTTACCATCAGGAGGAAGGGATTCAAATTAGTCCTCTTGTTTTTCATTAAAATTATGAGAAAACGCAGCTTTAAAGCATACGATTTGTAAGAATGGAATTTCATTATCAACAGCAAAAGAAATCCAGCAGCCAATCACAAAACATCTGCAACAATACCTCTTAATATCTCTTGAGAAGCTAATGAGACAGTTAGTCCAGTAATCAATGTCAAAAAGTTCATTAATCCCGTTGTAGAATGTGGAATTTCTGAGCAAAACGGTTGAAGAGAAAGTTAGAAAAAGTAGTTTACCAGCCAGGCCCTTCACAGGCTGCTGATCTTTGTTGTGGAGAAAAAGAAGTAGGATTTTCATGAGATGGTGGTAAGGAAAATCCCATAATATATAAAGGAGGTGCCAAGCATGGCATTTTAGCACACAAAGAGTGAACTCAGTTTCAAGAACTCTAGAGGACATAGTTGGAGGTTCGGAAGAAGTTGTACAACTTAAGAGCAAAAATATCATTGTAAAACAGGAGTGCCTCATCTTTTTTCTTTGTGGGCCACATATAGGCCTAGAAATTGGGTCGCAGAGCGTCTGTATTTCAGGTGCTTTGCAGCCTCCTAAGTCCCCAAAATGTCAGGCAGGAAGTGCGCTTACACTTCCGAATGGAAGTACACCACTGAATATTGGGTAAGGGCAAACTAGATGTGTACATTATCCATACCTGAAACAGGTGTTAGAATCTTTGCATTCATGGCCCTGACTTCTGATCTCCCTCTCCCTTCCAACACTTTCCTGTGTGGCCTTCTCTTGCAGCGCCGTTGTTATGAGAATAAGGTTCGAGCCCAATATCCAGAGCCCCTGGAATCCTACCATTCATGTGCAGGGTAAGTATTTTGCGCAGGGGAAGGGAATTTATAAGCCATAAAGTTAAAACTCAGTTCATAATAACTTGCATATATCTCAAGTTGTTGATAATAACAGATGTAATTGTCCTGATCTAGGATTTATCCTGTGATGAGGCAACAAGACGAAGAACAGTCCTTTCCAAGTCTAAATAGTAGTTGTTTACTTGCACTTATATAACGTTAAAAGTATATCAAGGCATTTCACAAAGGAGATAGAAAGGTGAAGGGATATTGATTCATGAAAGAGGAAGTGTAACTGAAAGCTTGGATCAAAAGATGGGTTTTGAATAGATTTTTAAAGCTGGAGCAAGGAGTAGAGGCAGGGCATTTGGGGAGGGGCTCTAGAGAGTAGGACCGAGGCAGTTGAAATCTCTACATCTAGTAGTGAGGCAAAGAGAGCGGGGAATGCACAGAAATCCAGAGTTAGGATTGAAGGATGCAGAAGGGATATAATGCATCAGGCAGAGCAAGGTGATGAAGAGACTCGAAAACAAGGACAAGGTTTTTAAATGTAATAAATTGGGAGACAAGGTGCCAATGTAGGTCAGTAAGGATGGGGGTAATTGGAGCATTTTTGATCAGTTAGAGCTTATGGAGAGCGCAAGTTGGGAGGCCGTAAAGTAGGGCATCGGAATAATCCCATCTAATGGTGACAAAAACGTGAATGAGTTTCAGTGGCGGAGGCAGGAAATGTTGCAGTGGTGGAAGTAAGTGGTCTTAGTGATGGTCAGTTTCTTAGCTTAGGACATTAAGGATTTGCGTGACCTGTTTCAGCCTAAGTGAGTGATTGTGGCGGGTATGGAATCTATAGCAAGTGATTGGAGTTCAAGGGGCTGCTTCATTCTTCCCAATGTGACTCATCCATGACTTGTCAGAAAGTCTGATTCCATAGAGGTAATCAAGGGGTTGAAATAGGTGGTGCAGAGGTAGAGTTGGGTGCTGTCAGCATACATATGTCTGCGGGTGACATCACAACCAGCAGCATTTAGATGAAGACGAGGAAGGGGCCAAGGATAATCCTTTGGGGTCTCCAGAGGTAATGGTTCAGGGATGTGAAGAAAAGCCATTGCTGGAGATGCACTGGCTAGGTAGAAGTGGAACCACTCAAAGACAATCCCACAGAGTGGGACAACAGAGGAGTGATAATAAAGGAAACTTATGTGGTTAATTAACTATATCAAGCACTAGGGGAAATCAAGAACAAGGAGAGATAATGCACCATAATCACAGTCACAGCGGATGTTAGTATATTCCCACCACCATCTCAGCACAATCCCAGCCCTACACAAGGTAGAAAAGGCCATCCGTCAACTTAAGAACAACAAGGGGCAGATAGAATTCCTGCCGAGGCACTATAGCATGGCAGACAAGCACTATTGGCACAAATGCATGACCTCATTACTCTTATCTGGAAGGAGGAGAGTATGCCAGGAGATCTCAGAGATGCCGTAATCGTGACCACCTTCAAGAAAGTGGACAAATCCGATTGCGGTAACTATAGAGGAATCTCCCTGCTGTCGGCCACTGGGAAAGTCAACGCAAGAATCCTCCTCAATCGTCTTCTCCCTGTGGCTGAAGAGTTCCTCCCAGAGTCGCAATGCGGATTCCATCCACTAAGGGCTACAACGGAAATGATCTTCTCTGCGTGACAACTACACGAGAAATGCAGGGAACAGCAGCAACCCTTGTACATGGCCTTCTTTGACCTCACAAAGGCCTTTGATACTGTCAACTGTGAGAGATTATGGAGCGTCCTCCTCTGTTTCGGCTGCCCCCAAAAGTTTGTCATCCTCCGCCTGCTGCACGACGACAACACCAGCCGTGATCCTGACCAACGGATCCACCACTGACCCAATCCATGTCCGGACTGGGGTCAAGCAGTGCTGCATCATCGCACCAACGCTCTTCTCGATCTTCCTTGCTGCAATGCCCCATCTCACTCTCAACAAGCTCCCTGCTGGAGTGGAACTAAACTATAGAACAAATGGCAACCTTTACAACCTTCGCTGCCTCCAGGCTAGATCCAAGGTCGTCCCATCCTCTGACATCGCGCTACAATACGTGGACGATGCTTGCGTCTGCGCACACTCAGTGGCCGAACTCCAAGCCATCGTCAACACCTGCACCAAGGCATATGAAAGCATGGGCCTTACACTAAACATCCGTAAGACAAAGGGCCTCCACCAACCTGCCCCCGCCATGCAGCACTCCCCGCCCCGGTCATCAGAATCCACGGCGAAGCCTTGGACAACGTGGATCATTTTCCATACCTCAGGAGCCTACTATCAGCAAAGGCAGACGTTGATGACGAGGTCTCCAGAAAGCCAGCGCCACCTTTGGTCGCCTGGGAAAGAGAGTATTTGAAGACCAGGATCTCAAATTTGGCACCAAGTTTATGGCCTACAGGACAATAGTGATACCTGCCCTCCTATATGACTGAGAGACGTGGACCATATATAGCAGACACCACCAGCGCTGCCTCCACAAGATCCTGCAAATCCACTGGGAGAATAGATGCACCAACGTCAGTGTTCTCGCTCAGGCCAACATCCCCAGCATCGAAGCACTGACCATGCTCGACCAGCTCCGTTGGGCGGGCCACATCGTCCGTATGCCCGACTCGAGACTCCCTAAGCAAGCATTCTGCTTGGAACTCCTCCACAGCAGGCGATCCCCAGGTGGGCAGAGGAAATGTTTCAAGGACACCCTCAAAGCCTCCTTGATAAAGTGCAACATTCCCACCAGCAGCTGGGAATCTCTGGCCCAAGACCACCCAAAGTGGAGGAAGAGCATCCAGGAGGGTGCTGAGCACCTCGAGTCTTGTTATCAAGAGCATGCAGAAATCAAACACAGAGAGCGGAAGGAGCGTGTGGCAAACCAGGCTCCCCACCCACCCACCCCTTTAACCACTGTCTGTCCCACCTGTGACAGAGACTGTAATTCCCGCATTAGACTGCTCAGCCACCTGAGAACTTTAAGAGTGGAAGCAAGTCATCCTCGATTTCAAGGGACTGCTTATGATGATGATGGATTCTTACTGATGTGAGGTTATAATGCTACAGGTCCGGGGAAGAAAGACTGAAAAATAAGCAGGGTATGGAGGAGTAGGAATCATGGTCTCAGCTCAGGGTTGGTAGCAAAATTATCCTTCATTTGTTCTCCATCCTATTCAGTCTCTCATTCAGCGAAAGCAAAGCATTGTAGAGAAAATGCCCTCTAAAATTGCCTGGAATTTGTTCTCAAAATGGAGTTCCAGCTTAAAGGCGATCAATAAAATGGAGTCAGTAGTTAAACTGAATGCTGGGAAATGGCTGGGAATTTAAACTAACTGAAATGAATAAGGTTTATATAAACAGAACATTCCTTACCAATGATAAGAGAGCCCAATAAGCACTGTTAGGAACAGTGCATTAGTGGTAGATAAATATGTCATGCCTTACCTGGTCCTGTGCAGGGTCCTAGATTAAAGAGACTGAGAAGTCAGGGGTGGGGAGGTAAAAGTGGAGTCCGGCCTGTGTAGGTATATGTGCCTTATTAATGAGCCCAGTGATGGACACAGAATGAGGAAACCTTCTGCCACACGTGTCCCCACATTAAATGCTGTATTGTTCCATCACTTGCCCTCACACTCCATTTTGTGTATCCATGTTGAATTTCTTTTCACTTCATTTTTGACTGGCATTCTTGGCTGCACCCCCTCCCCCAGCTCCACTCTCGAGCAGTCATTCAGCTCACTGCACTGTTCACTGCACTTCAGCTTTGCAGAAAAGCCTAAACTTAGCCTGATTACAAAGGGAGCCCTAATGTAGCTGTCTTCTGAGATATTGCCTGTGGATCACAGGAAGATTCCTTATGGCACAAAAGTTGATAGAACATAAGAATTAGGAACAGGAGTAGGCCATTTAGCCCCTCGAGCCTGCTCCACCATTCAACAAGATCATGGCTGATCTGGCCGTGGATAAAAGTTGATGGCAGAGTTGACTTGTATTGACACTAATAATACATGGCCATCTCTGCAGGACTTCATGGTTGAGGTAGGACACCTCAAACATGCTCCCCCTGGTAAGCTAGAGCCTCACACATTTTGTGCCTCCACTGTTCCCATGTACCTGATTTTGTTGCAGTCGAACGTTTAACTGGGGGAATACCTGCTACAATTCATCTACCCTTATGCTTTCTGTTTCATTGCAATATACTCCACCAATAACTGCTACACCATAATTTTGGACAAAAATGTATTTCTTTCACTGCTATGGTGAAACTTTAGAATCGTCCCCTTTATTAAGCTCACTAACTCCAGGTCTGACAGACTAAAATAGCCACTGCAGCCCAAGAACTCTGCACAAGTTCATCATTATCAGTGACCTGAACAAGTGAAAATGAGCTTGTTTCCTTTTTGAGAGTTTTTTTAACACCCTTTTTGGAAGTCTATGAATTCTCAAAGCTGTCCATTCCTGTGTTGTCCCAATAGTACATGTCAACCTTTTTGCTAAAATTCAAAGTGAAGAATGTTGGCCCTGTCATTGTCATTTAGTTTCACAATTTATGACTGCTGCTCTGAATGTGTATAAAAATCTACTTCCAATGAACTTCCTTAAATGGAATTCTCATAAATAAACAAGGAATATGTGGTATTATCTGACAAAATCACTTAGTCCAAATTCATCATGTTAATGCCAGTGACAAGAATACATTTTTTCAAGGATCTCCACTATCAATTTCAATAAATTTAATGGAAATCGGATCACAGCGTAATTGCCAATTCATCTGAATTTATTAAAAAGAGATTTCAATTACATACCACAGCTGAATTTTGATGCACAAAATTTAATTAAGAAACATAAGTCTATCTCCTTCTTAAACCCAGAAACATTGAAAAGCTCTTTCCGCAACTTTTTAAAGAAGAACTTCCCCATTCAGCTACCTGGTAAAATCAGACATTAGTACGAAGAACCAGGTTAAATCATTTACTGAATAGTTTTAATGCCATTTCAGTGTTCCTCATATAATTACTCTTCATCTAAGATATCCAGTAATGATGTTGGACATTCTTGGTTCAGGCTCAGTGGCTTGCTTCATTAGCATGTCATTCCCATTCCACATCATAAGATTTAATTGTAATGCTGAATATGCACAGCTCTTCACAGAAGTCTAATCAAAGTGGATTCACTTGTATTATTAATATAAAAAATCAGACCACTTGCTATTTTTATAAATAAAAGAATTCAGATACATAAATCAACTGTCATTCATTAGCATGTTACTGACATGTCTGGCAGACACATGAGCAGCCTATCATAGTTCCTTAAAATTATTTTCACCAAGATTAAAACCCTTATACATTAAATATACATTCTAATTCCACCATAAAGTAATCAGATTACAGAGCAGGTGACATTGTACTCCAGAATTCAAATGATTTGCAGTAATGAGCTGCAGAAGGAACGTTGTACTTCCAACAAGAACGAGACTGCCTTCAAATTAGCAATAAAATCATTATGAGCTTTTTTCAGGATCACCATCCTGATCACGATTGAGTTGCTGGTTGATTCATCATTGATATTACGATGGCCATGATTTGGTGTCATTTTTTTTACAATTATATTATTTGTGGTACAATTTTGTTGAATGAGCCCAGCTTCGTCAGTCATAGAAATAAAGAGATAAATTTCCCTTTCTCTCTAAGTCAAAATTCTTGATCAAGAGAGACTAAGATATCTGTTAAATGTGTACAGAAACAGTGAGCTCAGGTCTATTGTCTTGAAGCAGGTGTGCTTGTGGCCCACAAAAAAAACTCTGTTCAATTCCCGGTACATTCGAGCCCCACCCACCTTTCCCCCCAAGACCTGACCTGTCGGTTGGCTTAAAGTAAGAAACGGCTGATTTCTTTCCCTTTCCGACTGGTGGGCTGCAGCAGGGTAGCCGTTTAGCACTCGCAGCAGATTGGAAAACTGCAAATGTAATGCCCCTATTTAAAAAAGGAGGCAGACAAAAAGCAGGAAACTACAGACTAGTTAGCCTAACATCTGTGGTTGGGAAAATGTTGGAGTCCATTATTAAAGAAGCAGTAGCAGGACATTTGGAAAAGCAAAATTCGGTCAGGCAGAGTCAGCACGGATTTATGAAAGGGAAGTCATGTTTGACAAATTTGCTGGAGTTCTTTGAGGATGTAACGAACAGGGTGGATAAAGGGGAACCAGTGGATGTGGTGTATTTGGACTTCCAGAAGGCATTTGACAAGGTGCCACATAAAAGGTTACTGCACAAGACAAAAGTTCACAGGGTTGGGGGCAATATATTAGCATGGATAGAGGATTGGCTAACTAACAGAGAACAGAGAGTTGGGATAAATGGTTCATTCTCTGGTTCGCAATGAGTAACTAGTGGGGTGCCACAGGAATCAGTGCTGGGACCCCAACTATTTACAATCTATATTAACAACTTGGAAGAAGGGACTGAGTGAAATGTAGACAAATTTGCTGATGATACAAAGATGGGAGGAAAAGCAATGTGTGAGGAGGACACAAAAAATCTGCAAAAGGACATAGACAGGCTAAGTGAGTGGGCAAAAATTTGGCAGATGGAGTATAATGTTGGAAAGTGTGAGGTCATGCACTTTGGCAAAAAAAAATCAAAGAGCAAGTTATTATTTAAATGGAGGAAGATTGCAAAGTGCTGCAGTACAGTGGGACCTGGGAGTATTTGTGCATGAAACACAAAAGGATAGTATGCAGGTACAGCAAGTGATCAGGAAGGCCAATGGAATCTTGGCCTTTATTGCAAAGAGGATGGAGTATAAAAGCAGGAAAGTCTTGCTACAGCTATATAAGGTGAGGCCACACCTGGAATACTGCGTGCAGCTTTGGTTTCCATATTTACGAAAGGATATACTTGCTTTGGAGGCAGTTCAGAGAAGGTTCACAAGGTTGATTCCGGAGATCAGGGGGTTGACTTATGAGGAAAGGTTGAGTAGTTTGGGCCTCTACTCATTGGAATTCAGAAGAATGAAAGGTGATCTTATTGAAACGTATAAGATTATAAGGGGGCTTGACAAGGTGGATGCAGAGAGGATGTTTCCACTGATGGGGGAGACTGGAACTAGAGGGCATGAACTTAAAATAAGGGGTTGCCCATTTAAAACAGAGATGAGGAGAAATTTCTTCTCTCAGAGGATTGTAAATCTGTGGAATTCGCTGCCTCCAAGAGCTGTAGAAGCTGGGACATTGAATAAATTTAAGACAGAAATTGACAGTTTCTTAAAAGATAAGGGGTTATGGGGAGCGGGCGGGGAAGTGGAGCTGAGTCCATGATCAGATCAGCCATGATCTTATTGAATGGCGGAGCAGGCTCGAGGGGCCGTATGGCCTACTCCTGTTCCTATTTCTTATGTTCTTATGTAAATGCATTCTAATTCCACCATAAAGCAATCAGATTACAGAGCAGGCTGACAAAGCAGGCTTAAATGAGGCCTGAAGCCAAATTTGGCTTGAGCCTCAGGCCAGCACAGAGCTATCACTCTGTACACTTTGCACCCATTTTGGGTGTAAGTCGAATTTCTTGGGCTATGACTTCAAGTTAGTTGTGAACAAACTCTTAGATCTTGCTTTAACTGCAGCTCCCTGAGATTGTTTTTGCTTATGTACCCTCTCTTGTGACTCTCCTACTTGCAAGACATGATTGCATTCAATAGGAGAGAACAAAAGGGCATAGGGAAGGAGCACAAGAAATACATTCAAGGAGGTCATCCTGCATGTCATTGTAAGGGAGACCATAGAGGGGGCATGGGATGCTGTTGCTGGAAAGTTGTACTCTCTGGTATACTGACCTAGTGCTAGCCATTGTAAACACTGCAATGCAATTGAGAATGCAGTGTGCTTTCATGGTCCTACATACAGATACTTTGCCCTCTTTTACAGAGAGAAACAGGATAAAGCCATGACAATGCTTCCAAAGAAGCCCACACCTCACAGTGCCCTATTGAACAAGTACCATCTCAGCCTAGCACCAGCAAAGAGACACACTATGGATAATGGACTCAGTGAATGAGATAATGCAACACAGGGCAAGTTACAAAATATGGATGAGGAAGAACAAGTGATATTGGCTCCCTGAGGCCAAGTACCTGCTAGGTGGAGGTGCAATGTGGAATCTGGCTTTTGCACAGCACCCTGAGGATTCAGACCTGACAGGGCTTGCTTCTAAATGAAGAATGCTATTTGAGTCGGAGTGAAGTTAGGAAACACTTCTACACACAAAGGGTGCTAAAAGTTTGGAAGCCTCTTCCGCAGACGGCAGTTGATGCTAGATCTATTGTTAATTTTAAATCAGTGATTGATAGTTTTTAGTTAACCAAAGGTCTTAAGGGATATGAGGCAAAAGTGGGTATATGGAGTTAGGTCACAGATCAACCATAATCTCATTGAATGGCAGAACAGGCTCGAGGGGCAAAATGGCCTTCTCCTGTTCCTATGTTCCAAGGGTCCCTTATTTCCATGGAAAACATGCTGCATGACCTTGGGAACAATGAGGAGGAGTCCATTAATATGACTTATTCAGCAATGGAAGAAACTCATTATGCTGTGGGGTTTATGGTAGCATCTGTGGCATCTGCTGGACTTTGTGAACATCTCTCATGAATGTTCAAATAGTTACTATGGAGGCACGATGGGAAGAACCTATATGCTTGGGAATGGTTTCACACAAACTTGAGGCAAGGATTCGGGCACCTCATAGATACCCACACTTACAGCCTCAAACAGATCACTGCTCACTTTGAGGCAATATCTTCCAGCAGAGGTATACATATTGTTTTCAAGGGTTGGGAAGTTGGCTCTTCCGTTCACCATCTCTGTGCAATGGACAGGCCAATGTGGCTGCCTTACAGATCGAGGTGTTGTGCCACAAGAATCCAGCAGACTTGCAGTGATACCCTGCAGCTACCCAGTGCACTTGCTACTATCATTAAGGAATCTTGAAGAAGCGGTAGGAATTTAAATGTCACACATGGTATGTAAACAGACACGAGGGGAAAACAGCATTGCAAGTCATGCTAATATTCAGGACCACATTTATTTGTAATTCTTCAGTGTGTTGACTTTAAAATGGCAAAATATGTCATGTGAGGACTGGGGTGTGCAGGGCAGAGAGTGTGGTTATGTAAAAGGCCAGAATTTAATGAGGTGGAAGAGTTTGATATTATAGGAAGACATCCTGCATGAGTGCTTGACACATAGGTATTCCATGTGGGGATTCACAACTGGATCACTGTCATCATAGTCGTCCTTCTGCTATGCCATGGTTTGACTATTTCATGGGCCCGAACTTGGTGGCCTTACCGCCCGCTTCCGCTAAACTTTTTGGGTGGTCTCCCCTCAGTGCCATTTTCCACTTGGCCTCCCGCCGGCGGGAGGGGAGGACAGCTGGGAACCACCCGCAGACAGCCGCTAGTGCGCAAGGTGCGTAAGTGTCCTCCCACCCGCCGAGCTGCCAGATTCCTCCGGGCGGGAGTCGTGGCAGCAGGGGGAAGGACCGCTGCATGGAGGCAGATCTAATCCCAACGGTAAGTATGAAGACCTGCAATAAAAGGTGAGTAAACTTCTTTTTTTTTGCAGCAATTCATCCCTGAATGTTTTCCAGTGATTTTTTTTTTCTGTGCAAATTTTTATTTTTATGTGTTCCCCTCTCCATCAATCCTTGGTGGCACTTTGGCGAGGATTGCATTTGCCGCCGAGATTGGGAGCTCCTGCCCGCTGACGCCCAGATTCATGGCGTAAGTCGTTTTTTCCCGCCAGGCAGTCTTTGCAAATCTTTTGGAGGAATCTCCCTGCCAAAGTATCGCCAGGTCTCTCGCCGGTCTTTTTAGCAGCACTTGGGCAGGCCTTAGCTTTGACCAAGTTCGGATCCACATGTGTCTTCCTCTATGGCCATGCCGCTCTGCAAAACAAAATTATCTAGGATGCTGCACAGCACAGTTATTCTCGAGACCAGGCAGGGGTGGCTCTATGGTAAGGTCCAGCCAAATTATTTTTATATGAAGCATTGTTTGAAGATACCATTATCCGTGATATCATATTGGCCTCATTGAGTCAGTGCTCCATTTCTGTTCATGGTTGTTACAAAGGGTTGACCAATCTTCAACTCATTCTTCCCCTTTGTTGGAGCAGACGTTGACCTACATTATTCTGTGCTGCTGTTCACAATCCAATCCTATTGCCTGAGGTAGGATAAAGCATTGTGCACAAGGGCCCCATTAGCTACATGCATGCAATTCATGATGCCCTGGACTCGAGGAAACCTAATGGACCTGTGGAATTGTGCTAGCTCAGCCTGCAGTCTTTGTTTCTCAGTAGGAAAGGTGATAAAATTGTGCACCCTGTGGAATAATGCATCCTTTTCTCACAGCAGACTAACTAATGGAGCAGATGCCCCGTGTTGGCTAAGAAGGACTCTGAGGACTGTGGTGATGTTCAGATCAACACGGCACTGCCAATAACTCATAGCTTTGGTTTGCAGGTCCTGATTGAGCCAGTGGTAGAATTTTGCCACTGTTTCGTGGCTTAATCTGTGTCTTCTAAGACCAATGTTTCCAGGTAGCTTTGCCTGGGATAGTGTATCCCTGCAATAAGTACCACCAGTAAGTATAGAACAAGAGGTATACTGGACCATTCTCAATATTTTTCAAGTGAAAGCAGCCATCAACTTGCTACTGAAGCTGAGCACATACATTTAATCTAAGCAGGCAATACTGCTTTACCTGTTTGAAATAGGAATCTGTTAGGCAGCATTAAATGCCTACTGAGAGCTCTGGAAAATGGAAAACTAGTGTCTCAGTAAACAATGCTCCCTTCTTTAATTCATGTCGTGTTTCATTTAGGTGGGTGCCATAATCCACAGCAGCCATTTGCTCCCACCAGCAATTCTGATGTTGCAGGAATTGATTGTACTCTGTAGCATATTCTAAACATTGTTATCCATTAGCGCACATATAGCGCATGCCTTATTAAGACAAACAGTGATTTCAATACTATTTAGTTTTTTAAAAGCTTAATATTTGTGTGGAAGCCTTTTTGTTAAGTGTGTCACATATTTAATGTGATATTCATGTGTAGTTTTGCAGTCTATACATGATGTATAGGGTAGCATCTGCAGGTTAATGTTTCCAGTTGTTACCTTTGTAAATGCTAATCTGTCAATTATTCATCTAAATAGGTTGATTTAACATTTCACTGTTGACTAACTATTAGAGTTTTGTTGGATGTTAATGCCATCAAAATTAACAATTCTAAACATTACTATTAAGTTTAGCATGATGTTTTGGTACTATCTTACACTTCATTATATGTATGTTTTAATGAGTAGCTTGGTTGGTAGGTAGGTATGTAAATTGTGGAAAACCTGCTATATACTGAATAATCAATGATATTTTTTACTGTACCAAGGAATTGAAGTTAAGTGGTTTAATCTGTAATAGACCAAATTTTTCAATTAGTCTGTTGTCCTCAATTTCCCAGTATAGTACAGATGGGATCCATCACTGTTCAATCAGTGTGAGTTACTATTTGAGACATTGTTTTGTTTCTCTGGCCCTTTGCAGCTTTCAAAAATGTTAACACATTGCAGAGATTTTAGTTGACACCTGTGACAGGGACTGTGGTTCTCGTATTGGACTGTTCAGCCACCTAACGACTCATTTTTAGAGTGGAAGCAAGTCTTCCTCGATTCCGATGGACTACCTATGATGATGATATCGTATATTTGGTGTATTGTGAATGGATCCTCAAGAGGATCTAACTGTTCTCAGTTTCATTATACAGCATTTAACCAACTGGGATACTGTATTTTCAATAATGAAAACAGAAAATGCTGGAAATACTCAGCATGTCAGGCAGCATCTGTGGCAAGAGAAACTGAGTTAACGTTTTATGTTGATGGTTCTGATGTAAGGTCATCGATCTGAAACGTTAACTCTCTTTCTCCCTCCACAGATGCTGCCTAACTTGCTGAGTGTTTCTAGCATTTTCAGTTTTTATTTCAGATTTCCCACATCCTCAGTATTTTGCTTTTGTGCTGTATTTTCAATGTTGTCAACAGTATAGTTTTTTTTTATTCGTTCATGGCATGTGGGTGTCGCTGGCAAGGCCAGCATTTATTACCCATCCCTAATTGTCCTTGAGAAGATGGTGGTGAGCCACCTTCTTGAACCGCTGCAATCCGTGTAGTGATGGTACTCCCACAGTCCTGATAGGGAGGGAGTTCCATGAATTTTGACCCAGCAACGATGAAGGAACGATGATATACTTCGAAGTCAAGGTGGTGTGTGACTTGGAGGGGCACGTGGAGGTGGTGGTGTTCTCATGCTTCTGCTGCCCTTGTCCTTCTAGATGGTAGATGTTGCAGGTTTGGGAGGTGCTGCCAAAGAAGTATGGGTATTTTGAGGAATGAAGGGACCAACTTTTACCTTACATTATGCAAGTACAAAGTTATATATAGTTATGAGGAAATCACAAGGCATCCAATCACATCCAAGTATGCACTCAGCGAGGCTGCAATTTTTGGGCCAATATGGCCGATTTTAACCCTGCCCATCCAACGGAGATCAGGCAAGTGGACCTTTAAAATCTCCTGGGCCTCATCCTGCCGAAATCACGAAGGTTTGCCGCCAGCCTCGGCTTCCGCCCACCTGATTCCTGACCCAAGTTAAGATCTTAAAATCGGGGCTAAAGTATTACAAATTATCCCAGGAATTTGACTTAAAAGTAATGAATTAATTAATAGAAAAAAGTTTGATTAAACCATTTTACATGAACACTTTATTTTACTTAAAGTTAATAGAAACACTGATCAATTTATACACATTTAAATTTCTATACAAACATTGACATAAATCTATTTTTTAATTTCAGTGCCCAAGATCATTTTAAGGTAAATAGAAAATTTTTTATAATTATATATTTTATTTTGTAAATCATTTTAAAAAGCCTGATTTTTTTTTCATTTCATAACTCATTCTGAAATACGTTTTATGTATACTTTTGTGTTGAAGTGTTACAGGAAATGAAAGATTGAAGTGTTATCCCTATTTAAATGCCACTCTTGGATGGCTTAACTCCATGACATACTATTTTCAGGTTTTCTCTTGGACTTGATGTTTTTAAACAATTTATATTTTTTTTATCACATCAAAGGCAGACTGTAGTTTTTCAAAGGAAAAGGAGAATACTCTGCCGATGGCTCTTCCAGCCTTGCATTTCTTATTCCATTTCATCTTGCTTCGTTTTGACTAATTCAGTAACAGCTACCGGTAATAAAAAAAACTTGTTGGAACTTGTTGTGCCTTGAAGGGCTGTCTTTGATACACTAACAGCCAATAGGATGCATTCACTGATTACTTTACAAGAACTCATGTTTACTGATTGATGGTTAATAAAACAGAAACAATTTTACAGTTGTGAGGAGAAAATGATGCCAAATGGAATGTTTTTCTGCAGAACATGCAATGCCCTTGTCACTACTGTTTTACTACAGATGGAGATTATAATGTTGTCTAAATGGCTAAATCATGAGCTCAGAAATATTGGGGAGAAAATTACAGTCACAGGCTTCCTTCGGGCGAATGCCTCCAACTGGAATTTTTTTAACGAAAATATCTGGTGGTCCCGGAGGAACGTAGGATTGCGGTCGGAGGCCTAGTTTCGCAGTCCAGCGTATGGGAGCATGTCTTCTAGGTACTCCTGGGATCACGTGGGCCTGGACCACCAATGAACATCTAATATTCTCATTGATAATAATGGGAACTATGTTTGTACGAGCTCCCATTACTATCAATGAGAATACTGCCCAAAAGAAAGAAGCACACCACAATAAAAAATACACTTCATATATTTAAAATTAATTGAAATTGAATGTAATTAAATGTTTTAGAAAAATAATATTTATTTGAATTTTTTAAATATGTTTTACTATGTTTTAAGAACATAAGAACATAAGAAAATAAGAATTAGGAACAGGAGTAGGCCATCTAGCCCCTCGAGCCTGCTCCGCCATTCAATAAGATCATGGCTGATCTGGTCGTGGACTCAGCTCCACTCATCCGCCCTCTCCCCGTAACCCTTAATTCCCTTATTGCTTAAAAATCTATCTATCTTTGACTTGAAAACATTCAATGAGCCAGCCTCAACTGCTTCCTTGGGCAGAGAATTCCACAGATTCACAACCCTCTGGGAGAAGAAATTCTTTCTCAACTCGGTTTTAAATTGGCTCCTCTGTATTTTAAGGCTGTGCCCCCTAGTTCTAGTCTCCCCCACCAATGGAAACAACCTCTCTGCCTCTAACTTGTCTATCCCTTTCATGATTTTAAATGTTTCTATAAGATCACCCCTCATCCTTCTGAACTCCAAAGAGTAAAGACCCAGTCTACTCAATCTATCATCATAAGTTAACCCCCTCATCTCCGGAATCAGCCTAGTGAATCGTCTCTGTACCCCTTCCAAAGCTAGTATATCCTTCCTTAAGTAAGGTGACCAAAACTGCACGCAGTACTCCAGGTGCGGCCTTACCAATACCTTATACAGTTGCAGCAACACCTCCCTGCTTTTGTACTCCATCTCTTTCGCAATGAAGGCCAACATTCCATTTGCCTTCCTGATTAACTGCTGCACCTGCAAACTAACCTTTTGGGATTCATGCACAAGGACCCCCAGGTCCCTCTGCACCACAGCATGTTGTAATTTCTCCCCATTCAAATAATATTCCCTTTTACTGTGTTTTTTCCCAAGGTGGATGACCTCACACTTTCCGACATTGTATTCCATCTGTCAAACCTTAGCCCATTCGCTTAACCTATCCAAATCTCCTTGCAGCCTCTCTGAGTCCTCTACACAACCCGCTTTCCCACTAATCTTAGTATCATCTGCAAATTTTGTTGCACTACACTCTGTCCCCTCTTCTAGGTCATCTATGTATATTGTAAACAGTTGTGGTCCCAGTACTGATCCCTGTGGCACACCACTAACCACTGATTTCCAACGGGAAAAGGACCCATTTATCCCGACTCTCTGCTTTCTGTTCGCCAGCCAATTAATAGGGTTAAAAATAAACTTACCTTAATGGACGGGGTATATAATATAAAAAAGAGTGATTAAATTTAATTTTTCTATGTTTGTAAACTCTTAAGCTGGTAAAAGTAGGCTATACACTTACTTTTACCAGGTGTAAGAGTTTGAAGGACATTCGCTGGGCAAGAGTTGGGCAAATAGCCTGATCTCTGCCCTGCAGATGTCCTTTTCCCGGTGATGCGTGCGATTTGTCAAAAGAAATTTTAACAGATTGCTAAAGCCGGTTCTTGGCGCATGCGCATCGCGCTGAGAACCGGCATTTGCGAGGTCTCTTCGGGTGCGTGCGCACATCATATGCACCTGGAGAGGCCGCAATTTTTGGCCCACTATCTAATTAATTCGAATGTTCACTTAAAGTAGCTATACCATGTTAATTTTATATACAGATTGTACAATAATGGGGCATAAAGGGAAGGAAAATAATATTGGTTGGTGAAGATTGAACACAAGAAATAGTTTAAGTGAAGCCAATGCTCCAATCTCAATCAACTCCATTTTTCTTCAAAAAACCATTTTTGAGCACTAGAGAAAATATAAGTTTTAGTCAGTGTACTTTCCCTCTTCAGACTTGGGTACTGGGCACAAATCCAGCTTTAAAATTGTTCTTTTGTCATACTGATGCTGTCAGGGTAAAGCATAATTAATCTGAAACTAGCCTGCATTGTGCAAAGTCAATATGCAAAAGGAAATTAATAATTTATAAAAATGAACAACAGAGTATTTGTGCATCTTAAATGGGAAAGTAACTGCAGGGGCAGGACTTTTAGTGTGAAATATTTACCCCCTCATGTGTCCCACATTTTTATTTATTAACAGTCTTCTTTGTTGAATGATTTACCTTTATTAGATAAGAGATCCTTGAAGGGCTCCTATGTAGAGCTTGGGAGATAGTTCCTCAAAGTGGAAGTCAAGTAGATGTACTTTATTGATGTCAGTGAAATGGTTATTTGCCACCATTGATGGGTATGTTTCGTTTTTTAAGACCGTTGGGAGCTCTCTGTTCCTTTTTAACTCAGTCTCCACTGAGTTCTACTGCACAGAATTCAGTGAGGGTTGTATTTAAAAGGATATTATAATATCATCATTGGTCTGCAACCAGAGGAACTGAAGCAATAAAATGGCAGCTAGATCTGCTGAAAGAGGATACTTTCTTTTCCCTCCAATCAGATGGCAATGTGACACATGTGCTTCTCTGTTCTTTAAGGAACGTATTTCTCCTGAACTGTGTGAAGGGGCATTTCAACAAGGGCATCATGCAGGCAAAATTCAACTTAATTTACATCAGCTAAGTGAATTGATGAATAAGCAAAATTGGCCTGTACTCTTATGAAAAGACAGTGCATGTGATACTTTATTAACATCTGTATTTTAATAATAACTGTCAATTAATGGGCAAGTACAAATTTAGTTTAATAAAATAACCGTGTAAAAAATATTAAAGAAAGACATTGCATTTATATAACACCTTTCAAACATGTTCCAAAGCAGTTCATAGTCAATGAAGGACTCTTGAAGTGTCGACATTGTCATAATTTGGGGAAACATGGCTGCCAATTTGCATACAGCAAAGTCCCACCAACAGCAATGAGATAATGACCAGATAATCTGTTTTAATGATGTTGGTTGATGGATAAATGTTAGCAGGAACACAGGGAGAACTTCCCTACCCTTCTATGAATAGTGCAATGGGATATTTTACATCCAACTCAAAGGACAGACAGGGCCTCGATTTAATGTCTCATCTGAAAAATAGCATTTTTAACATTGCAGCTTTCCCTTAGTCTTGTAGTGGAATATAAGCCTAGATTATGTACTGAAGTCTCTGGACTGGGGTTGACTCAGAGGACAGGGCCTTTGTTCTTATTTTTTTGTGGCAAAAATGGTAAAATATGTAAGTTTTTTTTTCACCATGATCTCTCAGAAAAGGTACACATTATAAATTTAGCACTAAGACCATTTACAGAATCTTAAAATTTGAAATCTCCTCACTTGTTCATCACCACAAGAGAAGGAAAGAATCTCTGCAGCCTTCCCTTGCTGTTGCCAAGTATTTTACTGTACTCTCAGCCATCTTTACAGAGGCTGTGCTCCTTCTACACTGAAGTTTCCTGGGGCATAAGCTGCTCACATTGCTTTTAGAATGCTATTACACCAAAACTCACACCATTTCATATGTAATTTAACTTTCCTAGGAAACTTGCATGAAACTCCTTCTGCTGGAGAACTGCATAACTTTCTTGACCTTGCCATCTCTCGTGGCCTCACTATTCCTACCATGTCAGTTGCAGATAAGGCCATCTCTGACCATTTCCTTTTATAACTCTCCACACACATCCCCGTTCCCCCACCCAACCCTACTTCCTTCTGCGTCCATCCCTGGAAAAAACTCTCTCCAAACTCTCTTACAATTGCACTTATCAACTACAAACTGTCCAGCCTTTGGCCCTCCATTCACCATGTTCTTAATGATGTAAATTAAGTTGATAGGTGAGTGGGCAAATGCATGGCAGATGAAGTATAATGTGGATAAATGTGAGGTTATCCACTTTGGTGGTAAAAACAGAGAGACAGACTATTATCGGAATGGTGACAGATTAGGAAAAGGGAGGTGCAACGAGACCTGGGTGTCATGGTACATCAGTCATTGAAGGTTGGCATGCAGGTACAGCAGGCGGTTAAGAAAGCAAATGGCATGTTGGCATTCATAGTGAGGCGATTTGAATACAGGGGCAGGGAGATGTTACTACAGTTGTACAGGGCCTTGGTGAGGCCACACCTGGAGTATTGTGTACAGTTTTGGTCTCCTAAATTGAGGAAGGACATTCTTGCTATTGAGGGAGTGCAGCGAAGGTTCACCAGACTGATTCCCGGGATGGCAGGACTGACATATCAAGAAAAACTGGATCAAATGGGCTTGTATTCACTGGAGTTCAGAAAAATGAGAGGGGATCTCATAGAAACGTTTAAAATTCTGACGGGTTTAGACAGGTTAGATGCAGGAAGAATGTTCCCAATGTTGGGGAAGTCCAGAACCAGGGGTCACAGTCTGAGGATAAGGGGTAAGCCATTTAGGACCGAGATGAGGAGAAACTTCTTCACCCAGAGAGTGGTGAACCTGTGGAATTCTCTACCACAGAAAGTTGTTGAGGTCAATTCACTAAATATATTCAAAAAGGAGTTAGATGTAGTCCTTACTACTAGGGGGATCAAGGGGTATGGCGAGAAAACAGGAATGGGGTACTGAAGTTGCATGTTCAGCCATGAACTCATTGAATCGTGGTGTAGGCTCGAAGGGTCGAATGGCCTACTCCTGCACCTATTTTCTATGTTTCTATGTTTCTATGTCATTTCTGCAGCCACCGATCTGCTCAACCACACCCTCACCACTACCTTTGATGCCCTAGTCAATTTAAAACAATTACTCTCTCTCACCCTGGCCATTCCCCCTGGTACGGCCATTATCTTCGCTCCCTCAAATCCAAGGGGCGCAGACTTGAACGGATGTGGCGGACAACTGGTTTAGCCATTCACCACCAGATCTGGCTGGACCACATAAAGCATTATTTGGTCCTGCTCTCGTCTGCCAAAACTGCTCATTGTTTCAGGATCATTCTGGAATGTAAAAATGCCCCCCGGGCTACTATTCTCTACTGCTAACTGTCTTCTTAAACCTCTCTCCTGTCTCCACCACACTCGCCTCCAATAACAAATGCGAGGAGCTCCTGGACTTCTTTATCTCAAGGATTGAGACCATCCGATCAGCTGCCTCTGCCACTTCCCTCCCTTCCCCTAGCCCACCGGGCCGAACTTCCACTGAGGATCCCCCCTGCCCTAGCCATGAACTCGCATTTTTCTTCAGCTTCTCTCTGATCTCCCCTCTCGACCTCTCCACGCTCATCTTGTCCATGAGACCAACTTTCTGCTCCCTTGACCCTATTCCCACTAAACTGCTGACCACTCAACTTCCTTTTCTGGCTCCCATGTTAGCTGACATCGCTAATGGTTCTCTCTCCTCAGGTACTGTCCCCCACTCCCTCAAATCTACCATCATCACCCCTCTGCTCAAAAAAACAACCCTTGACCCCATTGTGCCTGCAAACTACCACTCCATCTCCAACCTCCCTTCCCTCTCCAAGATCCTTAAACGTGTTGTTGCCTCCCAAATCTGTGCCCATCTTTCCAGGAACTCCATGTTTGAATTCCTTCAATCCGGTTTCCACCGCAGCCACAGTACCGAAACAGCTCTCATCAAAGTCACAAATGACATCCTTTGTGACTGTGAGAAAGGTAAACTATCCCTCCTCGTCCTTCTTGACTTGTCTGCAGCCTTTGACATGGTTGACCACTCCATCCTCTTCCAACGCCTCTCCACCACTGTCCAGCTGGTAGCCAGAAAATCACCTGCAATGGCTTCTCTTCTCACTCCTGCATCGTTACCTCCGGTGTCCCCAAGGATCTATCATTGTCCCGTCCTATTTCTCATCTATATGTTACCTCTTGGCGATATCATCCAAAAACATGGCATTTGTGTCCACATGTATGCTAACGCCACCCAGCTCTACCTCACCACCACTTCTCTCGACCCCTCCACGGTCTCTAAATTGTCAGACTGCTTGTCCGACATTCAGTACTGGGTGAGCAGAAATTTTCTCCAATTAAATATTGGCAAGACCGACACCATTGTTTTTGGTCCCCGCCACAAACTGCATTCCTGAGCCATCGACTCCATCCTTCTCCCTAGCATTTGTCTGAGGCTGAACCAGACTGTTCGCAACCTAGGTGTCATATTTGACACTGAAATGAGCTTACAGCCACAAACTAAAACCGCCTATTTCCATCTCCGTAACATTGCCTGTCTCTGTCTCTGCCTCAGCTCATCTGCTGCTGAAACCTTCATCCATGCCTTTGTTACCTCAACGCACTACTGGCTGGCCTCCCACATATTACCCTTCGTAAACGTGAGGTCATCCAAAACTCGGCAGCCCATGTCCTAACTCGCACCAAGTCCCGTTCTTCCATCACCCACTGTACTCGCTGACCTACATTGGCTCCCGGTTAAGCAACGCCTCGATTTCAAAATTCCCATCCTTGTTTATAATTCCTTCCATGGCCTTGCCCCTCCCTAGCTCTGTAATTTCCTTCAGCCTCACAAACCCCCGAGCAATCTGCACTCTTCAAATTTTGTCCTCTTGAGCAGCCCTGATTATAACTGCGCAACCATCGGTGGCTGTGCCTTCAGCTGCCTGGGCCCTAAGCTCTGGCACTTCCTCCCTATACCTCTCCGCCTCTCTACCGCTCTTTCCTCCTTTAAGACGTTTCTTAAAACCTATCTTTTTGGCCAAGCTTTTGATCATCCGCTGTAATTTCTTTTTACGTGGCTCGGTGTCAAAAAATGTTTTTGTCTTGTAACACTCCTGTGAAGCACCTTGGGATATTTTACTACGTTAAAGGCGTTATATAAACACATGTTGTTGTTGTTGGTGAAATAACATCATAATGGACATCAAGGAAACTCAGGCCCCAGGATTCTATAACACTAAGAGTGTCGGGTGGCGGGGAGGGGGGGGGGGCGGGGGAGGGATGGAGGGCAGGGGGTGGTGGGCGGGGATGTGTGGGAGGGGGTGGAGGGCGGGGATGTGTGGGAGGTGTGGGAGGAGATATGAGATTCTTGCATCCCAGCAGAGCCGTTTCAAATTCCATACTGCCACACATTAACACTAATCTCCATTGGAGCAGACCCTAGTTTTCTAACTCTTCTTTCCTCCCTGCTGAAAGCAGCTACTGATGTAATCAGTGTGTCACACCATGGATCAGCTTATTATTCCTGTCTCCGGGTAATACCAAGGGTAATTAGAGGTTGAACAAACACTTTTAAAACATAAGAATACATTTTGCACTTCCAAAATAATATAAATGATTATCTTAGTGACAATGAGACTCAAGAGATAAGAGCTGCCATATTGTAGGAGATGGACAGAGTAGTACAATGCACAGAAATAAATGAGCTTATAAAGTACAATACAGTAGAAGGGTTACAGTAGACAGTATAGTATACAGAGTATAAATTATATTAATTTTCAAAACAGCAACATATACTCTATCCTAATAAACCACGAAGGAAGTAGCTATTAAATGGGCTTCGCACAGGGAAAAATTACAGACACATATTATAACATTGTGAGCAAACCAATAAATTACTGGTACATACTGATATATTTAAAATTTGGTATGTGGGGTGCACATTGAATTGAACTCATTTTAAGTACCTGTAGTGTAGATAACATGGTGATATATAGATAACATGGTGATATATAGATATGTTCCATATTAAAGGTCACACTGTTTTATAGTGAGACAGTACCACCTTAGGATTGTGCATTCTGGCTACCAGTTCACACAATTTGTTGAAAATACCTTCTGAACCTTTTTTCACTGCCATTTTTTTATCTGTAATGAAATTTCTCTATCTAAAATAAAGTTTTAAACTAAAAAAATGCATACTTTCACAGAAACATAATGAGAACCATCCACTGAATTGTCTATTGTGTCTTTTAATGCCTTTATTAAAGTGTACTTTGAAAGCTTTAGACTAAGTCTAAATCCTGGGTTTGGACTTAATATTTGACATTGTGAGATGAATCTGGATGATGAAGTTTAAATATTGCAGTGTGCCGAATTTCCCAGGATGCCATTCAGTCAGCTGTACTGATGGAATATGTTTCTTTAGCTTTACCACTTTCTACATAACACCTTTTGTTGAAAAGGAGAGGAAAAGTTACTAAAGCTTTGTTGCAAAATTTATGTTGTTTTTTTTCAAAAAAGGAGAAGCTATGTGTGTGTTGGAGAGAGATGGAGAAAATAATGACTGTTCTTATTAAGCAGCTGTCAGCTTTTGTGTTCTGTAAACTTGAGGAAGTGTATTAAATTGGTAAGAGTAAGGGGAGAGAGAAACAGATTCTTGATGTTAATGTTATGCATGTTACTTGGTGTTTTGCAGCTTTCAATCTATTCAGTCTTTCCCTCTCCTCCATCTTTGATATCCTTGTCACCAGTAAAACCTTCACTGTGTCCCATCCTGGTCATTCACCTGGTATGGCTGCCATCTTCACTCCATCAAATCCAAGGGGTGGAAACTTGCGTGTAACTGAGGCACATTACAAGCTATTTGGCCTCTGTTTTCGCTGACTAAACCACCGACTATGCCAGGATCGTCCTGGAGAGCAAAGATAGCCTCTGCCTTTTCTCCATTTGCACCTGTATCCTTAAAACCATCTCACTGGCACCTACCATTACCTCCAGTATAGAGTGCGAAGACTATAAGTGTGCGCACTCGGTCCGTGCAGCAGAGCTAGTCTCCAGTCGTCTTGGGTAATCCTTGCCACTGGACCAAGGCCTATCTCTGTCAAGCCCGTATGGTGGCTGGTGTGCAATGGCCACCACACGTTAAATAAATAAATCCAAGCACAGGCTCAGCAGTCCGGGGAGCGTCGAGAGAGGCGGGAGTCCAGAGAGGCAGCGGCCTATAAAAGGCTCAGCAGTCCGGGGAGCGTCGAGAGAGGCGGGAGTCCAGAGAGGCAGCGGCCTATAAAAGGCTCAGCAGTCCGGGGAGCGTCGAGAGAGGCGGGAGTCCAGAGAGGCAGCGGCCTATAAAAGGCTCAGCAGTCCGGGGAGCGTCGAGAGAGGCGGGAGTCCAGAGAGGCAGCGGCCTATAAAAGGCTCAGCAGTCCGGGGAGCGTCGAGAGAGGCGGGAGTCCAGAGAGGCAGCGGCCGCGGCCTATAAAAGGCTCAGCAGTCCGGGGAGCGTCGAGAGAGGCGGGAGTCCAGAGAGGCAGCGGCCTATAAAAGGCTCAGCAGTCCGGGGAGCGTCGAGAGAGGCGGGAGTCGAGAGAGGCGTACCGGTGCAGCTCCAGCTGAGAGAAGTCAAAAAAGAAGTAGAAAGAAATCAAAAGGTGACGTCACAGCCAACGTGGTAAGTGATTGGCTGCTGATTGGTGAGTAGTTTTTCTTTTTCTTTATTAGTCAGTAACTTTTAACATTGTTGTCGGCAATTTAAGTGTATCTAAGGGTTAAGTCATGGCAGGACAGCTCGGTCATGTGATATGCTCCTCCTGTACCATGTGGGAACACGGGGACAACACCAGTGTCCCTGACGACTACATGTGCGGGAAGTGTGTCCACCTCCGGCTACTGACGGTCCGCGTTGCGGAGTTGGAGCTGAAGGTGGATTCACTCTGGAGCATCCACGATGCTGAGAATGACGTGAGTATCACATGTAGCGAGTTGGTCTTACCGCAGGAGAAGGGTCCACAGCCAGCGAGGGAATGGAAGACCAGCAGGAAGAGTAGTGCAAGGAAGGTAGTGCAGGGGTCCCCTGTGGTCATCCCACTGCAAAACAGATACACTGCTTTGAGTGCTGTTGAGGGGGATGACTCATCAGGAGTGGGCAGCAGCAGCCAAGTTCATGGCACCGTGGCTGGCTCTGTTGCACAGGAGGGCAGGAAAAAGAGTGGGTGAGCGATAGTGATAGGGGATTCAATTGTAAGGGGAATAGATAGGCGTTTCTGCGGCCGCAACCGAGACTCCAGGATGGTATGTTGCCTCCCTGGTGCAAGGATCAAGGATGTCTCGGAGCGGGTGCAGGACATTCTAAAAAGGGAGGGAGAACAGCCAGTTGTCGTGGTGCACGTTGGTACCAATGACATAGGTAAAAAAAGGGATGAGTTCCTACGAAATGAATTTAAGGAGCTAGGAGCTAAATTAAAAAGTAGGACCTCAAAAGTAGTAATCTCGGGATTGCTACCAGTGCCACGTGCTAGTCAGAGTAGGAATCGCAGGATAGCTCAGATGAATACGTGGCTTGAGCAATGGTGCAGCAGGGAAGGATTCAAATTCCTGGGGCATTGGAACCGGTTCTGGGGGAGGTGGGACCAGTACAATCCGGACGGTCTGCACCTGGGCAGAATCGGAACCAATGTCCTCGGGGGAGTGTTTGCTAGTGCTGTTGGGGAGGAGTTAAACTAATATGGCAGGGGGATGGGAACCAATGCAGGGAGATAGAGGGAAACAAAAAGGAGGCAAAAACAAAAGACAGAAAGGAGATGAGGAAAAGTGGAGGGCAGAGAAACCCAAGGCAAAGAACAAAAAGGGCCATTGTACAGCAAAATTCTAAAAGGACAGAGGGTGTTAAAAAAACAAGCCTAAAGGCTTTGTGTCTTAATGCAAGGAGTATCCGCAATAAGGTGGATGAATTAACTGTGCAAATAGATGTTAACAAATATGATGTGATTGGGATTACGGAGACGTGGCTCCAGGATGAGCAGGGCTGGGAACTCAACATCCAGGGGTATTCAACATTCAGGAAGGATAGAATAAAAGGAAAAGGAGGTGGGGTAGCATTGCTGGTTAAGGAGGAGATTAAGGCAATAGTTAGGAAGGACATTAGCTTGGATGATGTGGAATCTATATGGGTAGAGCTGCAGAACACCAAAGGGCAAAAAACGTTAGTGGGAGTTGTGTACAGACCTCCAAACAGTAGTAGTGATGTTGGGGAGGGCATCAAACAGGAAATTAGGGGTGCGTGCAATAAAGGTGCAGCAGTTATAATGGGTGACTTTAATATGCACATAGATTGGGCTAACCAAACTGGAAGCAATACGGTGGAGGAGGATTTTCTGGAGTGCACAAGGGATGGTTTTTTAGACCAATATGTCGAGGAACCAACTAGGGGGGAGGCCATCTTAGACTGGGTGTTATGTAATGAGAAAGGATTAATTAGCAATCTCGTTGTGCGAGGCCCCTTGGGGAAGAGTGACCATAATATGGTGGAATTCTGCATTAGGATGGAGAATGAAACAGTTAATTCAGAGACCATGGTCCAGAACTTAAAGAAGGCTAACTTTGAAGGTATGAGGCGTGAATTGGCTGAGATGGATTGGCGAATGATACTTAAGGGGTTGACTGTGGATGGGCAATGGCAGACATTTAGAGACCGCATGGATGAACTACAACAATTGTACATTCCTGTCTGGCATAGAAATAAAAAAGGGAAGGTGGCTCAACCGTGGCTATCAAGGGAAATCAGGGATAGTATTAAAGCCAAGGAAGTGGCATACAAATTGGCCAGAAATAGCAGCGAACCTGGGGACTGGGAGAAATTTAGAACTCAGCAGAGGAGGACAAAGGGTCTGATTAGGGCAGGGAAAATGGAGTATGAGAAGAAGCTTGCAGGGAACATTAAGACGGATTGCAAAAGTTTCTATAGATATGTAAAGAGAAAAAGGTTAGTAAAGACAAACGTAGGTCCCCTGCAGTCAGAATCAGGGGAAGTCATAACGGGGAACAAAGAAATGGCGGACCAATTGAACAAGTACTTTGGTTCGGTATTCACGAAGGAGGACACGAACAACCTTCCGGTTATAAAAGGGGTTGGGGGGTCTAGTAAGGAGGAGGAACTGAGGGAAATCCTTATTGTGTTGGGGAAATTGATGGGATTGAAGGCCGATAAATCCCCAGGGCCTGATGGACTGCATCCCAGAGTACTTAAGGAGGTGGCCTTGGAAATAGTGGATGCATTGACAGTCATTTTCCAACATTCCATTGACTCTGGATCAGTTCCTATGGAGTGGAGGGTAGCCAATGTAACCCCACTTTTTAAAAAAGGAGGGAGAGAGAAAACAGGGAATTATAGACCGGTCAGCCTGACATCGGTAGTGGGTAAAATGATGGAATCAATTATTAAGGATGTCATAGCAGTGCATTTGGAAAGAGGTGACATGATAGGTCCAAGTCAGCATGGATTTGTGAAAGGGAAATCATGCTTGACAAATCTTCTGGAATTTTTTGAGGATGTTTCCAGTAGAGTGGATAAGGGAGAACCAGTTGATGTGGTATATTTGGACTTTCAGAAGGCGTTCGACAAGGTCCCACACAAGAGATTGATGTGCAAAGTTAGAGCACATGGGATTGGGGGTAGTGTACTGACATGGATTGAGAACTGGTTGTCAGACAGGAAGCAAAGAGTAGGAGTAAATGGGTACTTTTCAGAATGGCAGGCAGTGACTAGTGGGGTACCGCAAGGTTCTGTGCTGGGGCCCCAGCTGTTTACACTGTACATTAATGATTTAGATGAGGGGATTAAATGTAGTATCTCCAAATTTGCGGATGACACTAAGTTGGGTGGCAGTGTGAGCTGCGAGGAGGATGCTGTGAGGCTGCAGAGCGACTTGGATAGGTTAGGTGAGTGGGCAAATGCATGGCAGATGAAGTATAATGTGGATAAATGTGAGGTTATCCACTTTGGTGGTAAAAACAGAGAGACAGACTATTATCTGAATGGTGACAGATTAGGAAAAGGGGAGGTGCAAAGAGACCTGGGTGTCATGGTACATCAGTCATTGAAGGTTGGCATGCAGGTGCAGCAGGCGGTTAAGAAAGCAAATGGCATGTTGGCCTTCATAGCAAGGGGATTTGAGTACAGGGGCAGGGAGGTGTTGCTACAGTTGTACAGGGCATTGGTGAGGCCACACCTGGAGTATTGTGTACAGTTTTGGTCTCCTAACCTGAGGAAGGACATTCTTGCTATTGAGGGAGTGCAGCGAAGGTTCACCAGACTGATTCCTGGGATGGCGGGACTGACCTATCAAGAAAGACTGGATCAACTGGGCTTGTATTCACTGGAGTTCAGAAGAATGAGAGGGGACCTCATAGAAACATATAAAATTCTGACGGGGTTAGACAGGTTAGATGCAGGAAGAATGTTCCCAATGTTGGGGAAGTCCAGAACCAGGGGTCACAGTCTAAGGATAAGGGGTAAGCCATTTAGGACCGAGATGCGGAGGAACTTCTTCACCCAGAGAGTGGTGAACCTGTGGAATTCTCTACCACAGAAAGTTGTTGAGGCCAATTCACTAAATATATTCAAAAAGGAGTTAGATGAGGTCCTTACTGCTAGGGGGATCAAGGGGTATGGCGAGAAAGCAGGAATGGGGTACTGAAGTTGAATGTTCAGCCATGAACTCATTGAATGGCGGTGCAGGCTAGAAGGGCCGAATGGCCTACTCCTGCACCTATTTTCTATGTTTCTATGTTTCCACCCTCCAAGATGTAGTTCGGGATCTGGAATATTATGTCCTTCATTGAAACACCTGTGAACTCATTCCTTTTTGGCATGGAAGCAAGTCATCCTCGCTTCGAGGGACTGCCTATGATTTCAATTTTCCAAAAGAAACAGTAATTGAAGCCAACTATTTATCGCTCCATTTTTGTTCATTGTTAGAAAAGGTCAATAAATATAATTTCCACCTGTGTGAGACAGAAAGAGAGATATGAGCTGAGATTTTGCCTATCTCGGTGTGTTCGGAGCAGCCAGGGTCAGTGGCACCTCAATGTTGGTTCCGGCCCGCTGTGGAGAATCATTTTACGTTGATTGGGCAAGTTAAGCCTACCCAGCATATTTGCCGGCCAATTGAAGGAAGCATTATCAGCCGGTTTCCTTAAAAGAACCATGCATAAATTAATTGTGATAGTTGTTCTGTCAGTGTTCTACAGCATTGAGGTGCTGCAAACACTGCCAAGCACTGCACAGAGGTGCAGGGCTGCACCCAGGCTCTCCCATGACTTCCTCCATATGCTTATGGAGGGAGTCGCAGCATGCAGGG
This sequence comes from Pristiophorus japonicus, assembly GCF_044704955.1. Taxonomy (NCBI): domain Eukaryota; kingdom Metazoa; phylum Chordata; class Chondrichthyes; family Pristiophoridae; genus Pristiophorus; species Pristiophorus japonicus. Next base: position 42,043,904 of record NC_091991.1, on the reverse strand, counting down.
AGGTTCTCTTCCCTTCTAATGGGCGGAGGAGACCATCCCAGGAGACCAATGCAGCCAGGTTGCACATTGCACAGGAGGGCACAAGCAGGGATGTTGTCAGGAGGTCCAGGCTGCAGTGGCACAAACCTTTCAATTATCTCAGTAGATCACAAAACATTACTGCAAAGCCACACTCAACCTCATCCGGCTGTGATACTCATCACATCCCGATCACTCTGCCTTCCCTACCCTACTCCTGCATATCCTTACTCACACCAAGTTACCTTGCACCTCCACCCATCCCTCTCTCTCTATTTACATTATCACTTCCCCATCTCACTAGCCACCCCTCACACTCACCCTCATCCTAGTCCAATTATACCAACTAACAACACGATGGTCAGCACTTAGGTGTTTTATGTGAAGTTTCAGTTAATGTGCTGTCAAACAATGAAATCTTTATTTTCAACACATTGTGTTCTTGTGTTTTGTGTGCACCTTTGAAAGTGGCTTAGTGAGTTTCAGTGAATGGTGAGACATAACGGTACCCCCGCAATGGTGATGAGTGTGAAAGGAATGGCTTGGGCATTGTGGGAATGCTTTATGGTGTTGGTTTGGGGTGATGCCAACCTGGCGCATCATTGGCAGCCAGGGAGTACTTCATCAAGTGAAGTAAATCTGGCCATGATGAGGCCACCCCTGGCATCCCGGGCAGCAATGTGGTCGAGTGGTGTGCCCTGTGTCCTGTGCAGCATCAGTTAATTGTGGAGAAGCTTGGTGTTGTTGTTGGTGCTGCTGGTGTTGGGGCTGATCGTGGTGGAACTGAGGACCAAGTTGAGATAGTTTCAAGGGCACCAGTGCTGATGTAATAGATGGTGGGTGAACTTGAGATGACAGACGCAATCTGTCAATGGTGAGAGAGGTTGTTCGAATGAGGTGACACTGGATAGAGAGTTTGTTCCAATCACTTACAACCTGCATATAGCTCAATCTTTCTTCCAAATGCAGTAAGCAACAGCTTCTGAGCTTGGAAAGTGAACAGCTATGAGATGGAAGCTTTAGTAACACATTTGCAGCTGCTAAGCAAAGAAATGTTTTCATGGTAACACAACTCCTGACCTCCTTACGTGACATGATCCCCGAGCAGCGTGAACCCCGTGGGCAACCTCGTAAAATGGTAAGGTGAGCTCAAAATACTGTTTAATGGGCTGTTAACAAGGCTATAATGACCTAACTTTCCTCCCCCACCACTGTGTGTTGAGTCTGTTCAGCGCTGCCAGACCCGGCATTGGGAAAGAAGTGAGGTGGCGGGATGTCAGCGAGTTTCCAACCCGTTGTCAGGACAAAAATGTTTTCCACCTGACCCACCACGGAATGTGCCCACTGATCCCCGAAAAATTTCCCCCCATGGTGACATACAAAGAGAGGGTGAACGAGGGAGGTAGAATGTGTCTCCCTTCATTCAATGTTACTTCAATTTTTTTTAAAGTTTTATTTTGAAAACAACTGATTACCCCTATGTTTTGTTGATAATTGGGAAATGTCAATGAGAACTGCTTATAAAAGTGGGACAGTTATTCCAATTTCTAACACTTGTGAGAGAGAGATAGAGAAAGGCACAAATAAAGAAAAAAAGTAGCTTTTTTTCCTCGTTTTAATTTATTTCTTTTTTTTAAGAAATGAATTTTGAAAGCAAACAGATGGGAAGGGTAGACAGGAATGAAAGCAGGAAGAACCGTTTGTTGAGGGGCCTTTGGGAACTTTCTGCCCACATTTAGGAGTAGAGGATGTATATGGAGGGTTAAAGGTCAGGTGAATGGCAGCACGGCAAGAGGGAGGGGAGGATTCAGGAGTTGATAGCATAGCTCAAAGGAGCTCATCTGAAAGGAAGAAAGAGAAGAGAAAGAGAAGCAAAAGATGAATTCAGGGGAGAGAACAGAAAGAGAGAGACACAAAAACAGAAGAGCCGGAGAGAGAAAGCAACATGAAATAAGCAGAAGCGGGTAAGAGAGTGATCATATTCTCCGACTTACCATGTGTAACAGCATGGGAGATTGACTTGTTCTTTTAAAAAATTAATATAGCAATTAAAACATCAGAGGATCAAGCGACTACCACAGCTGCTGAAATTAACACTTATATTATACCAATCAGAATGTTGTCTTTCTGAACAGGACTGAGAATTCTTCTTTAGAGAGCTGCACTTAATTTAAATTTCTAAAGAATATTGAGTTATGATAGCTAAAAATATAGGTTCTGACATTTCTGGAGGTCCGCTCTGCAGGCATAAGTGCAGGAGAGTGGAACTCCCATCTATTAATGCTGGGATCTGCAGTCCTGATGCCAAATCACAGGGACAGCACATTTGCATGGTCAGGGTGCATCAGCAGCACCTGCCCTGAACCACTTCCTAGAATGTCACAGCAGCACCAACAGTGGAGAGAAGGCCCGTCAAGGACCTGATCTGAATCCTATCCTTCACATCATGGGCTGGATTTTCGGCTGGCTAGCGCCTCTGTTAGCAGCCTGGAGGGGCGGGAAAGGGTATCGAACAGCGTAATGCCGGGCGACCAGCTTTTACTGCCCGGCAGACGAATTTGGCTCAGGGTTTGCAGCGGCACAAAAACTTATCGGCCCACCCTGTAGTTTCAATCAGATTGTGACGTTAATCATCGTGCGACATTCCGCTAGCGTCCTGGTTACAAAATTAGGTGCTAATGCCGCATTAAACATCCGTTCCAAGTGACGCCTGAAAGACTAGGAGGACCCACGGTCGGTAAACGGTATTTGCCGTGTCTTTAAATTGAGGGAGGAGGATCCGTAATCAGAGATAACATTGACTGCAACATTTGCACACAGCACGCTGCGTGAAGCTCAAACTTTAAAGCGGTAGTTTTATCTGCCATTACAGTGTCCTTACAACTTAAGAGTTTAATGGGGGCATTGCTAGTTTGCCAGCGTATCATGCTCCATGCTATTGCAAGATGGTGCCAAGATAGAAGAAGGGCTCTTGGCCATGTCAGCCCACGGATGAAGAGAGGCCGACGATGTTTGGAGAGCAGGGCTTACTCCTCACGGGTTTACAGATACAATCCTCATACCTTCAGCTCTCTGCGGAGCACGTAACAAAGACTCTTTACGCCTGCAGAATGGACTTCAGAAAGTTCCCAATGAGCAGGGAGAGCCAGAATGAGCGGGCATGTGGGTTTGGAAGAATCGCGGGCTTCCTGAGGGTTCAAGGAGCCATTGACTGCACATTCGTGGTCTTTGGAGCACTATTACACAACGCAGAGGTATTCAGAAACTGAAAGGGATACCACTCTCTAAATGTGCAGCTGGTGTGTGACCACACACGTGCATCCTCGCAGTAAATGCTCGCTATCCAGGGAGCGCACATGATGCTTTCATCCTGGGTGAGAGCAGTGTCTCACGATTGTTTCGGCCACCACAGGAAGGGCACAGATGGCTGCTTGGGAATAAATGATACGGCCTAGCCACCTGGCTTATGACCCCCCTCCGCAACCCCACCACAGAGGTGGAGCAGCGCTACAATGAGAGCCATTATCCACCCGCAACATCATCAAACAGACAATAGGTGTGCTCAAGCAGCGTTTTCGATGCCTGGACCTCTCTGGAGGCAGCCTTCAATACACCCTATACTCCTCGATGGGCTTTGAGACTTTTTCTTTAAAGTGGGAATGCATCTCTTAAAGGAAGGCTACATTTACTTTACTGCCATTGCTGTCTCTTACTACTGCAAAGTGTAAGATGAGTCACCCGCAAGCCCCCAGTCTCTCGGAAACCTCCTTGGATGAAGAGGTGAGGGGAAGGAAGATTGTTCTCTTTCTCACCAATGGAAGAAAGAAACTGAAAATGGACAGGCACTAGGCCTGGAGAATCGTAGCTGAGATTGTCAGCTTTACGAGCATTATACTCACGACCTGAGTGAAATGCTGAAAACATTTCAATGACCTGGCAAGGGCAGCAAGTTGGGAGTATAGATTTCATTTCTCCATCTCTCCCAATCACACCTGGCAACAGTGTTCCCCTTTCCCCCAGCACTCTAAATAATTCTTTCCGCTGCATCACATTCTACACCACCCATCAGATGGACACACTGACACAGATGACACCTCTCATTTGCAGTCCAAACACACACCTCTTGTTTTTTGCTTTCATCATCATCATCATAGGCAGTTCCTCGAAGTAAGGATGATTTGCTTCCACGCCAAAAAGGGATGAGTTCACAGGTGTTTCAATGAAGGACCTAATATTCCAGATCCCGAACTATATCGTGAAGGGTGGAAGATGCCTGTGCTTCGATTTTTTTAACGTGTGGTGGTCATTGCACACCAGCCACCACACGGGCTTGACAGAGCTAGGTCTTGGTCCAGTGGCATTGATTACCCAAGACTAACTGGAGACCAGCTCTGCTGCACAGACCGAGTGCACACACATATCGCAGTGTGGGCTGGCCCGTGCTGCCCCTGGGCCCTCACCTCTTCTGGACCCCAGATTCATGCCTCTCCTGGGCCCCGGTCACTTCCCTCTACGGACGCTTGCCGCTCCTTCGCCCCTCCTGCTGTGCCTGCCCGCACTGCAATCAGCGACCTGGCTTCGTAGTCATCACCCTCCTGCAGCAGCACGCGCTGCTCCCTGCAGTGGTATGCCGCTGCACACTGCTCCCTCCAGTGGCCCCGACCTGCTGATGGTCTTGCAGGCCGGGACCGCGCCGATTTCCGCCTTCACAGCAGCCACGAACAGCATTCTCTTCTCATGTGGTAGCTTTTGCAGAATAAGGAACTCCTCTCATGGCTCCTTCCTCACTTCACACTCCAGTCACTTGTTTTCCATTAAACATCTTCCCATCCTGCTTGAATTTTGCTTCTTCTCCTTCTCAGTATTTGGACAAGCAGAAGTCCCCCACAGGTACACTTTCCTTTTCAGTGGCCACTCACTCACAGAAAGAGAGGGCAAGAGTCAGTAGGGGTAATGTTGACGGTGTAGTACTGTAAACTGGACAGTATTGATTCAGCACCCGTTATACATCTCTTCCAATTTTCATTTGCATTGAGAGATATATAATGGGCGGCTGAATCGAAATTGCCCATTTTACTCTGTCAACCAAAGGGAGAGGAGAAAAACCGGGGGATGAACACACAGCATCATGATCCTTTCCGAGTTGGAACAACAAGCTCTTGGCATCAGTGGTTGCTCAAGAGCTGTCTGCATCAGAGATTTGAGGCTGAGGCTTTATCTGAACAGAGTCTGTGAATATTACTTGTACCCCTTCATGTACCTCTGATAAAATGCACATTCAGCCAGATCGACAACATTAAATTGCATCTTGAAGCCTCCCATTTGCTATTGTGTAGCCCATCAGTGCCAGGGTAACTCAAGCTCCTTTTCTCTTCCCTTTAGGTCCTACTCCGCAGCATGACCCTGCAGAAGAACAGACTTCAGAGGAAGGCATCGGAATATGCTCCATCGCTCCAAAGCACCAGCAAAGAGGTTGGCACCCGGGTAGGTTATTCAATGAGTTCCACGTATCTGCATGTTGTGATGCATGTTTCTTCTCTCGGAGGGTTGTAAATCTGTGGAATTCTCTGCCCCAGAAGCTGTGGAGGCTGGGTAATTGAATATATTTAAGGTGGAGATAGACAAATATTTGAGCAATAAGGGAGTAAAGGGTTATGGGGAGCGGGCAGGGAAGTGGAGTTGAGCCCATGATCAGATCAGCCATGATCTTATTGAATAGCTTGAGGGTCCAAATGGCCTACTCCTGCTGCTATTTCTTATGTTCTTATGTGATACATACAGCATGAGTGGTGGCAAGGACACATAGAAACATAGAAACATAGAAAATAGGTGCAGGAGTAGGCCATTCGGCCCTTCGAGCCTGCACCACCATTCAATAAGATCATGACTGATTATTCACCTCAGTACCCCTTTCCTGCTTTCTCTCCATACCCCTTGATCCCTTTAGCCGTCAAGGCCATATCTAACTCCCTCTTGAATATATCTAATCAACTGGCCTCAACAACTTTCTGCGGTAGAGAATTCCACAGGTTAACAACTCTCTGAATGAAGAAATTTCTCCTCATCTCGGTCCTAAATGGCTTACCCCCTATTCTTAGACTGTGACCCCTGGTTCTGGACTTCTCCATCATCGGGAACATTCTTCCTGCATCTAACCTGTCCAGTCCCGTCAGAATTTTGTATGTTTCTATGAGATCCCCTCTCATTCTTCTAAACTCCAGTGAATATAAGCCCAGTCGATCCAGTCTCTCCTCATATGTCAGTCCTGCCATTCCGTCTGGAATCTGTCTGGTGAACCTTCGCTGCACTCCCTCAATAGCAAGAATGTCCTTCCTCAGATTAGGAGACCAAAACTAAACACAATATTCCAGGTGAGGCCTCACCAAGGCCCTCTACAACTGCAGCAAGACATCCCTGCTCCTATACTCAAATCCCCTAGCTATGAAGGCCAACATGCCATTTGCCTTCTTCACCACCTGCTGTACCTGCATGCCAACTTTCAATGACTGATGTACAATGACACCCAGGTCTCATTGCACCTCCCCTTTTCCTAATCTGCCGCCATTCAGATAATATTCTGCCTTCATGTTTTTGCCACTAAAGTGGATAACCTCACATTTATCCACATTATACTGCATCTGCCATGCATTTGCCCACTCTCCTAAACTGTCCAAGTCACCCTGCAGCCTCTTAGCAGCCTCCTCACATCTCTCGAAACCCTAGAAGATGGCTTGCTGGAGGGCGAGGTCTTCTGCTAGCTCTGCTGAGGGAGACAGAGATGCAGACTTCAGTTATGTAAGGTATTAGAAGGGCTGCTAAGGAGTGTCAGCATCATGGCTGAAAGTATGGAGGATTGCACTTCCAGCTTGTCATCCCACATGGTATCAGCAGCTGCAGTCAAACCTGGAGAGTGTGGCCAGGGACACTATAGCTGGGCCTTCACAACAGAGGCCGATGTTACCAGACTTTGCAGCTTTTGGTGGCAGCTCAAATGGCTGTGATCCAGATTCTGGGTTCCACCTTGAAAAGACTGGTGGACTCAATAGATAGAAGCTTTCAAGACATCATTCATTTCCTGCAGTCTGTTCTCCCGCAGATCAGTGGAGTAGTGGGAATCCTTTTAAGAAAGGCACTATGGTTTGACACTTGTGTGAGAGTGCAATTGTGTGTGTTTGGCATTACATTAATCACTTTTATCACATTTGGCGCTTTGGTTTGCAGTGTCTTTTCATAGCAGCTTCAGAGTCTGTATTCTCAGTATGTTCTCCATATAAAAGTTGGCTGAATGGTTTCAATGTTCTATAATGCAGCTTTAAGGGAGTAGCGAAGGGGGTAATAAGGACTATTAATACAGAGGATCTTTGCGTTACTTTTCAAGGGAGGGGAATGAGCAGGTCAGCGGAAGCACTGGTCTATTCGCAGATCCCTGATCTCTCCGCTGCAATACGGGATTTCCAAGTGGAGGAGTTTTTGCAGTGAAACCAAAAGTTAAATTTCAACAGGATCCCGCCTGGAAGTCAGACTGATTAACAGGCTTGGTTCCCTACTGGCCGGGGAGCACTGCAGAAGAGGCTGTAGCCAAGAAGCAGATAGATTTCCTGGTGCTGTGGTAGAGATTGCGAGGGACAAGGTGGGGTGGGTACTGTGTGGCTTTGAGGGTCAGGGGTCGGAGTCAGATTGGGGGGTGATTATGGGGGTGACCAATTGCGAGGGGGGGGGCGGGGTGCGTGGTTGTTGATATTGGGGGGTGCGGGGGTGATTGCGGGGAAGGAAGCAGGTTTGCTTTGGGGGCCGGGGAAGCATTCCTGCTCCTCCTGGCCCACAAGAAGTGCTGGAAAATCACTTACCTCTTCCACGCAGCAGTCGTCACCTCCCTTTAGCTGCCGGGCTTCCTGAGGCCCAGGAAACATGGACGGCCAGGGTTAAAACTGGACGAGAGATAAAATATGAGGCATGCAGCCTCATTAAAATATTTAAATAAGCAACCTGCTTCTTGGGAGTGAATTGGTTGCCCCCCCCCCACCCCCTGTCCCTCCTCCGTTAAAACTGGAAGTGGGTGGATTCGAGGAGGGTTGGGTTTGGGTTTGAGATTTAAAACATTTTAACATCCCACCTGACCCAAATCCACCAGTTTGGGGGATTGAAACCTCCCTCTCTATTTCCATGTTGTGCAACATGAAGCACATTATAATGATGCAACAGATTTTGAGTGGGACATGTTGCAGTGAGAGCTCAGACCTATCCACACATCTGAAATTTTGCTTCAATAGTGCAGTGGAGTGCTCAATGATGCTTGCGGTGTTGCAATGGCATTGATTGTACCTGATCTGTTCAGGCATATTAGTGTTGTGGAGGGTTTTCATCAGCTTACGCAGAAACCAGACACAATTTTGCGGGCAGCGAACTTGAGGCATGGGACAAGCCGCAGTGTACCCCCCAGCAGATTGGATTGTTAGGCTTCCATTTTATGGCCAAAACAATCAAATTTATAGTCCTCTGAATCTAACAGGAAATAAGCATGGTCTGCACTCTTTAGTGATTACTGTAGCTCTCTCTCTACACCCAACCCAATTCTACATTGCTTTTTCGAGTTCAAATATTAGAAACAAGTTGATACAAAGAGTGCAGCTATTTAAGGAATATGATTTCCCAATTATCATGCTGCTCATTCTGAAGTTCATTTTTACAGTAAATAATATTTTTGCTATTGGCTAAAGGATTTTTTGTTTTATAAGAACAATATGGCTGTAAATTATACGACTGCATAATCAGCTTACAGATTTCTGGTATTTTGCATTCAGAATCATCCAGGCATGTTTCCTGAAGAATACCATTCCACACTCAAGATTTCTAAGGTATAAAGTAATTTTGCATTTTCATGTTGTTAATCCCTTTCATTTGAATCTTAGCATTAGACTGTTTAGTATTCAAAGTCAGTCTGGTCTGTCATAATAGCACATATCACTTAGAACCATACACCAAGGATTTTTTCCTCTTGTCTGAGCAGGAAACTTAATCTTCATGGAATACACACAATATCCTTACAAAAGTGCATTATCCAATTTGTGATTACACGAGAGTATGGCACTTTATTTTCTGTAAATGTCACACTTTAATTACCAATATTTATAAATTGTAAGAAGTCAGCATTGAGGAACACTAGCTGATGTTCTCTAAGAATGTACATCTGAGTTAGTATTTCTGTTGTACAACTGCTTCCAGAATCAATATATTTTTCCTGTGTATCACCGAGATGGGTAAAGTCTATGGAGATGGTGAATTTTCAGTAAATCTTTGCTTCTTGGTCACATACTTCCTGTGTGGTGTGTAATAAGGAGCACGTGCTTATGTGCTTACCATGTGTGTCATATACTTCAATACATATATCAATGCTGTTATATAATACATAGTCTAAGGGCTAGAACCTCCACTTTTGGGATTATCGACCAAAAATAGACGTTATTTACGGTGTGGGCAGTAAAAAAGGGTTTTCAGATCGCCAGCTTCTCGCCCATTCTCAAAACACCTAGTTTACATTTTTGAAAATGGCTGTTACTGTGAGCGATATCAAATGGGTGGTAGCGTAAAATTTTTTTGACCTTCTGCCGTAAAGTGTGGCCGTCCTTAGCAGCGACATGGCAATGCTTGATTCCTGCGCTTCAGGAGGTCAAGGGTCACCATGACATGCACAGAAGAGGAGACAGAGAGGGAGCTCAGAGGGACTGAAGGCGTGGCTGGGTGTGGTGTGGCTGCTTTGGGAGGAAGGAGGTAGACTTTAGAGCTTCACAGCAAGTAGACAAACAAAAATTAGCTGTTACCAGCCCCATATTTGACTAAGTTTGCCCTATAATGGAGGGAGAGGAGGAGACATCACAGCACGCTGTGGAGACTGACACTGAGAGAACAGTGAGATGGGAGAGGAGCACATTGGAGGCTGCAAAAGAGCCAGGAGGTTCTCGGACGAGGCAAATGCCTCCCTCCTGCAGGAGGTCGAGTTACGCTGGGGTGATTTGTCACAACAAGGGCGTAGGAAGCCCACCCAAAAGGCCTACCAGAGGATATGGACCGAGATAGCAGAGGTGGTCTCGTCAACGACCAACGAGGTGCGTGAGGGCAACCAATGCCGCAAACGATGGAACGACCTTGTGGGATCCGCAAGAGTAAGTATTACATTGATTTAAATGTACTTATGTATTTATATAATTTGATTTGTAACAGTCATGAGTGACTATCAGCAGATGTGAGGTCTTGCACTTTTACCAGAAATGTTTTACTCAAAGCCTGCGGTCACGGTGTACGTCTTTTGGTAAAGAATGATAATAATCATAATAATCATGATTACATCTGTCGGTTATGTGTTGTATCAGTGTCTGTGACAGTACCTTGCAATGATATCATGCAATGATCTCATGCCATGTCATCCTGTCACCTTTTACAGAAGAAGCTATCGATGATGCAGTCTGTACAGAGGCGAACAGGTGGGGGGCACCAATCCCCAGCGACATCACAGAGATGGAGGAGCGAGTGTTTGCACTCATGGGGAAGCACCCCCGGACAGCCAAGGACGCATCTGCAGACCCTGAAGTGATGCCATGTGAGTAAAGCTTACACCATTGCGTGATGTAAAGTCAATAGATGCCACTCCCACTCATAGCCAAACAATCATATATGATAGATGATTTCTAAAAGTATTGCAGAAATCATTGCAACGCACAATGTCTTGATGGTCATGAAATGTGATGTCTATAATGATTTTGAGAGCGGTGGTGCTTTTGTCGTACATATGCTGTGTGTAACGCTGGCCTCATCGTGTCACCCTAACACCCCCTTCTCCTCTAATAACCTCATTTGTGCCTCGCAGCTCAGCCAGCAGTGTGGCCTCAGGCAAGGCCACAGAGGCCAGAAGGTGGGGGCGCGGGGCAGGAGTTGACGGCCGATCCTACTACATCTGGGGCTGAGGAGCTCCGATTGTCGCCCGTCAATCCGCTGGATCTGTTCTCGACGGATGAGAGCATGGACTTCGAAGAACCTGCATCGCCATGCTCCAATACTCATTCCACCCCAAGGCCATCTAGTGGTCCTCTGGTCATTCCCGCCTCCACTCTGGAGGTGCCAGCCCCAAGCACCTCTCCACAGGGCATCCCATTTGTCCCCATGATGGCGCCGACCCTGCGGAGGCCTCGTGGACATGGCAGATCTGTTCCACGAGTGCGACACGACAGTGGAGAGATGGTACAGTTGTCCAGGAGGACTATAGACATTGGTGACCAGCTCATCGAAGTATTGGGGGGCATGTCCTGACACCTGGCCACCATGACCGAGTTCATTCCATGCATGGCGGAGTCCCTGGATGCGATAGACAGGAACTCTGCTGCCACAGGCCTCCCAGTGGTCCGGGAGCGCAGCACTCCACCCCTAGGTTCCGCACCACCACTGCAAACGACAGATGAGAGCAAGGACCAAGATCTTGCTTCTGCATCAGAGAATGTTGCCCCCTTGGCACTCCCCGCTCCTGTACCCTTCATCCCCCCCAATGAGGCACCGCCTGAGGAGCTCCTCGGCCAGGCACCATGGGGCGAGGAGGGGAAGGGGTAGAGGTGTGGAGAAGAAGAAGGAGAGGGGGGAAGGAAAGTGAGGTGCATGTGCACAGGTGATGGCTGTGTTATATCTCCATCCGGGTATACGCAATTTGTTGCAATGCATGGGGGCTGGGGACCACGCTTCTGCTTTGCCTTTGTATTCTGTGTTGTTGGACATGTTGAACATGTGATTTATGTCAATGGTGGAAAAAGTGGGGTGTGGGTGGGGGTTGGGTGTTATTGGCTGTGCTACTTATGATTTCAGACCAATGTTGGTATTAAACTTTTGTTATTGAACATAACCTTGTTGCACATTGTCTCAGATAGCTGGACTGTTACACACTGGTGATTCCTTACCATGAAAGGGTTAAATACAACTTAACATCAATCAACGTAAACTTTAACTGGCACCAAGGTGATGGGCACCATTGATGTCTGAGCTGCACACACACAGTAGTGTGTCACCATTGTCACATCAGCGCTCTTTCAGGCAAATCTTTCCGATATCAGCTCCTCATGTAAGAATGGGATTTAACAAATGCCAGCCACACTGCTGGCGTTCGTCCCGGTTAGTACCACTTTTTGTGGGCGATTTTTTGAGCAAGTGATATTCTGGGCGATATGTGTGCGAGGTGCTGAAATTGACGATGGACGATCTCCATGGCCACTAGTTTGGGTAAATATGCTCTTTACGACAAAAAACAGTGGGCAATCGTTAATATTGAATCTTGGTGTTAATTCCATGCGAAAGTAACGCTGGGCGATATTATGGCTGTTCAATTCGCTCATTCTGCTGATTCCACCCCAAAAAAGTGGGCGGGCAGTAATATTTTTTCTTGCCATTAAGCCCATTGGGAAAATAATGCTCGGCAATAAATCTCCTAAAAAAGCCCGTCAGTTTCCATTTTGTGCCAAAATGGGCGATATCTGGACGTTATATGTCATTTCAGCGGTAAAATGGGCGTTAAGTGGGCGTTAAGCATGCAAAAAATTGGAGGTTCTAGCCCTAAGACATAACGATCACTGGATTAAATATCAGGGGAAGTTTACAATGAATTACTGACGTAGCAGACATTTTTTCGGCTTTGCCGTTTTCGGGGTGAAAACGAAGGCGGGGAGGGAAATTTTCCGCCTGATTAACGTTTGCGCTGTGTGGAGTAATTTTTGTCATTCGGCCCCCGGTGCGCAGCGCAATGGGAGGCGTTGTATGACTTTCGCGGCGCAAAAACGGGAACCTCGCCAACTAAAGTGCGGGGCTGGGAGCACTCCGAGAGAGGCCTTGGGATGGAGACAAAAACATTCAAAAATCATTGCCCACACCCTTGCAACACAAATCGCTACAAAAAAACCCAAAAGAATAAGCACTTGAACTTACCTTTTTTGCAGTTTATCTACCACACCGCCGCCGGTAGGGCTGAACCGCTGTGTTTTTCCTGGCGATCATCACGGGGCGCGTTTCGGGTGCGAGTTGAAACTTCTGCCGGTGTCGCAAGGAGAACCGTTGCACTCCCGCGCAGCTCTTCCTGGCGGGTCTTCTCAGCACAGCATGTAAAAGACCTCACCGCCCCATTTTTTTGCAGCGGAGGGTCAAAACCTGGCAAAACCCAGAGTGCAAACGACCCGAAAATCCAGCCCAATGCCTCCTCGGTCAGAAATATCAAGCTTCCTCTATGAAATTTAGTTTTCTTTAGGATGCCTCTACCAAATTTACAATGAGAATGTCTGGCAGTGATCTCTGCAAGTAGCTTTATAAGCAGTGACGAGTGTAAATTCTGGCTGTTTGTGATACTTAGCTGTAATTATTGGTGTATGAGGAATTCCCCACTATCAACATTTTTATTGCCACTGGTGAATGATTTGACAGGAAATGTTAGGCAGTTATTTTCCTGAAATAGTTACACGACACAGCTTTGGGTAGATTTTGACTTTGTGCGATTGTGTAAAATGGGTGAAACGAATTGGCAGCCAGTTTTACATCTCTCCCGATTTTTATTTCCATTGAAAGATGTAATACAGGCTGCCGATTCGCTGCTGACTGTTTTACACTCCTGCACAAAGTAAAAATCTAACCCAATCTCTCTGGCAAAGACAGAGCAGCAAGACTTTGATTTCACTTTTAACTGATTGTGTGGACAGATAAGTAGGGTCTTAAAATTGTGTATTTGCATTCTTGAACCAAACAAATAAATCTCATAGAATTTTGAAGTTATTCTATATATTTTGATTTGACTATAAGCTACTTTTTGTAAATTTCAAAATAACTGGTTTGTATATAGAAGGATAAGAATATTCAAATGAGCATAAATAACCTGAAAAATGTGGATCCAATTTCCACTCTACTGATGTTGATTATTCTTTTTTCATGCAGTTTCAATCTGCATACTAAGACATTACTGAAATAGATCTAAACAATTGTCTTTGCACCAATATAATCATGTGAATGAAATCTGCTGGAACATTTAAACACTTATTACCCTGGTCAATAGGATCTTTAATCAAACTCCATATTTACTTTGAATCATCACAGTTAGGTGTACATTTGTATATAACACCCACACATCATTAAAGATTTATGATATGAAATCTTTTTAAAATGTACCCTGTTATTTAGTTAGTCTGAATCAGGCTTAGTCTGAATCCAGCACCAGTTCTGCCTTAATTTTAAAGCCATGTATTGACGTGATCTGAATCTTGTAACCAGTCTTATATAGATGGAATTTTGAAAAAAAATTGGAAGAAAGCTGATATTGTTCTGAAGTTCATGTAAAAGCATCAGACACAATCAAGCCTGTTCTACCTGTCTGCTAAGAAATAGGGGCTGATTTTTCTGGAGGCTCTAAGCCTGGTCACTGGACAGGAGCAGTGCATCTGAAGTATGTTGTGCCCAGAAAGACTGAGAAATGCCTGCATTTAGTGGGTTGTGTCATGCAGATGCAGCAGGAGCGGCAAGGTCGGGGCGAAGGAGTGGCAAGAAACTGTGGAGGGATGTGATGGGGGCCCAATAGCGATGAGGACCCAGGTGCAGCACGGACCAGCCTACACTGCGATATGCGCACTAAGTCACATAGGTGCAGCAGAGCAGGTCTCTAGTCGTCTTGGGTAATCCTTGCCACTGGACCAAGACCTAGCTCTGTCAAGCCCATGTGATGGCTGATGTGCTACGGCCACCATACGTTAAAAAAATCCACACACAGGCATCTTCCACCCTTCAACATGTCGTTCAGGATCTGGAATATTCGGTCCTTCATTGAAACACCTGTGAACTTTTTGACGTGGAAGCAAGTCATCCTCGACTCGAGCGACTGCCTATGATGTGTCATTAACATGGCCAAGTTTCATTCCTGGTGCAGGTTCCCCTCCTGGCAGGGCTTTGTGCCAGGAGTCAGGGTAGAAATCAGAGTACGGCCTGCTTCTGAGGATCTGGCTGGCACCTTTGGGGTCTTTTGGCTGCTGTTGGAGAACTGCAGCCAGACGGCCTGCAAACCTGAAAATTCACCAGGTTCTTTCTAAAAAGATAGACCACTTATCTTGTTGGCCTTCTTTGCCTTATTGTCTGGCTCTCTCAGACCCGCTAATGTCAGGTGGGAGGGGAGGTTCTTTAAGTTCTCCCCAAAATAGGCTCCCAGCTGACAAAAGCACAAAAAAATGAGGTGGTAGGACTGGGAATGCTACTCCTGCCTCATTTAAATAAGAACACGAGGCCAGTACCTATTTCCAGCCCAGGCCCTGCTCCGTCACTCAAGAGAAGTCCGTAAATGTCTCATGAATGTAAAGGAGGAGGAGATTTTGTCTCCACCCTCTTTATCTTGATCTTTGTACCCAGGGAGCAGGTTTCCCTGGGATAAACGTCAAGAAAATTAGTCCCAAAATTACTTGTATAATGTTCCTGATATACAGAAAATATGGCATTTCATAATACTTCCTTTTGATTTGAATGGGTAAAATGTCCATTGAAATAAACAGCTTAGCTTCTTCCTTCAATTATCCTACCTTGTTTAACAGGACTAACTTTACAAACAGCTCTTATGCATGAAGAAATAGTCTTTATAGTGATATTAGTCGCCATCCTCCAATAGACATATCAGATTAATGATGCCTTTGATAGTAGTACTAGATATATGTCATTTAGGACTTGTGCAGAAGATGACTTCAATTGATTAGGGGAGTATAGAAAGTAGAAAGGACAGTTCGGTGGGGGTTCAGCATATGCTGTCAAGTGCTATTGATCATTTGTCAGATGCTAAAAAATTTAGATTTAAAAAAAATTGTATTTGGATAATGTTGGAGAGTGGAAAGTGCAATCTGTTGATAACTAAAAAAAATGCAGTCATGTGCAAAATCATGGATGCTGGTAAATATAATGACCTGAAATTCCGATGTCCCGGGTCCGTACGAAGTTCCTACAGACCCAGGAAGGCATCGGAAAAGCCGGGTTTCAGCACGCAATGCGCATGCGCTGAAAATCGGCTTTTCCGTTCTGTCAAGTTTCTGGCTTGACAGATCTTGCGCATAGCGGGAGCGAGGACGCTTGCAGGGCAAGATTTCCGATATTTACACATATCTTGCCCTGCAAATGTCCTTTAATATCTTGCACCTGAAAAAGCAGGCGTATAGCCTACTTTTACAGGCGCAAGTGTTTAAAAATACATAAAAACATTAAAATTAAATTAAATAAACACATATGAAAACATACTTTATTGTTAAAAACCCTCCCCACTACGGTAAGTTTATTTTAAGGCATCTTTAAAAAAAGTCGTGAAAATATTATTTTTTATAAGAATTTTAATTTAAATGATTTTTAAATATGTTGTGTATTTTTCTATTTTTTATTGATTTTTTTGTTTGTTTGGCAGGGGGTTTCTCATTCATAATAATGGGAACTCCAACTTACGGAGTTCCCATTATTATGAATGAGAAAATACTGTACATTGATTGGCTTCCCAGAGCCATGTGACGACAGCTCCAACCCTGCGCACGTCCTGATGTGCACTAGCTCCGATACGTAGGAGTGAAGGCCTCAGGCTCAGAAGTTCGAGCGGGCGCAGCAGCAACAGGTAAGTGTGCAGTTTTTTTACCTTTTTTCTTTAGTTTGCCCACAGGAAGACCTCTATCAAAATTTCGGGCCCATTATGTCAATGAGGGCATCACTTCTAAATTTCTGAAAGTTGATAGTTTGCCTTAAATTTCTTTGGAATTTGAAAAGTTTTGTAGATTTGTCACTGTACGCTGTTGACCCTACAAATCAAGTATTATTGAGACTGTAGGTCTGATGCGCACATCATTCTACAAATGTAGACATACCTGTAAGACTGCAAAAATAGCATTTATCAGCATGTCAATTTTCGCCGGCTGTGATTTGATGGTGACTAGTTTGATGTGATCAAACGATGCATAAAAATAGCCCTGGTTAAAGAACCCATCAGATTCAAACATTTTGAGAAACCATCCATTTTTAATGACACTTACTTAAATTCTGAAGACATCATAACTAATTGAATTCAATACACAACTTTATGTCAGTGTGTGTTGGGAGGGTTGTTGCAGAGAGGGAGGTCAGTGCAACTCACCATTATTCACTGCACCAATAGAGTACTTTAAGACTATTGCAGAAACTATTTAGTTTAAGTGAAATTCCACATGGAATGCACAGAAAACTGTCTATTTGCGAAGCCATTCTTTATTCATATGCATTACATTAGTCATACGGAATATTGGAGTGCCAATGATTCTATGTGTCTTTGAAGAGGAATTTTACAAATCTGTGTTCCCAAAAAATCCTGGACCTGACCTTGTCTAAAAAATGTAAGTGGAGCTTCTCATGATCCACTACCTAAGGTGGAACTGAGCCATATGGATCCGGAAGGTTTCTATCTGCAGCAAACACTGACTGAGCTTCCCACATCTGGACAGCAGTAGGGACTCCAATATTAGCCTCAAAATCCTCGGGCTAGGAAAGGGACAAAATCAGCCAGGGTTCCACTAATATCAAGTGACTCCTGCCAGAAAGTCCACATGTGGATATTGAGCGAGGACAGGATTGGGTTTAGCTGTGAGTCTCATGACATTATCTATGCTCACATGTGAGAAATGGCAAATTGTAAAGGTACCGGAGGGCAATTAACACGGGTGAACAGTACCTCACCATGTATCTGCTCCTTCAGTAGAGAAGACAAAATTATGGAGGAAAAAATAAATACATCTCATTTGGCTTTTAACATACTGCCATATTCATTTAGATAACTCATTCTCTATAACAAATTGCACAGAAAAATGTTGCTTTTAAAAATGATCAACAGTCTGATTATTGTACAAATTAATATTTGGTTCTAAAGTGTTTAGAATTTGGATACAAAATCACATCTATGGAGATGGTAAAATTAAACTGAAATATGCAACAGACAGGGGGAGCCAGGTTGTTTGTATTACTCGGATTTATAGTATATGTAATGCAGATGTTGCCTTGCCTTTTTACAAGGTTGTCTTTAATTATCTTTCGAGGAACAGATCAAGTGTGCTTCATCAACTGATTAAATATTTGACTGATGTTCAGTAAATTGTGTTCGTTTATTTTCACTGTATGCATAGTCTTATTCAGAAATTATGTATTAGACAACGTTTTGAGCAACACAGCACTGCAGGTGACCACCGATATTCTCTGTATGAGGTAAATTAAAACTCATAGTTTGAAAATTATAGATTCTTGCACTTCATGATTTAAATATTTAATTGTAACTCAAGTTATGATTTAATCCCTTTCTAAGCCAGGCATTAAATGAATAAACACTGGGGGAAAACACTTATATCCCTTAGGCATGGAGATAAATAAATGAGATTGCCTGGTTCGGTTAAACATAGCAGACATCGAGCAATGAAAAACTTGCAGGTTTTACGAGAAATCTGTTTGACTACAAAGTATAAATACTTCTTTCTACCACATATATGATCTTGAATCATAATGACATTTTAAAATCTCTAACTTGTGATATCATAAAACATATATTGTTATTGAACGACTACATTTTAAATGTATGATATGAAAAGAACCTGTCATGACCAGCATTGAAGTAAATATCAACAATCATGAGACTGACCAGAACTCACTCGTGATTTTGACACTCATGAGGTACGTGGTCAATCTCTTTTGTTGGTGTTTTTAATCACATCCTACTATTGACAATCAATCTGTCTTCATTCTGATTATTGATATGACAGACAGGAAGTTTATTTTGAGCCGCAGAAGTATAGTTATAGAGCATGTAGTGATTTTGAATGTGACACTGCCAAACCTTTCTGTTCGTATTTTTTTACTTTAATTTTTCAAGAGGTGACACCATGTGTTCAATTTTCCCCAGTTATCTGTGCCGTTTTTCTGGCGCGCGCTGCTTTTTTTTTGTGTAAATTAAAACATCCAAGTTTCCCCAAAGTTTCTGCACCAGTGTAAACAGTTACGATTTTTTTAGATTTGGATTTTTTTACGTCATAGGGGGCCTGATGTCTGTGCCAGTTTTTCACATTTAAGCAAATTTGGCCAACTTACATTTTTCCTAGGATGGCGTATGTGACCACTCTCAAAAACCCTTCTGGGCACTTAAGAAAAACCAACGCACATCAAGAAATCGGCGCAGAAAGTCGCCATTGTTTTTAAGCAAAGTTTTGGAGGGAGTCAAGAAGACAAAGAATATGCATCATGAAGTTTAATTTTTTTAAATTCAAAAGAGAGAAAATGGAAGTCTAATGCAATTCTTTAATTTTTGATTTTTTTTCGAAGTGCCACGCAACCACTGAACATCATCTCATCATGCTCGAAGGTCGGAGCATAGGCCGGCAGAATCATTCCCTCGCCCGGACATGGGCTTGGCTTCAAAAGAAGCCCGATGGGAGTGGGGGGGGTGGGGGGGGCGGTGCGGAGGGGGTAGAAGCCGAACTGAAGGGATGACAACCCTTACACTATACAGCAGTTTATTAAGAAGCCTGGGGGGGGGGGTTGGGGCGGGGGTTGGACGCTGAGCCCCTGTGTCCGGGCGAGGGAGCAATTCTGCCAGCCGACCCTCAAGCCCGGTGAGGAGATGTTCGGTCGGTTGTGGGCGGTACTTTGAAAAAAATCTAAAATTAAAGAATTGCCTTAGACTTTGTTGCCCCAACTGTCTTCATTGAACGCCTAGCTTCCCGTTCTAAACAAGCCTATTACGCATGTGCAGACAAGGGTGTGGTTCATACTAGGGCATCGACCTTGGGGAAAGAGAGAGAGTAAAGAAGTTTTAAATCCTTTGTCCTGCTATTTTGAGCTTCTTGCAAAGCGACAATTATTTGTAATTGGGGCTATTTTGACAATGCCATACTTCGTGCAAGCCTTCTGTATAATGGTGCTGCAGAAGAGATGATTGATTCGACATCATCGCATGAGAAATCTCAGAGCACGTAGGGTGATGGGCAGGAGGCCTTACCCACATCGGGTATATTGAGACAGGCGTTCATAGCTGCACCTGAGTGATGCAGACTGTGTGAGAAGGCTGCATTTCCACAAAAAAGTTGTAACCGAGATCTGTGAGGTAGTAAAAGCAGACCTGCAACTTAGAAGCGTCATGAGGACTGCTTTGTCAGTTGAAGTGAAGGTTGCAGCTGCACTTTCATTTTATGCATCTGGATAGCTCCAGGCCACAACTGGGGATGTGTGCGCCATCTCTCAACACATGACTGCTGCACTATATGCCCAGAGGAATGACTACATAAAGTTCCCCTTGACCACCCAGGCAATGCATGAAAGGGCTGTGGGCTTCTCCAGGATTGCTGGCTTCCCAAAGGTACAGGGCTGCATTGATTGTACCCACATCGCCTTGCGAGCACCTTTGGAGGATTCCGAGATGGATAGGAACCGAAAAGGCTTATACTCCGTGAATGTGCAGCTCATGTGTGACGACATGCATCACAGTTGCATGTCAGTTGATGAGAGATACCCTGGGAGCACCCATGATGCGTTCATCCTATGTGAGAGCGTTATATCTGCCATGTTTCAGCAGCAGCCAGAAGGGAAGATCTGGCTACTGGGAGACAAAGGGTACGGCCTCGCCACCAGGCTCATGATGCCCCTACGCGTGACCCGGACGGAAGCTGACCGGGAATACAACATGTCGCACGTTGCGACGCGCAGCATAATAGAGAGGACCATTGGCACCTTGAAACAGAGCTTCCGATGCCTGGACCATTCCGGAGGCTACTTGACAACCGTGAGATTGTCGGTCAGTTCACTGTTGTGTGCTGCATGCTGCATAACTTAGCCATCATGAGGCAGCAGCAGCTGGTAGGAGAAGACCCGCCTGAGGTGAGAGTGACCAATGATGATGAGGAAGATGCAGATGATGAGGAGGAGGAGGATGAGGAAGCCATGTGTTATATATGTAAACCTGTAAATACCATGTTTAACCACCAGAGGGCTCATCCCTTGGAGTCTTAAGGGATCCCACAATCTCTTGGGAGCACCTGTATATAAGGAGGCCTCACAGGATGGAGAAGCACTCTGAGATCTGTAATAAAGGACTACGGTCACACCTTTCTTTGAGCTTGCAGTATCCAGTCTGACTCTTTATTCAAGACATAACAACAGGCGAAGAGATACAGATGACGAACCCCACCGCAACAATGCAGAGAACCGTGGGCATCCTGGAGAAATTTTCAGAGGGAGATGATTGGGAAACCTTCGTGGAGTGACTCGACCAATACTTCGTGGCCAACAAGCTGGAAGGAGAAGCGAACGCTGCCAAACGAAGGGCGATCCTCCTCACCGTTTGCGGAGCCCCAGCATATGGCCTCATGGAAAATCTGCTCTCTCCAGCGAAACCCACAGACAAGTCATACGATGAGCTGTGCACACTTGACGGGGAGCATCGAAACCCGAAGGAAAGCGTTCTGATGGCGAGGTATTGGTTCGACATGTACAAGAGGTCTGAAGGCCAGGAAGTGGCGAGCTACATCGCCGAGCTAAGGCGCCTTGCAGGACATTGCGAATTTAAAGGACAGTTGGAGCACACACTCAGGGACTTCTTTGTACTTGGCATTGGCCATGAAGTAATACTTCGCAAACTTTTGACTGTAGAGACCCCAACCTTGAGCAAAGCCATAGCGATAGTCCAGGCGTTTATCGCTACCAGTGACAATATCAAACAAATTTCTCAGGACACTAGTGCTGCTGCAAGTACTGTGAACAATGAAACGTTGTTTTTGAATCGAAATGTACATGGCAGGACTTACACGCCTGAAGCTGCACGTCCGCAGATGTCCCAGAGTCCACCATCAAAGGTGGAAAATACAAGGCCATTAACACCTTGTTGGTGCTGCGGGGGTGATCATCGTTCCCATTCATGCCGCTTCAAAGGATCCGTTTGCAAAGGCTATGGAACAATGGGACACCTCAACGCATGTGCAGGTGAGCTGCAAACCCTGATAATCCTGCAAACCACCATGTTGCAGAGGAGGACAGAACCACGGTGGATCACGATGAACCAGAGCCTCAGACTGAGGAGGCAGAGGTATATGGGGTGCATACATTTACCACAAAGTGTCCCCCGATAATGCTGAAGGTTGAATTATATGGATTCCGAGTGTCCATGGAGCTGGACATGGGCGCAAGCCATCCATAATGAGCAAAAAAACTTTCGATAAATTGTGGTGCAGCAAGGCCAGTCCTGACTCCCATTCGTACTAAACTGAGAACATACACAAAGGAACTGATTCCCATAATTGGCAGTGCTACCGTAAAGGTCTCTTACGATGGAGTGGTGCACGAGTTACCACTCTAGGTGGTATCGGGCGATGGCCCCACGCTGTTCGACAGGAGCTGGCTGTGAAAGATACGCTGGAACTTGGACGACGTCCGAGCGCTTTCATCCATCGACGACACCTCATGTGCCCAGGTCCTAAACAAGTTCCCCTCCCTGTTCGAACCAGGCATCGGGAAGTTCCAAGGAGCAAAAGTGCAGATCCATTTGATTCCAGGGGCGCGACCCATCCATCACAAGGCAAGAGCGGTACCTTACATGATGAGAGAGGGTGGAGATCGAGCTGAACAGGCTGCAACGAGAGGGCATCATTTCGCCGATCGAATTCAACGAGTGGGCCAGTCCGATTGGTCCAGTCCTCAAGGGAGACAGCACCGTCAGAATCTGTGGTGATTACAAAGTAACTATCAATCGTTCCTCACTGCAGGATCAATACCCGCTACCAAAGGCAGGCGACGCTGGCGAGAGGGAAAATGTTCACGAAGCTGGACTTGACCTCAGCCTACATGATCAGAAGCTGGAGGAATCATCGAAAAGCCTCACCTGCATCAACACGCACAAAGGTCTTTTCGTTTACAACAGATGCCCGTTTGGGATTCGATCGGCCGCGGCCATATTCCAGAGGAATATGGAAAGCTTGCTGAAGTTGGTCCCGCGCACCATGGTCTTCCAGGACGACATCTTGGTTACAGGTCGAGACACCGTCGAGCAGAACCTGGAGGAGGTTCTTAGTCGGCTTAATCATGTGGAGCTCAGGCTAAAACGCTCGAAGTGCATTTTCCTGGCACCTGAAGTGGAGTTCCTGGGGAGAAGAATCGCGGTGGACGGCATCAGGCCCACCGATTCGAAGACGGAGGCAATCAAGAACGCACTGAGACCACAAAACGTGACGGAGCTGCGGTCATTTCTAGGACTCCTGAACAATTTTGGTAACTTCTTACCGGGTCTTAGTACATTGTTAGAACCCCTGCACTCTTTACTGCGTAAAGGAGATGAATGGGTATGGGGTAAAAGCCAAGAAGATGCCTTTGAGAAAGCTAGGAAGCTGTTATGTTCAAACAAATTGCTTGTGTTGTAAGATCTATATAAGTGTTTGGTACTAACATGTGATGCATCGTCGTACGGGGTCGGGTGTGTATTGCAACAAGCTAATGAATTTGAGAAATTGCAACCGGTTGCTTATGCATCCAGAAGTCTGTCTAAGGCCAAGAGTGCCTACAGTATGATCGAAAAAGAAGCGTTAGCATGTGTTTATGGGGTAAAGAAAATGCATCAATATCTGTTCGGGCTCAAATTTGAATTGGAAACCGACCATAAGCCGCATTTATCCCTCTTTTCTGAAAGCAAGGGGATAAATACAAATGCATCGGCCCGCATCCAGAGATGGGCGCTCACATTGTCCGCATACAACTACGCCATCCAGAAAACTGTTCCAATGCTCTCAGTAGGCTGCCATTGCCCACCACAGGGGTGGAGATGGCACAGTGCACAGATTTAGTTATGGTAATGGAAGCATTCGAGAGTGAGCAATCACCTGTTACCGCTCGACAGATTAGAACCTGGATGAGCCAGGACCCCTTACTGTCCTTAGTAAAAAACTGTGTGCTCCACGGGAGTTGGTCTAGTGTCCCGTTAGAGACACAGGAAGAAATAAAGCCGTACCAGCGGCTCAGAGATGAAATGTCTATACAGGCAGACTGCCTCCTATGGGGTAATTGGGTAGTGGTGCCAAAAAAGGGCAGGGACACCTTCATTAGTGATCTCCACAGTACCCACCCAGGCATCGTAATGATGAAAGCGATAGCCAGATCCCACGTGTGGTGGCCCAGTATCGATGCAGACTTCGAGTCCTATGTGCACAAATGTAATACATGTTCACAGTTAAGCAATGCACCCACGGACGTGCCACTAAGTTTATGGTCCTGGCACTCCAAACCGTGGTCTAGGGTCCATGTCGACTATGCAGGCCCATTCTTGGGAAAAATATTCTTAGTGGTTGCAGATGCATACTCCAAATGGATTGAATGTGTGATAACGTCGGCAAGCACGTCCGCTGACCACGGGCCATGTTTGCCACGCATGGCCTGCCTGATGTCCTTGTAAGTGACAATGGGCCGTACTTTACCATTGCTGAGTTCAAGGAATTCATGACCCGCAATGGGTTCAAACATGTCACATCTGCCCCGTTTAAACCAGCGTCAAACGGTCAGGCAGAACGAGCAGTTCAAACAATCAAGCAGAGGTTGAAAAGGGTAAATGAAGGCTCACTGCAGACTCGCTTGTCCCGAGTCCTGCTTCGTTACCGCACAAGACCCCACTCACTCACTGGGGTCCCTCCCGCTGAACTGCTCATGAAAAGGGCACTTAAGACAAAGCTCTCGTTAGTCCACCCTGATCTACACGAACAGGTAAAGAGCAGGCGGCTTGAACAGAATACATATCATGATCGCGCAAATGTGTCATGCGAAATTGAGATAAATGATCATGAATTTGTGTTGAACTATGGATAAGGTCCCAAGTGGCTCCCTGGCACTATTTTGGCCAAAGAGGGGAGTAGGGTGTTCATGGTCAAACTCTCAAATGGACTCACCTGCAGGAAACACTTGGACCAAACCAAACTCAGATTTACGGACAATCCAGAACAACCCACAATAGACTTTACCTTTTTTGACCCTCCAACATTCACACACACACATACACACACACACACACACACACACACACACACACACACACACACACAAAGGTCCTCCACCAGCCTGTCCTCACTGCACCCCAGTCATCAAGATCCACGGCGTGGCCCTGGATAACGTGGACCACTTCCCATATCTCGGCAGCCTCCTATCTACAAAAGCAGGCATCGACGACGAAATCCAACACCGTCTCCAGTGCGCCAGTGCAGTCTTCGCCCGCTGAGGAAAAGTATGTTTGAAAACCAGGCCCTCAAAACTGCCACCAAGCTCATGGTCTACAGGGCTGCAGTAATACCTGCCCTCCTGTATGGCTCAGAGACATGGACCATATACAGTAGACACCTTAAGTTGCCGGAGAAATATCACCAACGATGTCTCCGTAAGATCCTACAAATCCCCTGGGAGGACAGGCACACCAACATCAGCGTCCTCATCCAGGCTAACATCCCCAGCATTGAAGCACTGACCACACTTGATCAGCTCCGCTGGGCAGGCCACATAGTCTGCATGCCAGACACGAGACTCCCAAAGCAAGTGCTCTACTCGGAGCTCCTTCACGGCAAACGGGCCAAAGGTGGGCAGTGGAAACGCTACAAGGACACCCTCAAAGTCTCCCTGATAAAGTGCAATATCCCCACTGACACCTGAGAGTCCCTGGCCCAAGACCACCCTGAGTGGAGGAAGTGCATCCGAAAGGGCGCTGAGCACCTCGAGTCTCAACTCCGAGAGTGTGCAGAAATCAAGTACAGGCAGCGAAAAGAGCGTATTGGACTGTTCAGCCACCAAAGAACTTACTTCAGGAGTGGAAGCAAGTCTTCCTCGATTCTGAGGGACTGCATATGATGATGATGACATACACAAGTGGCAACCGACCCAGCGGTTGACCACGAAGCAGAACCCATCACCCGCAGCAGCCCAGCAGGACTCACCACCCCCAACAGCCCAGCAAGGCCAGCTGTGCAGTAGCCCACCGAGGGCCCAACAAACGACTTACCAAAACCAGCATTTGCACCGAGATGATCAACCAGGGAAAAGAAGGACCCAGATCGACTCACATTCTAAATAATTACACGATTGACTTTGGGGGGCAAATGTTGTTATGTATGTAAACCTGTAAATACCATGTCCAACCACCAGAAGGCTTATCCCCTGGACTCTCAAGGGATCCCACAATTCCTTGGGAGTACCTGTATATAAGGAGACCTCACAGGCTGAAGAGGCACTCTGAGATCTGTAATAAAGGATTATGGTCTCACCTTACTTTGAGCTTGCAGTATCCAGTCTGACTCTTTATTCAAGACATAACACCATGCAACCCGGAGCACGATGGCGGAGAAGCGCGGCCATTGTGCCCCTTTAAGGATTGCTCGAGCCTTGAGCCAGCAGCTCATCCGTGAACATTTTGCTGCCTGAAGGCTCAGCGGCAACTATTCCAAATGGACCATGTTTACTGTTCGGACCTGTTCCGCAATGTTGTGTTGTGTAAATGGAACAAATAATGGAAATGATTTTTGTTTACTTCAAAAAGTTGTGTTAATAATGCAACAAATAATGGAAATGTTTCAGTTATAATTTAAAATATATTTTATTCGAAAGTTTAACACTTTTTTGTACTTAACTTAACTTTCATAAAAAATATTCTTGTGTAAAACTTTAAAGTTTTCAGTTAAGATCACTGACAAACTTTAAGATCACTGACAAACTTTAAGATCACTTAAAATCTTTAAGATCACTTACAAACTTTTAAACTTGTAAATTTACATAACTTACAAAAAACTTTTAATTTGAGAACAGTTACAACAATAACAACAACAATAATAACAGCAACAACAGCAGCAAAGAAAGGTTGCACCCATCTCTCCTCCAACTTATTCTAAGACCGCCGCTGCGCTTGGTCTTGGTGGCTCCACTCCTGCCCGCAGGCGGTGGCGCAGCGTTTCTTGGGTTGGTACCAAGCATATTCTTTTGAGCATCTTGGGTAATGTGCACTTCTTGATGGGGGGCGTGGGCAGATGGTAATGTGGAAATCCCGGCTTGAGCCTCTTCAGAGGTTGGTCTGGGGATTGGAGTGGGAGTAGCAGTTGATTCTGTCAATGGCTGCGGGGTCTGGGCTTGTTCCCTTATTGCAGCAGCTAGCTCCAACATTCCCTCTCTCGTGCCCTGACAGTGTGTCGACTACCTGCAACATTCCTTCCCTCGTGTTCACCGACAGTGTATCCGCTACCTGCAACATTCCCTCCCTCATGTGCCCGGACAGTGTTCGCATTTCTCGTGAGATTGTTGTTACTTCTCCCGACAGTCCAGATACCTCATCATCCACCCCACTGATGGTGTCCAGGAGTGATCACGTAAGGTCAATATTCTCCGCATTCATTGCCTTCATCTGAACCGCATCTGTTAGATCTGTACTCAGGAGAGCGCTGTCGAGCTCTCCTTCCCTTCCTCACCCTGGGTGTGGCTCCCTTCATCCCACTGGGACCCGCAGCCTCAGACGGTGGGGCCCTGGGTGTGCCTCGCTGCACCCCAGTGGAATCCCCAGCCCCGGACTGTGAGAAACCATGGAATGTCCCAACGCTCATACCACTCAGGAAAGGGCCTGGCACCTCAATGGGTGACACCTGCACCTCCTCTAGAGTGAGTCATCATCATAGGCACTTGCTTCTACTCCTGAAGTGAGTTCTTTGGTGGCTGAACAGTCCAATGCGAGAGCCACAGACTCTGTCACTGGTGGGACAGATAGTCGTTGAGTGAAGGGATGGGTGGAACTGATTTGCCGCACGCTATTTCCGCTGTCCACGCTTGATTTCTGCATGCTCTTGGCATTGAGACTCGAGGTGCTCAGCGCCCTCTCGGATGCACTTCCTCCACTTACGGCGGTCTTAGGCTAGGGACTCCCAGGTCCCTGGCCCAAGACCTGGGACCCAGAGTGAGTACAACAGTGTGGGCTTCATCCATCCCCTCCCCCTGCCCCTCCCCCTCACCCCCATGCTCTTGGTCTGGAAGGTGGGATTGGAAGATGTTCTCCTCTTCAGGCTCGTCTGTGTCTGAATCTTCTTCTGCGTCGGCTTCAGCCTCGTCAGGGTTGGCCTCAAGTTCTGCAAAATATAACAGAACAGACAAATGGTTAGCAGCAGAGGAGGGGAGGAGGGGGCAGGGTGGATGGCATGAGTAGGCTCACACAGCGCAGGCAGCAGGCTGATTTGAAGGACCACGATGAATGATAGCACATTGCATCAATCGAAGCGTAGCTGATGAAGAGATCCTCATGAACCGAAACATGGCTAGCCCGCGCAGTTCTTAACATTTGGCAAAGCCAAACTGTGGAATTTGCAGGACTTACCCTCTCCCTCGAGTGTTGGCCCAGCTTGTGCAGTGGTAGTTGCTTTTCTCCAGGCAGGACCCATCAAAGCAGCGACCCTGTCTTCCAACTGTGTCAGTGGCTGCAGATTTTCCAGGATTCCTCCTGTTCGGGTTCTTTCTCGTTTGTTGTGTGCCACTTTCCTTTGCAAAGATGAAAATATAACTTTTTAGAGAGGGTGTCTTTCTGCAGGGTGGGACATACAGATGGTCACATTTACAATTGCAATTCCATTGAATAAATGAAAATATTACTTACACTAACTACTTGACTAAGGTCCTGCCACTTCTTTTTGCACTGGGCTCCAGACCTCGGGGTGGTCACCATTACACAATAATCTTCTGCAAGTTGGTTCCAGCGTTTCTTCATTTGTTTTGATGAAACTTTTATGTGACCTCTGCTGGTGCCCAGCTCGTGCCATCTGGCCTCAATTACAGTAACTAGCGCCTCCACTTCATCCTGCGAGAAATTTTTGGTCCTTGAGCTGTGTTGCATCTTGTATTGCAGCTCCGATTTTTCCACTGAGAATTAAAGTTCTCACACACAATTGGCTCTTTAAAAATGGGTGAATGCAGACCGGGAGATGTACTGGGCATGCGCGCTCGTAACATTCACGTAATAAACGTTTTTTTTCCCCGCATATGTGCGGAAGAGGGGCATTGTTTTTTCGGCGCAGTCATTAGGCTCCACCCGTGAAGCTAAAGGACAGGCTGCATGGCGCCAATTTCAAAAATTAGAATGGAAAACTTGCAAGTTTTTTTTTGAGTAGTCGGTGCCAAAAAAAAGGTGTGAGTAACTCTTGCAATACGCCAAAAAATGGCATTGGGGAAAATTGAGCCCCGTAGGGGGAAATTTTAAGCACCCTTTCCCCATGACAGGCAGGAGAGGGGTGGTGGGTTAAATTGGTAAAAATGCAAGACCTGACACCAACCCCCTGCAAATGTGCTTACTTGCGATTTAACTGTGGTATATTTGGGGCGTCTGAGTAACCTGCTCTGGAGAGGCGAGTCAGCGATTCTAATATGTTAATGAGGCTGCTTTACTCAGATTTTGGCAGCCATTTAAATTTAATGGCTGCGGGCCGCGTTTCCCAGGGCTTGGGAAACCCGGCAGCTGAAGGGAGGCAGGAGCTGCTCAGTCCAGCAGCGAAGTGCTTTTCCAGCACTGCTTGTGGGCCAGGAGGAGTAGGAATGCTTCCTCCGACCCCTCAAGTAAACCTGCCATAATCTTCTGAACCACCACAATCACCCCAACCCGTGTGCCCCCCCCCCACTCCGCAATCTCTTCACCCTCCCCAGCGATCTTTTCCCCCCCCCCCCATTTGTGGATATCTACATTTCAGGGATTGAGCGTCGGTCAGTATTCTGTTTATGGGCTCACATAACTGTATTAAATTCCCCAAGCATTGCTTTCGTAGGCTTTTGATATTGTCCAAATCCTTTAACTCAGGTATTCTTTTTACTATCTCAGAACTTTAACAATTAATTATTTTTAAATTTATGAGTAGAATACAACTCACTACATTTATAATTTTTGTATGGTTGACTTGGTGGCCATGATAGAGAAGTGACTCACCTGTCCAGATACATTGGGCCAAGTTTGAACTGGTCATTGGAACGGCGTGCTTCCGAGCCTTGCGGCTATTATTTAGAATGAAAAGTGTGCCTAAAAAGTACCTCGCTATTCTGAACTGTCTGCAGGCCTCCATTCCAGTCGGTGCAACGCAGCTTGAGCTGCGGGAGGTGGAGCTATCGACGTGCTGTGTCTACTGTCATGTATTCAACCAGCATTGTAACCCATGTATAATCTGACCTAAGTTGTGCACTGTGAGAACAATGACCACTAGGTGGTGAACTTGTGGAAGACACTCCTAACCTGGACCTTCAGATATAAAAGGGGAAGCTCAACCCACTTCCATCACTTGAGTGCTATGGAATAAAGGACAGGTCACAGACTGACCTTCTCTCAAGCATGGGCCTCGTGTGCATTTATACTGTATAGTAAGGATGTATTAATGGCGACGAGAAACTGGGATTTAAACCACGCGAGCATGGCCACTAGCAGAACAGACGAGAGGTACTGTGTTAAGGAATGGTTGGGACAGAGATTCAACATTGTTAAAGCAGCACACAGTTCTCCAGGCAGACAAGGGCAATTGGGCATGCCCCAACATGTAGTCGAACCCAGAGGGGGAGTTCGACAGAGACAATGGTAAGCTGAACGGCGATTCACGCCATTGCAAGGGACAATGCGGCCAGTAATGGGGCCATCAACACCTGTAAATGGCGCACTCAAGGACAATAACAGGGGCAGTCAGGGATGATCGACTGACAAGGGACCTTTTGTTTCAAACAGCAGCTCATGTTGGAGGCGTGGAGGCATACACTCAGCTGGAGTTTGCAGAGATGAGCAAAATACCTGCAGAAATTGCAGAAATGAACGCTGGGGGAAATCGCTGGAAGCTGAAGTTCAGCGAGTTCATGTGGAGCACGTATACAGTTCATACACCAGGACGCCACCGATAATGATGAAAGTGCTCCTCAATGGCATCCCAGTATCAATGGAGCTAGACACGGGGGCCAGCCAGTCCCTGATGGGTATCAAACAGTTCAAAATGTTGTGGGTGTCCAAGGGAGGAGGCCAAAATTATCGCCGATTGACACACAGCCACAGACATACACAAAGGAGATCATTCCGGTGCTAGGCAGCACCACGGTAGTCATGACCCACAAAGATTCGGAGAACAGGTTGCCACTCTGGGTTGTCCCGGGGGACGGTCCCGCACTACTGGGGAGGAGTTGGCTTGCTGTCATGAACTGGAAATGGGGCGATGTCAATGCAATTTCCTCTGTGGAGCGAGTATCATGCTCACAGATCCTGGACAAATTTGACTCAGTAATTCAACCCGGCATTGGCACTTTCATGGGGGCCAAGGTAATGATTCACATAAACCCAGACGCCAGTACACCACAAGGCCAGAACAGTGCGGTACGTGATGCGGGAAAAGATAGAAGGCGAATTGGACCGCCTGCTGAGGGAAGGCATCATCTCGCCAGTCAAATTCAGTGACTGGGCGAGCCCGATTGTGCCGTTGCTCAAGACGGATGGGTCGGTCAGGATATGTGGCGATTACAAGGCCACCATCAATCAGGTGTCACTCCAAGACCAGTACCCGCTACCGAGAGCGGAGGACCGCTTTGCGACGCTATCCAATGGCAAACTTTTTTCAAAATTGGACCTGACCTCAGCTTACATGACCCAGGAGCTGGCGAGTGAGTCGAAGAAGCTGACCACCATCACGACACACAAGGGGTTCTTTGAGTACAACAGATGTCCATTCGGGATTCGCTCGGTCGCCGCGATCTTCCAACGAAATATGGAAAGCCTCCTCAAGTCGATTCCAGGGACGGTGGTTTTTCAGGACGACATCCTCATCACGGGTTACGATACTGAAGAACACCTCCACAACCTGGAGGAGGTGCTACGCAGACTGGACCGGGTAGGACTGTGACTGAAAAAGGTGAAGTGCGTCTTCCTAGCTCCAGAGGTAGAATTCCTGGGGATGAGGGTAGCAGCAGATGGGATCAGCCCCACTGCGTCCAAGATGGAAGTGATCCGGAGAGCACCCAGACCCCGTAACACGACGGAGCTGCGTTCATTCCTGGGGCTCCTGAACTATTTTGGTAACTTTCTTCCCAAATTGAGCACGCTGCTAGAGCTGCGGCACGTGCTCCTACGCAAAGGTCGCGAATGGGTCTGGGGGGACAGCCAGGTAAGGGCTTTTAATAGAGCACGCAATTTGTAATGTTCCAACAATCTGTTAACGCTATATGACCCATGTAAGAAACTTGTGTTAACGTGCGATGCGTCGTCCTATGGTGTCGGGTATGTGTTGCAGCATGTCAATGCCAAGGGTCAGTTACAGCCAGTAGCTTATGCCTCCAGAAGTCTGTCCCAGGCAGAAAGGGGTTACGGGATGGGAGAAAAGGAGGCGCTCGCATGTGTATATGCTGTAAAGAAAATGCACCAGTACCTGTTTGGCAGGAAATTTGAGCTGGAGACAGATCACAAACCCCTAACGCCCCTTTTGGCCGACAACAAGGCCATAAATGCAAATGCATTGGCCTGCATACAGAGGTGGGCACTCACCTTAGCTGCCTATGACTACACTATTCGGCACAGACCGGGCACCGAAAACTACGCCGATGCACTCAGCAGGCTCCCACTAGCCACCACTGAGGGGGCTACCGAGCATGCTGCTGAGATGGTCATGGCTGTTGAAGCTTTCGGAAGCGAAGGTTCACCCGTGACAGCCCGTCAGATTAAAGTCTGGACAAATAGAGACCCGCTATTATCTCTAGTCAAGAAATGTGTCCTGAATGATGGGGACTGGGCAGCCACGTACAGGGCATGCCCTGAGGAATTTAAACTATTTCACAGACGCAGGGATGAACTCTCGATTCAGGCCGATTGCCTACTGTGGGGAAACCGCGTAGTCATGCCCCAGATGGGCAGAGAGGTGTTTATCAGAGAACTCCACAATGAGCACCTGGGCATTGTCACGATGAAGGCAATTGCCAGGTCACACGTTTGGTGGCCAGGGATAGACGCAGATCTGGAACTTTGTGTTCGCAGGTGCAACACGTGTGCCCAGCTGGGCAATGCGCCCAGGGAAGCCCCCCTTAGCCCCTGGCCATGGCCCGCAAAGTCTTGGTCATGCATCCATGTGGACTACGCAGGTCCTTTCATGGGAAAAATGTTTTTGGTTGTAGTAGATGCCTACTCCAAATGGATTGAGTGTGACATTTTAAATTCAAGCACATCCTCTGCCACGGTAGAAAGTCTACGGGCAATGTTCGCCGCCCACGGTCTACTGGACATCTTGGTCAGCGACAATGGCCCGTGCTTCACAAGCACTGAATTCCAGGACTTCATGGCAGGCAATGGAATTAACCATGTCAGAACGGCACTGTTCAAGCCGGCCTCAAACGGCCAGGCAGAACGAGCAGTGCAGATAATCAAACAGGGGATGCTCAGAATCCAAGGGGGTTCCCTACAATGCCGCTTATCACGCCTCCTGTTGGCCTACAGATCCCGACCACACTCGCTCACAGGGGTTCCACCCGCAGGGCTGCTAATGAAAAGGACGCTCAAAACCCGGTTATCTCTTATACACCCCACCATGAAAGAAATTATCGAGAGCAGGCGCCAGTCACAATATGACTACCATGACAGGAATGCGAGGGCGCGATATATTGATGTAAATGACCCTGTTTTTGTCCTCAACTACGATGCAGGGCCCAAATGGCTCGCAGGCACTGTGGTTGCCAAAGAGGGAAATAGGATTCTGGTAGTTAAACTTACCAATGGACAAATCTGCCGCAAACATGTGGATCAAACAAAAAGGAGGTTCAGCAACCCCATCGAAGAAGCAGAGGAAGAACACGATGTAAAGTTCACTCCTCCACAGGTGACCGAACACAGGAACCAAAGGGAGGAGAGCCCAGTCACTGTGGGCAGTCCGGACAGGCCTGAAGCACCGCAAACAGCAGACACTCAAGCCAGCGGCCAACAACCGGAGCCCCAACTCAGGTGCTCTCCAAGAGAGCGTAAACCACCAGAGAGACTCA
The DNA here is from genome assembly GCF_044704955.1 of Pristiophorus japonicus. Lineage (NCBI taxonomy): Eukaryota > Metazoa > Chordata > Chondrichthyes > Pristiophoridae > Pristiophorus > Pristiophorus japonicus. Next base: position 42,009,854 of record NC_091991.1, on the reverse strand, counting down.
ACCTGTGATCCCAATAAGACTTTGGATGGGGAGGTGATGTCATGTATTCAACCAGCATTGTAACCCATGTGTAATCTGACCTAAGTTGTACACTGTGAGAACAATGACCACTAGGTGGTGAACTTGTGGGAGACACTCCTAACCTGGATCTTCAGATATAAAAGGGGAAGCTCCATCCACTTCCATCACTTGAGTGCTATGGAATAAAGGACAGGTCACAGATGACCTTCTCTCAAGCATGGGCCTCGTGTGCATTTATACTGTATAGTAAGGACGTATCATCTACACAGCTAGCATGGGGGTGGGGCTAGGGCCCAGTATGTCTGTGAGTGCCAGCAGCATTGCGTATGCACATTGGAGCGTGCGCGCATGCGCAATGGCACACAAACATTGACAATCAGCTATCTTTAAAGGGAAAGGCTGCAAATTGATTTTTGGGTGCGTGGAGTAGTGGAAAGCCTTCTGATTCATTTTTTGTGTCTGAAGGAGTGCTGTTAGCAGTACTGTGGAGGAAATCAGCTGCTGGAATTAGTGAGTGTTCTGTGTTGCTGCTAAACTTCCAGAAGGAGTACTGCATCGGTGCATGCAAAGTAAGGACTGTGTGTTTTGAAAAATCACTGAGTGTCAATTCAATACAGCAATGCAGCAACGTGCACCAAGAACGAAGAATTTCTTGCATGACGAAGTGGAGATACTATTTAATCTCATTGAGAAGAGATGGCAGGAGCTGGACACCAGCAACAGAGGTCGCACAAATGTGGCACCCAAAGAAATGACGAAACGCTGGAACCAAGTTACAGAAGATTACTGCTCATTGGTGCATACCACGAGATCGGGAAGCCAGTGTAAAAACAAATGGCAGGACCTTGGTCAAGTAGTTCGTGTAAGTAATATTTTCATTTTTCAATGGAATTGCAATTGTAAATGTAACCATCTGTATATGTACCACACTGCAGAAAGACACCCTCTCTGAAAAGTTATATTTTAATCTTTGCAGAAAAAAATTGTCCCACAACAAAAGGGAAAGAACTCGAACAGGAGGAGGCCAGCCAAATCTGCACCAACTGACACCCTTGAAAGAGAGGGTCGCTGCTTTGATGAGTCGTACCTGGAGAAAAACAATCAGTACTGCACAAGCTGGGCCCACACTCGAGGGAGAGGGTAAGTCCTGAAAATTCATCGTGGACCTTCAAATCAACATGCTGCCTGGCCTGTTACGTGTGAGACTACTCATGCCACCCATCCTGCCCCCTCCTGTGCTGCTAACCATTTGACTGTTCTGTTATATTTTGCAGAACATGATGCCAATCCTGAATATCTTGAAGAATTAGAGGAAGATTCAGATGCGGACGATCCAGTCCAAGGCTGGGATGCTGGGCTCATTAGTATGTGTTCAGGGGAGAATGTTGTTTGTAATATGGATCAGTCCATATTACAGGACCTCAGTCTGCCAAACACTTGCATTGGTTCTGGTCTGACATTCCATGGTTTCAGCAGCTCGTCATCCTTCTGTAGTGCTTTAATTTCTGATGTGACATTCCTTGGGTTCACACCTTCCGAGGCTGTGGGTCCCAGTGGTGGTGGCGGTGGTGGTGGAATGCAGCTTGAAACAGTGCCCCACTGTCCCAGACTGCACCTCCCAATGTAGGAGTGCCGCTTGAAACATCCAGGGCCCCACCATCCCAGCCTGCGCCTCCCACTGAAGGGGTGCCGTGAGGCAGACCCATGCCGAGGGAAAGGAGAATCCCACCACGCTCTCCTGAGATGCATCATCCAACAGATGTGGTTGAGGTTGTGGCATTGCGTGTGGAGACCAATGACCTTACCCGATCACTCGTGCAGACCGTCAGTGTGGTGGGTGATGAGGTAAGGGGACTGTCGGGAGAATTTGCAGTAATGACATGGGAAATGAGGGAGGGAATGTCGGAGGGCATGCAAGTGATGGCACAGGCCGTCGTGGAAGTAGCTGCTGCAATAAGGGCACACAGCCCGGCCAATCAAATGCCACCCCCATAAAGAAGTGCACATTCACCGAGATGTGGATGAGAGATGGGTGCAGCCTTTCTGTGCTGCTGTTGGTTTGTGTTTTTGATGTTTCTGTTGTTACTGTTTTCAAATTGAAATTGTTTTGTAAGTTTTGTAACTTTACAACTTATTAAGTGATCTTAAAGTTTAAGTGATCTTAGAGTGTAAGTTTTTTCACATTGAAATTGTTTTGTAAGTTTTTGTTACATTACAAGTTTATAAATGATCAAGTTTTTAAGTGATTTAAAGAGTCATGTTAAAGTAAAGTTTGATACAAGAATTACTTTGTAAAGTCCTTACTCTACAGTGTGAAACCACACGAGGCACATTCTGGGGACAAGGTCACTCTGTGACCTTAACTCTTTATTCACAGGACTCCAAAGACGATGACCCTGCGTGGGACCTCCCTTTTTATACCTGTGTGATCAGGTAAGGAGTATCTCCCACAAGTTCACCCCTTGTAGTCAAGGTGTGCATCTAGGTTGAGTGTATACAGTAATACAGTGGTGTTACATTGTGGTTACATACATGACATCACCTCCCCAACCGCCCCCACCCCGCACAAAGTCTTATTGGGATCATAGGTTTAGTCTTTCAGGTGGTCTACGCTCCCTTGTGGAGCACCGCAGTTGGGGCTTTGGTTGTTGGACACTGACATGAGTGTCTGTCACCTGTGGTGATTTCGGCCTGTCCGGGCTGACCGCAGGGACTGTGCATTCTTCTGATTGCTCTTGTTGCTTGTTCACTGGCGGTGTTGTGAGCTCCATCTCATGGTCTTCTTCAGGTTCTTCCGTGTCGATGCTGAACCTTTTTTTTACTTGGTCCAGATGCTTACGGCATATCTGACCATTGTTGAATTTTACCACGATGACCCTATTCCCCTCTTTGTCAATTACAGTGCCCTCAAGCCATTTGGGCCCCATGGCGTGATAGAGGATGAATACAGGATCATTTATTTCTATACATCTCCCCCTCAAATTACGGTCATGGTACTCATTTTGTGACTTGCGCTTGCCCTCAACTATGTCGGTCAGGACTGGGTGAATGAGGGACAACTGAGTTTTGAGTGTCCGTTTCATTAGTAGCTCTGCGGGTGGGACCCCCATGAGCAATGCAGTCGGGATCTATAGGCCAGCAGGAGACACGATAGGCGGCATTGTAGGGAGGGTCCTTGAAACCTGAGCATACCTTGCTTAATGATTTGGACCGCACGTTCCGCCTGGCCATTGGAGACCGGCTTGAACGATGCAGTCCTGACGTGGTTGATGCCATTGCCCGACATAAACTCTCGGAATTCGTAGCTTGTGAAACATGGGCCATTATCACTAACCAGGATGTCCAGCAAGCCATGGGTTGCAAAGATCGCACTTAGGCTTGATGCACTCGATCCATTTCGAGTCTGCATCTCCCACAATAAGGAACATCTTCCCCATGAGCGGGTCCGCGTAGTCAACATGAATGCGTGACCATGGCCTGATGGGCCAGGGCCACAGGCTGAGCGGGGCCTCCCTGGGGGCATTACCCAGCTGGGCACACGTCGTGCACCTGCAAACACAGTGTTCCAGGTCTGAATCAATTCCAGGCCACCAAACGTGTGACCGGGCAATGGCCTTCATCAGCACAATGCCTGGGGGCTCGCTGTGGAGTTCCCTGATGAATGCCTCCCTGCCCTTCTGGGGCATAACTACCCAGCTGCCCCATAGTAGGCAGTCGGCTTGGATGAAGAGCTCATCCATCCGTCTGTGGAACGGTCTGACCTCCTCAGGGCATGCTCCGTGTGCGGGCGCCCAATCCTCAGTCAGGACACATTTCTTAATCAGTGATAGGAGGGGATCTCTGTTTGTCCAGATTTTGATCTGGCGGTCTGTGATGGGGGAGCTTGCACTGTCAAAGGCATCGACAGCCATGACCATCTCGGCGCTTTGCTCTGCTGCCCCCTCAGTGATGGCCAGTGGAAGCCTGCTGAGCGCGTCAGCGCAATTTTCAGTGCCTGGTTGGTGCCGGATGGTGTAGTCATAAGCAGCCAGCGTGAGAGCCCATCGCTGTATGCGAGCTGATGCATTGGCATTGATAGCCTTGCTGTCTGACAACAGGGATGTTAATGGCTTGTAGTCCGTCCCTAATTCAAACTTCCTACCAAAGAGGTACTGATGCATTTTTTTTACACCATAGACACATGCAAGCGCTTCCTTCTCGACCATCCCATATGCCCGTTCTACTTGAGAGAGCGACCTGGAGGCATAAGCCACAGGTTGCAGTTGACCCTCAGCATCGCCCTGCTGCAACACACACCCAACCCCATAGGACGATGCATCACATGTCAGAACCAATTTTTTACAGGGGTTGTACAGAGCCAACAACTTGTTTGAACAAAGTAGGTTTCACGCCCGATCAAAGGCCCGTTCCTGACAGTCCCCCCCAAAACCAATCGCAACCCTTACGCAAGAGCACGTGTTGCAGCTCCAACAACATGCTCAAGTTCGGCAGAAAATTCCCTAAATAGTTCAACCGTCCCAGGAATGAACGCAACTCCAATGTGTTACAGGGCCTGGGTGCTCGTCGAATTGCCTCTGTTTTGGATTCGGTGGGCCGAATCCCATCTGCAGCAACCCTCCTGCACAGAAACTCAACCTCAGGAGCTAAGAACACACATTTAGACTTCTTGACTTCTGAGGGTGGATTTACTCTGGAGCATCCACGATGCTGAGAATGACGTGAGTATCACGTGTAGTGAGTTGGTCTTACCGCAGGGAAAGGGTCCACAGCCAGATAGGGAATGGAAGACCAGCAGGAAGAGTAGAGCAAGGAAGGTAGTGCAGGGGTCCCCTGCGGTCATCCCCCTGCAAAACAGATACACCGCTTTGGGTACTGTTGAGGGGAATGACTCATCAGGGGAGGGCAGCAGCAGCCAAGTTCATGGCACCGTGGCTGGCTCTGCTGCACAGGAGGGCAAGAAAAAGAGTGGGAGAGCGATAGTGATAGGGGATTCAATTGTGAGGGGAATAGATAGGCGTTTCTGCGGCCGCAACCGAGACTCCAGGATGGTATGTTGCCTCCCTGGTGCAAGGGTCAAGGATGTCTCGGAGCGGGTGCAGGACATTCTGAAATGGGAGGGAGAACAGCCAGTTGTCCTGGTGCACATTGGTACCAACGACATAGGCAAAAAAAGGGATGAGGTCCTACGAAACGAATTTAAGGAGCTAGGAGCTAAATTAAAAAGTAGGACCTCAAAAGTAGTAATCTCGGGATTGCTACCAGTGCCACGTGATAGTCAGAGTAGGAATCGCAGGATAGCGCAGATGAATACGTGGCTTGAGCAGTGGTGCAGCAGGGAGGGATTCAAATTCCTGGGGCATTGGGACCGGTTCTGGGGGAGGTGGGACCAGTACAAACCGGACGGTCTGCACCTGGGCAGGACTGGAACCAATGTCTTAGGGGGAGTGTTTGCTAGTGCTGTTGGGAAGGATTTAAACTAATATGGCAGGGGGATGGGAACCAATGCAGGGAGACAGAGGGAAACAAAAAGGAGCCAAAAGCAAAAGACAGAAAGGAGATGAGGAAAAGTGGAGGGCAGAGAAACCCAAGGCAAAGAACAAAAAGGGCCACTGTACAGCAAAATTCTAAAAGGACAAAGGGTGTTAATAAAACAAGCCTGAAGGCTTTGTGTCTTAATGCAAGGAGTATCCGCAATAAGGTGGATGAATTAATTGTGCAAATAGATGTTAACAAATATGATGTGATTGGGATTACGGAGACGTGGCTCCAGGATGATCAGGGCTGGGAACTCAACATTCAGGGGTATTCAACATTCAGGAAGGATAGAATAAAAGGAAAAGGAGGTGGGGTAGCATTGCTGGTTAAAGAGGAGATTAATGCAATAGTTAGGAAAGACATTAGCTTGGATGATGTGGAATCTATATGGGTAGAGCTGCAGAACACCAAAGGGCAAAAAACGTTAGTAGGAGTTGTGTACAGACCTCCAAACAGTAATAGGGATGTTGGGGAGGGCATCAAACAGGAAATTAGGGGTGCATGCAATAAAGGTGCAGCAGTTATAATGGGTGACTTTAATATGCACATAGATTGGGCTAGCCAAACTGGAAGCAATACGGTGGAGGAGGATTTCCTGGAGTGCATAAGGGATGGTTTTCTAGACCAATATGTTGAGGAACCAACTAGGGGGGAGGCCATCTTAGACTGGGTGTTGTGTAATGAGAGAGGATTAATTAGCAATCTCATTGTGCGAGGCCCCTTGGGGAAGAGTGACCATAATATGGTGGAATTCTGCATTAGGATGGAGAATGAAACAGTAATTTCAGAGACCATGGTCCAGAACTTAAAGAAGGGTAACTTTGAAGGTATGAGGCGTGAATTGGCTAGGATAGATTGGCGAATGATACTTAGGGGGTTGACTGTGGATGGGCAATGGCAGACATTTAGAGACCGCATGGATGAAGTACAACAATTGTACATTCCTGTCTGGCGTAAAAATAAAAAGGGGAAGGTGGCTCAACCGTGGCTATCTAGGGAAATCAGGGATAGTATTAAAGCCAAGGAAGTGGCATACAAATTGGCCAGAAATAGCAGCGAACCTGGGGACTGGGAGAAATTTAGAACTCAGCAGAGGAGGACAAAGGGTTTGATTAGGACAGGGAAAATGGAGTACGAGAAGAAGCTTGCAGGGAACATTAAGGCGGATTGCAAAAGTTTCTATAGGTATGTAAAGAGAAAAAGGTTGGTGAAGACAAACGTAGGTCCCCTGCAGTCAGAATCAGGGGAAGTCATAACGGGGAACAAAGAAATGGCGGATCAATTGAACAAGTACTTTGGTTCGGTATTCACTAAGGAGGATACAAACAACCTTCCGGATATAAAAGGGGTCAGAGGGTCTAGTAAGGAAGAGGAACTGAGGGAAATCTTTATTCGTCGGGAAATTGTGTTGGGGAAATTGATGGGATTGAAGGCCGATAAATCCCCAGGGCCTGATGGACTGCATCCTAGAGTACTTAAGGAGGTGGCCTTGGAAATAGCGGATGCATTGACAGTCATTTTCCAACATTCCATTGACTCTGGATCAGTTCCTATGGAGTGGAGGGTAGCCAATGTAACCCCACTTTTTAAAAAAGGAGGGAGAGAGAAAACAGGGAATTATAGACCGGTCAGCCTGACCTCAGTAGTGGGTAAAGTGATGGAATCAATTATTAAGGATGTCATAGCAGTGCATCTGGAAAATGGTGACATGATAGGTCCAAGTCAGCATGGATTTGTGAAAGGGAAATCATGCTTGACAAATCTTCTGGAATTTTTTGAGGATGTTTCCAGTAAAGTGGACAAGGGAGAACCAGTTGATGTGGTATATTTGGACTTTCAGAAGGCTTTCGACAAGGTCCCACACAAGAGATTAATGTGCAAAGTTAAAGCACATGGGATTGGGGGTAGTGTGCTGACGTGGATTGAGAACTGGTTGTCAGACAGGAAGCAAAGAGTAGGAGTAAACGGGTACTTTTCAGAATGGCAGGCAGTGACTAGTGGAGTGCCGCAAGGTTCTGTGCTGGGGCCCCAGCTGTTTACATTGTACATTAATGATTTAGACGAGGGGATTAAATGCAGTATCTCCAAATTTGCGGATGATACTAAGTTGGGTGGCAGTGTGAGCTGCGAGGAGGATGCTATTAGGCTGCAGAGTGACTTGGATAGGTTAGGTGAGTGGGCAAATGCATGGCAGATGAAGTATAATGTGGATAAATGTGAGGTTATCCACTTTGGTGGTAAAAACAGAGAGACAGACTATTATCTGAATGGTGACAGATTAGGAAAAGGGAAGGTGCAACGAGACCTGGGTGTCATGGTACATCAGTCATTGAAGGTTGGCATGCAGGTACAGCAGGCGGTTAAGAAAGCAAATGGCATGTTGGCCTTCATAGCGAGGGGATTTGAATACAGGGGCAGGGAGGTGTTGCTACAGTTGTACAGGGCCTTGGTGAGGCCACACCTGGAGTATTGTGTACAGTTTTGGTCTCCTAACTTGAGGAAGGACATTCTTGCTATTGAGGGAGTGCAGCGAAGGTTCACCAGACTGATTCCCGGGATGGCGGGACTGACCTATCAAGAAAGATTGGATCAATTGGGATTGTATTCACTGGAGTTCAGAAGAATGAGAGGGGACCTCATAGAAACGTTTAAAATTCTGACGGGTTTAGACAGGTTAGATGCAGAAAGAATGTTCCCAATGTTGGGGAAGTCCAGAACCAGGGGTCACAGTCTGAGGATAAGGGGTAAGCCATTTAGGACCGAGATGAGGAGAAACTTCTTCACCCAGAGAGTGGTGAACCTGTGGAATTCTCTACCACAGAAAGTAGTTGAGGCCAATTCACTAAATATATTCAAAAGGGAGTTAGATGAAGTCCTTACTACTCGGGGGATCAAGGGTTATGGCGAGAAAGCAGGAAGGGGGTACTGAAGTTTCATGTTCAGCCATGAACTCATTGAATGGCGGTGCAGGCTAGAAGGGCTGAATGGCCTGCTCCTGCACCTATTTTCTATGTTTCTATGTTTCTATGTTGAGTTGCAGGCCTACCCGGTCCAGTCGACGTAGCACCTCCTCCAGGTTGTGGAGGTGTTCCTCGGTGTTTCGAACTGTGATGAGGATGTCGTCCTGGAATACGATCGTTCCAGGAATGGATTTAAGCAGGCTTTCCATGTTTCTTTGAAATATCGTGGCCGCTGATCGAATCCCAAATGGGCACCTGTTATAAATGAACAGTCCCTTGTGTGTGGTGATGGTGGTCATTAGTTTAGATTCGTCGCCCAGTTCCTGGGTCATATAGGCTGAAGTGAGGTCCAACTTGGTGAACAGCTTGCCGCCTGCCAGTGTGGCGAAGAGGTCCTCCGCTCTCGGGAGTGGGCATTGATCTTGTAGGGACACCCGATTGATAGTGGCCTTGTAGTCGCCATAGATCCTGACACAGCCAAACGCTTTTAGGACGGGAACGATGGGGCTCGCCCAGTCGTTGAATTAAACAGGCAAGTTGATGCCCTCTCTCAACAGCTGGTCCAATTCGCTCTCGATGTTTTCCCACATCACATAAGGCACCGCTCTGGCTTTGTGGTGCACTGGCCTGGCATCTGGGATGATGTGTATCACTACTTTAGTGCCTTTGAAAGTTCCGACACCAGGTTGGAATAGTGAATCGAATTGTTGTAGGAATTGTGAGCACGAACTTCGCTCCACAGATGACATTGCGTGAACATCCCCCCAGTTCCAGTTCATCTCGGCTAACCAGCTCCTCCCCAACAGTGCGGGACCATTGCCCGGACAATCCAGAACGGCAGCCGATTCACTAACCCATTGTGTGTGACAGCCAACATTGCACTGCCTAGCACCGGAGTGATTTCTTTAGTGTAAGTCTGTAATTGTGTCTCAATACGTGCTAATTTGGGTCGACTGGTTTTAAGTGGCCATAGCTTCTCAAATTGCTGAACGCCCATGAGTGACTGGCTGGCCCCAGTGTTCAGCTCCATGCATACAGGGATACCGTTTAATAAAACCCTCATCATCATTGGTGGCGTTTTGGTGTATGAACTGTGAATATTCACCAGATGGACCCGCTGAACCTCGGCGTCCATCGATTTGCCCCAAAAGTCATCCTGCCTCAAAGAATCCTCTTCTGATCCATCCACCTCATATATTAGTCTGGTTGCAGACTTCCTGCACATTCGAGCTAAGTGGCCACTGAGATTGCAGTTCCTGCAGACAAACTGTTGAAATCTGCAAGATCTAGCTGAGTGTTTTCCCCCACACCTCCAGCATGAGTTAAAGTTTCCGTTGTTGGGAACAAAGGGACTATGGCCAGGCATTCCGCGCTGACTGTCCCTTTGACTGCTCTTAAGTACCCGATTATTGGGTGTCAATGGCCCCATCCCAGGCCGCATCGTCCACTGTGATGGCGTGAATATCTGTTCAGCCTACCATTATCTCTGTTGAAGTCCTACTCTGGGGTCTATTGCTGCCTGGGGAGTGTTGGACTGCCCCTACCTGCCTGCGGGGCTCTGAGTCACATTGATGATGTTGACTCCCTGATCCATCAGCGCGTTCGAGGCAGAATTGCGTGTATATTATTTTCGTCTCTTTCTCCCCCGCCATGAAAGTTTGAGCTATCAACGCCGCCGCTTCCAAGGTCAAATCCTTGGTCTTAATTAATTTGCGGAAATTTCCTGCATGACCAATGCCCTCGATAAAGAAGTCCCTTCGCATCTCCCCCCTGCAGCCGTCTGTGAACTTACAGAGGCTGGCCAAACGCCAGAGGTCCGCTACAAAGTCCGGTATGCTCTGTCCTTCACGACGTCGGTGGGTGTAGAATCAGTGTCAGGCCATATGTATGCTACTCGCCGGTTCGAGGTGCTCCCCGATCAATTTGCTAAGTTCTTCACCGCCGGCTTTTAGGTTGCTAGTAAGTCCTTCATGAGTGTGTAAGTCTTTTGTCCGCAGCTGGTCAAAAGATGAGCCCTTCGCTTGTCGGCCGCTGCATCCCCCAGCCATTCTTTCGTAATGAAGCTTTGCTGAAGCCTCTCGACAAAATCGTCCCAGTCTTCCCCAACACAGTACCGTTCCTCTGTGCTACCGATGGCCATTCTCATGGGTCGTGAATTCCCATTTCTTGTCGCCAATGTAAAGTCCTTACTCTACAGTATGAAACCACACGAGGCACATTCTGGGGACAAGGTCACTCTGTGACCTTAACTCTTTATTCACAGGACTCCAAAGACGATGACCCTGCGTGGGACCTCCCTTTTTATACCTGTGTGATCAGGTAAGGAGTATCTCCCACAAGTTCACCCCTTGTGGTCAAGGTGTGCATCAATGTTGAGTGTATACAGTAATACAGTGGTGTTACATTGTGGTTACATACATGACATATTTTATTTCACTAAAGTGAAGTACATTGTAAACTTTTCAATAAAATATATTTTACATTAAAACTGAATCATGTTCCATTAACATAACACAACATTTAGGAACAACTGCAAAAAATAAACACATCCATGTGGAACAGTTGTCGCTGAGCCCTCAGGTATCGGTAAAGCGTTCACGGATGGGCTGCTGGCGCAAGACTCGAGCAATCGTTAAAGGAGCATGATGGGCCACCCTCCTCCGACGTTGTCCTCCGGCCTCAGGTACTTGCATGGTTTCCTGATCGTCGTCAGTATCATCAGGCTCTATCACCGCAGCTGGCTCTTCTTGTTCCACTATCAGATGCTGCTTCCTCATGATGGCTAAGTTATGCAGTATGCAGCATACAACAGTGAACTGACCGACAATCTCTGGGGAATATTGCAAGTGGCCTCCGGAATGGTCCAGGCATCAGAAACACTGTTTCAAGATGCCAATGGTCCCCTCTATAATGCTGCATGTCGTAATGTGCGCCATGTTTTATTGATGGTCAGCTTCCATCCGGGTTATGCGTAGGGGCGTCATGAGTCAGGTGGCCAGGCCTTACGCTTTGTCTCTTTGAATTTGTAATACAGATTGAGGGTGAGGAAGTAGTGTCTCAAACGAGCGTACTATGCTTAAACAAAGGGGACGACAGTGGGATGAGGGCAGAGTTGGCTAAAATTGACTGGAAACACAGACTAAATGGTGGCACAAATGGAGGAACAGTGGAGAACTTTTAAGGAGCTCTTTCATAGTGCTCAACAAAAATATATTCCAGTGAAAAAGAGGGCGGTAAAAGAAGGGATAACCAGCCGTGGATAACCAAGGAAATAAAGGAGAGTATCAAATTAAAAACCAATGCGTATAAGGTGGCCAAGGTTAGTGGGAAACTAGAAGATTGGGAAAATTTTAAACGACAGCAAAGAATGACGAAGAAAGCAATAAAGAAGGGGAAGATAGATTACGAATGTAAACTTGCGCAAAATATAAAAACAGATAGTAAAAGCTTTTACCGATATATAAAACGGAAAAGAGTGACTAAAATAAATGTTGGTCTCTTAGAAGATGAGAAAGGGGATTTAATAATGGGAAATGTGGAAATGGCTGAGACCTTAAACAATTATTTTGCTTCGGTCTTCACAGTGGAAGACACAAAAACCATGCCAAAAATTGCTGGTCACGGGAATGTGGGAAGGGAGGACCTTGAGACAATCACTATCACTAGGGGGGGTAGTGCTGGACAGGCTAATGGGACTCAAGGTAGACAAGTCCCCTGGTCCTGATGAAATGCATCCCAGGGTATTAAAAGAGATGGCGGAAGTTATAGCAGATGCATTCGTTATAATCTACCAAAATTCTCTGGAATTTGGGGAGGTGCCATCGGATTGGAAAGCAGCTAATGTAACGCCTCTGTTTAAAAAAGGGGGCAGACAAAAGGCAGGTAACTATAGGCCAGTTAGTTTAACATCTGTAGTGGGGAAAATGCTTGAAGCTATCATTAAGAAAGAAATAGTGGGACATCTAGATAGGAATAGTGCAATCAAGCAGACGCAACATGGATTCATGAAGGGGAAATCATGTTTAACTAATTTACTGGAATTCTTTGAGGATATAACGAGCATGGTAGATGGAGGTGTACTGATGTATGGGGTGTATTTAGATTTCCAAAAGGCATTCGATAAGGTGCCACACAAAAGGTTATTGCAGAAGATAAAGGTATGCGGAGTCAGAGGAAATGTATTAGCATGGATCGAGAATTGGCTGGCGAACAGAAAGCAGAGAGTCGGGATAAATGGGTCCTTTTCAGGTTGGAAATCGGTGGTTAGTGGTGTGCCACAGGGATCGGTGCTGGGACCACAACTGTTTACAATATACATAGATGACCTGGAAGAAGGGACAGAGTGTAGTGTAACAAAATTTGCAGATGACACAAAGATTAGTGGGAAAGCGGGTTTTGTAGAGGACACAGAGAGGCTGCAAAGAGATTTAGATAGGTTAAGCGAATGGGCTAAGGTTTGGCAGATGAAATACAATGTCGGAAAATGTGAGGTCATCCACCTTGGGGAAAAAAACAGTAAAAGGGAATATTATTTGAATGGGGAGAAATTACAACATGCTGAGGTGCAGAGGGACCTGGAGGTCCTTGTGCATGAATCCCAAAAAGTTAATTTGCAGGTGCAGCAGGTAATCAGGAAGGCGAATGGAATGTTGGCCTTCATTGCGAGAGGGATGGAGTACAAAAGCAGGGAGGTCCTGCTGCAACTGTACAGGTATTGGTGAGGCCGCACCTGGAGTACTGCGTGCAGTTTTGGTCACCTTAGTTAAGGAAGGATATACTAGCTTTGGAAGGGGTAAAGAGACGATTCACTCGGCTGATTCCGGAGATGAGGGGGCTGGCTACCTTATGGTGATAGATTGAGTAGACTGGGTCTTTACTCGTTGGAGTTCAGAAGGATGAGGGGTGATCTTATAGAAACATTTAAAATAATGAAAGGGATAGACAAGATAGAGGCAGAGAGGTTGTTTCCACTGGTCGGGGAGACTAGAACTAGGGGGCACAGCCTCAAAATACGGGGGAGCCAATTTAAAACCGACTTGAGAAGGAATTTCTTCTCCCAGAGGGTTGTGAATCTGTGGAATTCTCTGCCCAAGAAAGCAGTTGAGGCTAGCTCATTGAATATATTCAAATCACAGATAGATAGATTTTTAACCAATAAGGGAATTAAGGGTTATGGGGAGCGGGCGGGTAAGTGGAGCTGAGTCCACGGCCAGATCAGCCGTGATCTTGTTGGGTGGCGGAGCAGGCTTGAGGGGCTAGATGGCCTGCTCCTCTTCCTAATTCTTATGTTCTTATGTTCTTATTAATGTTGGGGAAGTCCAGAACCAGGGGTCACAGTCTAAGGATAAGGGGTAGGCCATTTAGGACCAAGATGAGGAGAAACTTCTTCACCCAGAGAGTGGTGAACCTGTGGAATTCTCTACCACAGAAAGTTGTTGAGGCCAATTCACTAAATATATTCAAAAAGTAGTTAGATGTAGTCCTTACTACTAGGGGGATCAAGGGGAATGGCGAGAAAGCAGGAATGGGGTACTGAAGTTGCATGTTCTGCCATGAACTCATTGAATGGCGGTGCAGGCCCGACGGGCCGAATGGCCTACTCCTGCACCTATTTTCTATTTTTCTATGTTTCTATGTCTCCCAGTAGCCAGCTCTGCCCTCTGGCTGCTGCTCAAACATGTCAGATATAATGCTGTCGCATAGGATGAATGCATCATGGGTGCTGCCAGGGTATCTTGCATTGACTGACATGATGTGATGCAGTTCGTCACACACGAGCTGCACATTAATGGAGTGGAAGCCTTTTCTATTCCTGAACTGCTCGGGATCCTCCACAGGTGCTCGAAAGACGATGTGCGTGCAATCAATGCAGCCCTGTACCTTTGGGAAGCCAGCAATCCTTGAGAACCCCACAGCCCTGTCATGCATTGCTTGGGTGGTCATTGGGAACTTGATGAAGTCATTCTTCTGCGCATATAATGCAGCCGTAACCTGGTGAATGCAGACATGTATTGCACGTTGAGAGATGGCACATACATCTCCAGTTGTAGCTTGAAACGGTCCTGAGGCATAGAGTGAAAGTGCAGCTGTAACCTTCACTTCAACAGACAAAGCAGTCCACCTTCTGGTTTTCGCCTGTAAATCTGGTCTCAGCAACTCACAGATCTCGACAACTTCTCTGTGGAAACGCAGCCTTTTGACACAATCAGCGTCACTCAGATCCAGGTATGAACGCCTGAATCGAAATTGCCGAGGTGGGTAAGGCCTCCTGCCCAGCAGCCTACGGGCTATGACGTTCATGATGCGATGAGCTCTAATCAATTCTCTCCTATGTAGCACATTGCAGAACCATTGCAAAATCCGTGGTAGTTGATAATGCAGCACCGATACCTGAAGTACAACTTAAACTTTCAAAGTTCAATGGTGCAAAATAGCAGCACACCACTTCTCCTTCTCCTTCTACGCAAGGTACATGGACCACACCCAAAGGTCTTTTGTTCTCTCCCCCTCCCCCCTTCAGTGAAATCACTTGTCTCTCCCCCTACACCCTGGCTGAACAGTCGAAGAAATGCTGCTGCGTGCTTGAGTGAGCTGCTGGATGATCGATTTCCCGCCTCTAGCCCCTGATCGAACAGCCGAAGATATGCTGCTGCGTGATTTTCTTTGCTGCTGGGTGAACGATTTCCAGCCCCTGGCCGAATGGATAGGCACTGCGTGCTGCAGTACGTGAGGTAGGGACTTTTATTTATTTATTTATTTATTTATTGATTGATTTTTTTTATTTAAAAAAAAATTATTTTTTATTTTTTATTTTTTGATTTATTGATTGATTTATTATTTATTATTGATGATGGTTCTTTATTTTTAAAAGTGAAGGTGTTTCGGGCTTTCTCTTCCCTTCTCCCACCTGCAACTCTGGCGAGCTGCGCTGATTTCTTAACTCTACACAAGGTTTTTCCTGGCATACAAAAGTGGACACTTACTCCGTTCTAATTTAGTGTGGAGTAACTTTTCACAGTTCAAAGTTGCAAAACAGGCGTAAGTGGCTGGACACGCCCCCTT
Organism: Pristiophorus japonicus; assembly: GCF_044704955.1. Taxonomy (NCBI): domain Eukaryota; kingdom Metazoa; phylum Chordata; class Chondrichthyes; family Pristiophoridae; genus Pristiophorus; species Pristiophorus japonicus. The sequence continues at coordinate 41,994,276 of NC_091991.1, read as the reverse complement.
TTGAAAAAAAACTGAACTAAACTAACTCACCAGAACTGGAGCAAACTAAATGTGGAGAATTGCAATTTCTAGGATACTCCAAAAAAAACTAGTTGCTCCAAAAATATAGAAGCAAATCCAGTTGAAACTTGGGCCCATTAACTCTTGCCTCCACTTCTTGAAGTAATCCGATTAGAAGTGTTTGGGAATGGCAGCGGTTTGCAGTTTATTGCAGGCACTGATGGACCAAGAGTGTACTTGATTGATTAGTGAAACTTGTATTTGCCTGCTACAACATTAAACTGCATTGCCTATCTGTACCTCCTCTCTAAGATCCTGCTGAAGGCACTTATTAGACGACAGATCTTTTATCACAATAAAAATAATGAAAATGTTATAACTGTAAAATTTCAGAAGGATAGACAGTTTCTTAACTGATAAGGGAATAAGGGTTTATGGGGAACGGGCAAGGACGTGGACCTGAGTCCATGATTGGATCAGCCATGATCGTGTTACATGGCGGAGCAGGCTCAAGGGGCTGTACGGCCTACTCCTGCTCCTGTTTCTTATGTTCTTATGTTCTTATTAGATATTAATATTCCAAGACAATTGCAAATTCTATAGAAAACTCACTGTACTGAATTGATATAAGCTTATGAGTGCACACTTCCAACAACTATTTTTGAAATAGCCATGAATTATTCTGATACAAACCCACCTTAGTAGAAAAGTAATCAATTTCTAATTTAATTGCATCAGAAGATACACTTACAATGTCTGAAAAAAATGGCATCGTTTTCAGATGCAGACTAAATCCTCTGCCTTCTTTGGTAGCTGTCCTATCAAATTTGATTATTGTTGTGTTCCCAACACAGATAAGGCTGCACACAGGGAGATTAAAATAACAGTGACCTCAGTCTTTAATAAGACACTCCAGAGTGAGGAACAGGTCTTAGGGGCCGGCTTATATACAGTGCTCCCAAGGGATGCTGGGATCCCTTGGAACTTCAGAGGATGAGCTCCCTGGTGGCGGAACATGGGAGTGCATGCTTTACAGATACACATCTTCACTCCCCCAAAGTCAAAGTGAAAACTATTTGCAAGGTGAGGCGGTCGGGAGCCTTGCTTTCCCTGGTGGACCGCCTCGGTACAAATATCTGTTCTGGTGTGTTGGCTGTGCCCTCGCTGGGCTGGCATGTTGTTGGCCCTGCAGGGCTGCTAGGTGAGCCTGGCCTTGCTGGGCTGTTGGACGTGATGGGTTCGATTTCCTCGTCCGGCGCTGTGTCGTTGATCCTTTGGGTGTGTGCTGTGGGCTCGAAAAAGGTGGTGTCTGTTGCGTCCTTAACTCTTAAACATAATCACACGAGGCACGTACTGCAGACACAGTCACTCTGTGACCTTCACCTTTATTCTCTGGACCAAGGAGTGCTGGCCCTGCAAGGGACCTCCCCTTATATACCTGAATCTCCAGGTAAGGAGTGTCTCCCACAAGTACACCCCCTGTGGTCAAGGTGTGCATTTCTAGTAAGTATGTACAGTATGTAGTAGTTACATGAGGGATGAGGGTTACAATTGTATAAGGGTTACAGTCGTATGCTGGTTACATACATGACAGTGTCTGCTGTGGGTTGTTCAGGGCAGTCTGTGAACTGCAGCCTCGTTTGGTCCAGGTGCTTTCTGAAAATTTGTTCATTGTCTAGTTTGACTACAAACACCCTACTCCCTTCTTTAGCTATCACCATGCCCGCGATCCACTTGGGACCATGTCCATGGTTTAGCACATACACAGGGTCATTCAGATCAATTTCTTGTGACACAGTGGCACGACCATCGTTTACATTTTGTTGCTGCTGCCTGCTCTCTACCTAATCATGCAGGTTGGGCTGAACCAGCGAGAGTCTGGTTTTAAGTGTCCTTTTCATGAGTAGCTCAGCTGGGGGCACCCCTGTGAGTGAGTGGGGTCTCATGCGGTAGCTGAGCAGTACTCGGGACAGGCGGGTTTGGAGTGAGCCTTCTGTGACTCGTTTAAGACTCTGTTTGATGGTTTGTACTGCCCGCTCTGCCTGCCCATTGGAGGCTCGTTTGGTCCAGGTGCTTTCTGAAAATTTGTTCATTGTTTAGTTTGACTACAAATACCCTATTCCCTTCTTTAGCTATCACCGTGCCTGCGATCCACTTGGGACCATGTCCATAGTTTAGCACATACACAGGGTCATTCAGATCAATTTTGGTTTAAACAGGGCCGAGGTGACATGTTTGATCCCATTGCAAGTCATGAATTCCTTAAATTCGGCAATGGTGAAACATGGCCCGTTGTCACTGACCAGTATGTCAGGCAGGCCGTGGGTGGCAAACATGGCCGTCAGGCTTTCAATGATGGTGGTGGCGGTGCTTCCCGAAATTATTTTACGTTCAATCCATTTTGAAAAAACATCCACCACCACCAGGAACATTTTACCAAGAAACGGGCCCGCATAGTCGACATGGATCCTCGACCATGGTCTGGAGGGCCAGGACCACAAACTTAGTGGCACCTCTCTGGGCGCGTTGCTCAACTGAGCACATACGCTGCATTGCCATACACAGGACTCTCCTAAGTCAGAGTCGATACTGGGCCACCACACGTGGGGTCTGGCTATCGCTTTCATCATTACTATATCCGGGTGTGTGCTGTGGAGATGCAAGATGAACGTCTCCCTGCCCTTTTTTGGTAGCACTACGTGGTTACCCCACAACAGGCAGTCTGCCTGAATGGACAGCTCGTCCTTTCGCCGCTGGAATGGCTAGATTGGCTCTTGCATTTCAACGGGGATGCTGGCCCAGCTCCCATGCAGTACAAAGTTTTTTTACTAGGGACAGCAGAGGATCTTGGCTGGTCCAAGTCCTAATCTGGCGGGCCGTGACAGGTGATATATCATTTTCAAACGCTTCCATGATCATCAACAAGTCTGCGGCCTGTGCCACCATCAACAAGTAGCAGGCTGCGCCATTTCCACCCCCGTGGTGGGCAATGGTAGCCGACTGAGAGCATTCGCACAGTTCTCTGTGCCTGGCCTGTGGCGGATGGTATAGTTATAAGCTAATATCGCGAGTGCCCACCTTTGTATGCGGGCTGAGGCATTAGTATTTATCCTCTTGTTTTCTGCGAACAGGGATGTGAGGGGCTTGTGACCGGTTTCCAGTCAAATTTGAGGCCAAACAGGTACTGATGCATTTCATTTACCCCGAACACACACGCAAATGCCTCTTTCTCAATCATGCTGTAGGCCATCTCGGCCTTAGACAAGCTCCTGGAAGCATAGGCGACAGGTTGCAACTTCCCCGCAGCGTTAGCTTGTTGTAATACACACCCGACTCCATACAACGATGCGTCACATGCTAGCACAAGTCTTTTACATGGGTTATACAATATAAGCAGTTTGTTGGAGCGTAAAATATTTCTGGCTTTCTCAAAAGCAATTATTGTTTTTTTCCCCCATACCCAGTTCTCACCTTTGCACAATAACACATGTAGGAGCTCTAAAAGGGTGCTTAACACCGGTAGGAAGTTACCAAAATAGTTGAGGAGTCCCAGGAATGACCGCAGCTCCGTGACGTTCTGTGGCCTGCGTGCGTTCCTGATAGCCTTTGTTTTGGCGTCTGTGGGACTAATGCTGTCCGCCACGATCTTTCTCCCCAAAAACTCCACTTCTGTTGCCATGAAGACGCATTTCGACTCTTCAACCGCAGCCCTACGCGATCCAGTCGCTGGAGGACCTCATCCAGGTTTTGTAAGTGCTAGGTGGTGTCCCGCCCCGTGACCAATATGTCTTCCTGAAAGACCACCGTGTGTGGTACCGACTTGAGTAGGCTCTCCATGTTTCTCTTGAAGATCGCTGCAGCCAACCGAATTCCAAACGGGCATCTGTTGTAGATGAACAGTTCCTTGTGCGTGTTGATGCAGGTGAGGCCTTTCGAAGTCTCCTCCAGCTCCTGCGTCATGTAGGCCGAAGTCAGGTTGAGCTTGGTGACCATCTTGCCTCCTGCCAGCGTAGCAAATAGGTCGTCTGCCTTAGGTAGCGGGTATTGGTCCTGTAGCGAGAAACGATTAATAGTTACTTTATAATCGCCGCAAATCCTGACCGTGCCATCACTTTTGAGTACTGGAACAATCGATCTGGCCCACTCGCTGAATTCCACTGGGGAGATGATGCTCTCGCGTTGAAGCCTGTCCTGCTCGATTTCCAATCTCTCCCTCATCATGTGAGGTACTGCTCGCGCCTTGTGGTGAATGGGTCATGCCTCTGGGACCAAGTGGATCTGCACCTTCGCTCTGGAAAAGTTTCCAATGCCTGGCTCAAAGAGGGAAGGAAATTTGTTCAGAACCTGGGTACATGAGGCCTCATCGACATGTGATAGCGCTCGGATATCATCCCAGTTCCAGCGGATTTTGCCCAGCCAGCTCCTTCCAAGCAGTGTGGGGTCATCGCCCGCGACAATCCAGAGTGGAAGTTCGTGCACCGTGCCCTCGTAGGTGACCTTGACCATGGTGCTGCCCAGAACAGTGATAAGCTCTTTGGTGTACGTTCTCAGTTTTGTGTGGATGGGGCTCAGGGCTGGTCTGAGTGCCTTGTTGCACCACAGTCTCTCAAACATCTTTTTACTCATGATGGATTGGCTAGCGCCAGTGTCCAGTTCCATGGCTACGGGTAAGCCATTCAATTTTACGTTTAGCATTATAGGTGGACATTCCGTCGAAAATGTGTGCACCCCGTGTACTTCAGCATCTGCCTCCTCTCTCTGAGGCTCAAAATTGCTTTGATCCACCATGCCCGATCTTCCTCTGCCATATGGTGGTTAGCAGGTTTTGCAGAGCTTGCAGCTCGTTTGCAAGCTTGTTGGAGGTGCCCCATTGTTCCACAGCTCTGCAAGAATACCCTTTGAAGCGGCATGAATAGGCTGAATGGAAGCCTCCACAATGCCAGCAAGGTGTGAATTGCCTTGCATTCATCTTTTGTTGGGGACTCTGAGTCATCTGGGTCACCTGAGGCCTGCTGGCAGTTGCAGACTCGTGGTTTCTGCCCTGTACATTTCTGCTTGCAAACACAATTCCAGTTAATTTATGAACATTGCTAGTATTTGTGTGCTGAGAGATTTGTTTGGTGTTATCACTGGTGGACATAAACGCCTGTGCTATCGCAATGGATTTACTGAGGGTTGGTGTCTCTACAGTCAAAAGTTTTCGTAGGATGGTCTCGTGTCCAATGCCCAGTACAAAAAAGTCTCTCAGCAGTTGCTCCAGGTAGCCATCAAACTCACATTGTCCTGCAAGTTGCCTTAGCTCGGCGAAGTAGCTCGCCACTTCATGACCTTCAGATCGCTGGCACGTGTAGAACCGATACCTCACCATCAGCCGCTCTCCCTCGGGTTCAGATGCTCCCGAACCAGTGTACACAGCTCCTCATACGACTTATCTGTGGGTTTCACCAGAGCCAGAAGATTCTTCATGATGCTGAAGGATGGTGCCCTGCAGACTTTGAGGAGGACCGCTCTCCTTTTTGCAGCGCTTCCTTCTCCGTCCAGCTCGTTGGCTACAAAGTACTGGTCTAGCTGTTTGACATACGCTTCCCAGTCCTCACCCTCCGAGAACTTCTCCAGGATGCCCACAGTTTGCTGCATCTTTGCGTTGGATTCGTATTCTCGTCGCCAGTTATTGTGTTCCTAACACAGATGAGGCTGCACACAGGGAGGTTAAAGTAACAGTGACCTCAGTCTTTAATAAGACACTCCAGAGTGAGGAACAGGCCTTAGGGGCCGGCTTATATACAGTGCTCCCAAGGGATGCTGGGATCCCTTGGAACTTCAGAGGATGTGCTCCCTGGTGGCGGAACATGGGAGTGCATGCTTTACAGATACACAACAATTATGATGAAACTGCTTATTCTATTCAAGGAACAAAAGCTGCTGAGAGGACAATGGATACTGCAGGCTTTCCCGCCGGCTGCCAGTAGAAACGGAGTTAAAAAAATTCTCATGCAATCCGTCCGCTAAATTCAGCAGGACCTTCGCCTTCCCGGTATTTCTGGGTTTCCCGGCCACTGACATGTGCCCCCGTTCCCACCCTGTCTCCCCATAAATATCGGGACCATACGATTTGTTTGGTGTGGTTTGATTACACGATACTTGTGAAGAGTGCATTGATACACTGATCTTGATGTCATCAAAACACAAACACTGAGCGCAATATATGTTAAAATGAATTTGATACAATAATTATATAATTTTTTTGACAATTGACTCAGCAGAAATTCTAAATAGATACCACTGCAAGTCTTAATACCTTATAGTCTACAAATCGGTCCTAATATTTGTGTGTTGACGTGGCAAATTCTTGTTAACAAGTAATTGTTGAGACAAAACTGCAGTGTTAAAATAAATAAATGCCTCTGAGTTAGAAGGTTGTGGGTACAAGCCCATCTGCAGCACTTTAGCACATCATCCAGGTTGACACTTATTGTAGTGTAGTATGGAGGAAGTAAATGGTTTCCATAGTCAGACCCTAAAAAATAAATACAATGGGTCAAATCTTGCGGGAGTGGGGCATCTCATGGCATGCCTTGTTAGATAGACTTTTTTTCTGCACCCTTAAGCTCGAATCTATTTTGCACCATAACGTGCTGGAAATGCAAGCTGATAATGGTGTGGCGAGGGCAATGGGGCATCTGGAACCTAAATGAATTGCGGGTCCAACAGTCTATTTCCTTAACCAATGAGATTTAAGGATTGGGAATGAAACATAAGTTCATAAGAGCATAAGATACAGGTACAGGGGTAGGCCATATGGCCCTTCAAACCTGCTCCGCCATTCAATAAGATCATAGCTGATCTTCTATCTCAACTCCTCCTTCTTGTACTCTCTTCATATCCCTTGGTTCCCTTGGTATTCTAAAATCTATTGATCCCTGTCTGGAATATACTCAACGACTGAGCATCCACAGCTCTCTGGGGTAGAGAATTCCTAAGATTCACAAACCTTTGAGTGAAGAAATTTCTCCTCATCTCAGTCCTAAATGGCCGACAACTTACAGAGGAATGATGGAGAAGGAAAATGAACTCGAGTCAAATCGGGTGCAGAAAGAGAAATAGAGAGGGAAAGAAAGATTTGATTAAAAGAGAAACAAACACGTAAAGGAAAAGTAAGAAAAAATTAAATTAAAAATTTGCCATTTGACAAGTATTGACTACATGCAGGAATTAAATTGAATACTTTAAATAGTTCCCATTCTGGGATAGAGGGGTTGATTGGTATGACATTAACAATTATCATGTTATTAAAAAGGTACCTACGCTCTTAATTACAAGATTTACCTTTTTGTGATGAGTTTAATGGGCAATTAACGTGCAAAACCAGCAAGTTGTGAAAAATAACAGGGAGGCTAAGGACGACAGGCTGTTTGTGCGAAGCAATCCGTGGAACAGTGTAACTTAACCAGCAAGTTTGGAGATTTGCAATTCATGGCACACCTCTTAATCGCCTCAATTTGCTGGTGTCGCTAACCATTGTTTTCCAGCTAAATCTGACCCGTAATTTTACTCGTGCAAGGAATGCAATACATTTGTTTCTATCACCATCTTTGCTGTGTCATTCCATGACATGCATTTCTAATTTAGGATGGAAAGCAGATCATTTACATAAATGCAATGTCACTGTTGTGAAAAAGGGAAGAAAGCAGGCTTAGCTGTCCTTTTGTACATGTTTTCTCACTTGTGTTGTTCGTCTTATTATTCCAGATTGACTTTGGTGTCCTCCTGATTGTAACTCCACAAAAGAAGGACGGTGTGTTTCTTTTAAACTTCAGTTATCTAGTGGGAGGGTGAGTTGGTAAAATACTATTTTTTCACTCCTGACATATGCCACATATTCTTATTTTTAAACATGTAATTGTTCCACTTAACTTTGTGGTAGATTATGCCTGTCACACAGACAAATGAGGCAATTATAACCCAACCCTTCTGGCGGAAAGTGGGCGAATTGTCAGTTCAAATGTCCCAAAGTTACTTAGCTGTTCTGCAGCCCCAGCATCCCGTAGTTTGTGATTTTAACCTGCTTGTCTGAGCAGGCAACATGGACACCCATCCAAAGCTGATGGAGATCTTCTTTACATATGCATGTTGGCGATGCCATTGGGATCCAACTTCAATTTTAACTCGGGCCTGAGTGGGGCTTTCCAGCCTTACCCATTCCAGAACACGAGATACCACGGAACCCAATCCTGCACTTACCTTGTGTCCGTGGGAGGTGTCTGGGCCGTCCAATTTTCTGCTGCATCCCGCCAATTACCCACTCATTATGGGTTGGAGTTGGCTGCTGGGATTTAAATGAGGCCTAACTGGTAAAATCACCCGGGCCTCATTCTGCTATGGGTGGTTGGGAAATTAACTCACCAGCAAGGTTTCCTCGGCCAAAAATCTCAAAATACTGTTGGATAGCTTCCTGATCTTCTGTGCTCTTGCTAGAGGTGGAACTGAACAGCATCAACATATAATTCTGCAAATTATTTTTGAAAAGCATTCATCTATCTTCTGTTAGATAAACTGAGATTTTAGGTTGGATATTAGCTCAGAGGCGAGGAGGGAGTGGGGTGGGGGAACTGATTAGAGGTCGGGAAGCCCGGAAATATGGGATGGACTTTCCATTAACTGCAAGATTGCTTTAAATTTTTTTCGGAGGTTACCCCCCCCCCCAATTTGTCAGTCAGCCAGCCTGATGGACAGGTGGGAAAGCCTGCAGCACAAGCTGGGCTGAGGGCAGGTAGGTCTAGTGGGGAATGTAGTGCTGGAGGGCATAGTGGTGCGGGGAGGGGGATGTTCATTTGCGGGTGGATTCTGATCATGGGGTTGAGGGTTGCAGATGATGGTCGGGGGCTCCGATAGTGGTTGGGTGGGCAGATAGTGGTTTGGGGCAGGGGGGGGTTCCGATTATGGGAAACGGGGAGCAGACGGATCGTGTGGGGGATTGGGGGTTTAATGAATAGCTTGCTGAGCCTGGAGGAAACATTCCTGCTCCTCCTGGTCTACAAGCCGTCCTGTAAAGGCTCTTACCTCATGGATTCAGCCCTTCTCGCCTCCTTTCACCTGCCAGGGAAACCCAGCCGTCGGTGTTAAAAATAGAATCACTGTTAAAATGAAGACACGCAGTCTAATATAAACACTTAAATGGAGAACCCGCCTCCTGTGAGCGGATCGGTCGCCTGCCTCACGTCCTGCCTCTGTTAAAACCAGAAGTGAGTGGGTTCGAGGCGGGTTAGGTTCCTGTTTCAGACTTGTGGCTTCTTAACCTCCCACCCGAACCAAACTCACTCGTTTTGGGGGGGTTAAAGTTCCCCCCTTCATGTCAAGTGGCAATATTGTACAGGATGCAGCATTCCACTAAAAAGCTGACAATTTAGTCCATTGTTGGATTGGGCAAGGCATCTTAAAAATATTTCGATCATGTCAAATGCTGGTTTAATCAGATACATATGTCCCTTATTTCTACAATTCCCATCTGGAATAGAAGTATTTAGGAGTAGAATATCAAGCCATCCATTCATTCTATAAACATTGTCACTCAGCAGGCAGGCCCTCCAGCCTTGCTTCTTTCTCAAATCACAAGAGTTGATTGAGACAAAAAGAAAATAATTCTGACAGGATCAGATTAGATGGTAAACATGTGTGACGAGCATCACATAAACATTTTTCAGTTGATCTAAGTGATTACATTCATGGAAGAGATGTATAGTTTTACATGCATGCAAATAAAACTTATCACACCATCTGTTACTCTAACTCCTTCTTTGCCAGGACTTCCAAACTGCAGAACTCCATACCTCCCTCAGCTTTTTCTTCCTCCTACAATAAACAGTCTTTTAAAACCCAATCTGGCTGTCATCTAACCATTGCTTTGATTTACATTATCTTCCCTCCTACTCTTTTCAACTGTCTTTCACAAAGAGCTTTGCCATCCATCTAAGTTTCTCGAGAGTAAAAAAAAATCAATGATTTCCTTTTGCAAACCAGCAGTTACCTAAAATCTGTATGTATTGTTTAATCTTGAATCTCATGGGTAAATGGGAAACCAATATGAAAGACTGCCACCTTGACCAACATACCTATGACCTAACGTATACACTGAGACAGTACAGATGATTGATGCTAGTGATATTACCTATGAGTGTCGGAAAGAACCCAGTAGTGTAGAAGGTCATTCTGCCATAACTTACTAAGTTATACTTACTGATGACTGATTCTGAATGGAAATACAGATTTAGGACCATTATTTTGAAACATAATATATGACTAATTTTAAATGGTTCTTTGGAAGAAAACAAACAAATTTGTGACTGAAATGGGCAATAGAGGACTAGTTTAAAAAGCAATCAGATTTATAGCCATGTAATAGCTCTAGACGCCACTCCATACTGAAATATTGTTTGCCTCTGTGCTGTGGACCCTAGTTTGTTTAGAGTGTGCAGATATCAGCAGAGGTGTCCAAATTAACCCCACCACCGCCCCCAACCCCACCCCCGCCGAACGTGGAAGTGGGAAAATTCAGCTGGGTTCCTGCCCCAGTTAAAATTCCCCCCTTCATGTCAAGTGGCAATATTGTGAAGAACACAGCATTCCACAAAAAAACCTGACAATTTAGTCTGTTCCTGATTGTCGAAGGAATCTAAAGCATATTTTGATCATGTCAAATGCCAGTAAATTATTATTTTACTTGCAGTGTTTTGTACAGTGGAATATGTTTTCAGTTCTACCTTTAGAGCTGATGGTAGATGGAAGAGCTAGCAGGAAAATCTCTGACAGACTCTGGATATGTTCAGCTACAATTTCAGTATTGCACTCAATTTTCAAAACATCAATATTCTGTAACGTTATTTGGCAAACAAAAAAGGATTTCTTGTAAAGGAAAAAAAGAAAAATCCAGTCAACATCAAAAATGTGTGGTAGAAAGTAAAAAAATACACCCCATGAGGATAATAATTCCAAATGTTACTGGTGATTTGGGGTTTACAGTGATTGCCATGATACGTGTTAACCCCATGATACTTGTTCATTCCAATTTGTGAAATTCAACTGAATAAATCTGGTTATTTATGGGCTAACACCAGAGAAAATGGCCAAGAAAGCTGCTGGATTGTTTGGAAATCCAGCTAGATCGCTAATGTCCTTCAGGGACGGAAACCTACCAGCAATAGAACACAATAACAAAGGGAGTGCTGTAATATATTCAGAGATACCTGGCAAATACACTCCAGGGTCATCCCAAATGATTCCATCCACTACCTTATTGATATTGAATTCGATGAGCCAGGGTGGACAATCTGGCTTTGTACCTGTTTCAAGAGAGACAGGTTCAGTGGGAGTGATTTTAAAGTAGTGGCTGAAACGGGCACAAAATCATAGACGTGTGCCTGCTGCTCGTTTGTGCTGGCATGGGGCACTTTGAGGTCCAAACCTCATTAGTTGGTGAACTGCGAGCACTCTCTGTAGCTTGCCAGTTCTGAGAAGGTGGGAAGTTGGCAGCAGGTTGGGCCTGGAAAAACAATAATAAGACACAATTAGAATAGAATAAAACAATAATCAGAATAAAACTGGATTGATCATCTGCCGTCGACCTCGGCACCGGCTTCGGACAGGACAATGGCACACCCAGCCCAGTCGACCCTGCAAAGTCCTTCTCACTAACGTCCGGTGACCTGTGCCAAAATTGGGAGAGCTGTCCCACAAACTAGTCAAGCAACAGCCTGACATAGTCATACTCACAGAATCATACCTTTCAGCCAATGTCCCAGACTCCTCCATCATGATCCCTGGGTATGTCCTGTCCTACCGGCAGGACAAACCCATCAGAGGTGGCAGCACAGTTGGGAGGGAATGGCTCTGAGAATCCTCAACACTGACTCTGGACCTCATGAAGTCTCACGGCTCCAGGTCAAGCATGGGCAAGGAAACCTCCTGCTCATTACCACCTCCACTGATGAATCAGTATTACTCCATGTTGAACACCATTTAGAAGAAGCACTGAGGGTAGCAAGGGCACAGAATGCACAGCATCACTACTGACTGAGCTGGCCGAGTCCTGAAGGACATAGCTGACAAACTGGGTCTGTGGCAGGTGGTGAGAGAACCAACACGAGGGGAAAACCTACTTGACCTCGTCCTCATCAATCTACCTGTCGCATGACAGCATTGGTAGCAGTGACCACCGCAAAGTCCATGTGGAGACGAAGTCCCGTCTTCACACTGAGGACACCCTCCATCATGTTGTGTGACAATACCATTGTGCTAAATGGATTAGATTTAGATCAAATCTAGCAGCTTAAAACTGGGTATCCATACTTAAAAATGAGGTGCCAAATTGGGGAAGCTGCAACACAGGACTACATGCATGCTAAACAGTGGAAGCAGCATGCTATAGACAGGGCTAAGTGATCCCGCAATCAACGGAAAAGATCAAAGCTCTGCAGTCCTACCACATCCAGTTGTAAGAACATAAGAAATAGGAGCAGGATTAGGCCGTTCGGCCCATTGAGCCTGCTCCACCATTCAATAAGATCATGGCTGATCTGATAATGGACTCAGCCCCACTTCCCTATCTGCTCCCCATAACCCTTTTGCTCCCTTATCGCTCAAAAATCTGTCTATCTCCACCATAAATATATTCAAAGACCCAGCCTCCACAGCTCTCTGGGGCAGAGAATTCCATAGATTTACAACCCTCTGAGAGAAGAAATTCCTCCTCATCTCAGTTTTAAATGGGTGGCCCCTTATTCTGAGACTGTCCGCTGGTTTTAGTTTCCCCTATGAGTGGAAATATCCTCGCTGCATCCACCTTGTCAAGCCCCCTCATTATTTTATATGTTTCAATAAGATCACCTCTCATTCTTCTGAACTCCAACGAGTATAGGCCCAACCTACTCAACCTATCTTCATAAGTCAACCCCTTCATCTCCGGAATCAACCTAGTGAACCTTCTCTGAACAGCCTCCAATGCAAGTATATCCTTCCTTAAATTCCCCAAAACTGTACGCAGTACTCTAAGTGTGGCCTTACCAATACCCTGTGCAGTTATAGCAGGACTTCTCTGGTTTTATACTCTATCCCCCTTGCAACAAAGGCCAACATTCCATTTGCCTTTCTGACCACTTGCTGAACCTTCATACTAACTTTTTGTGTTTCATGCACAAGGACTCCCAGGTCCTTTTGGACTGCAACACGTTGCAATTTTTCTCCATTTAAATTGTCATTTGCTTTTCTATTTTTACTGCCAAAGTGGATAAACTCACATTTTCCCACATTATACTCCATCTGCTAGATTTTTGCCCACTCACTTAGCCTGTCTATAACCCTTTGCAGATGTTTTGTGTCCTCCTCAGTTTGCTTTCCCACCCATCTTTGTATCATCAACAAACTTGGCAACATTACACTTGGTCCCTTCATCCAAGTCATTAATATAGATTGTAAATAGTTGAGGACCCAGCACCGATCCCTGTGGCACCCCACTAGTCACTGTTTGCTAACCGGAAAAAGAACCATTTATCCCGACTCTCTGTTTTCTGTTAGTTAGCCAATCCTCTATCCATGCTAATATATTACCCCCAACCCCATGTACTTTGGGTGCCCGTGAATGGTGTTGGACAATTAAACAATAAACGGAAGGAGGAGGCTTCAAATATATCCCCCTCATTGATGGTGGAGCCCAGCATATGAGTGCAAAAGACAAGGCTGCAACCATCTTCAGTCAGAAGTGCCGAGTGAATGATCCATCTCAGCCTCCTCCTGAAGTTCCCACCATCACAGAATCCAGTCTTCAGCCAATTGGATTCTTTCCACGTGATATCAAGAAAAGGCTGTGTGCACTGGATACAGCAAAGGCTATGGGTCCTGACAAAATCCCGGCTATCGTGCTGAAGACTTGTGCACCAAAACTAGCTGTGCCACTAGCCAAGCTGTTCCAGTACAGGTACAGCACTGGCATGTATCCGACAATGTAGAAAACTGCACAGGTATGTCCTGTCCACAAAAAGCAGGACAAATCCAACCCGGCCAATTACTGCCCCATCAGTCTACTCTCAATCATTAGCAAAATGATGGAAGGTGTTGTCAACAGTGCTATCAAGCGGGCACTTACTCACCAATAATCTGCTCACTGATGCTCAGTTTGGGTTCTGCCAGGAGCACACAGGTTCATTGCAGCCTTGGTCGAAACATGGACAAAAGAGCTGAATTCCAGAGGTGAGTTGAGAGTGACTGCCCTTGACATCAAGGCAGCTTTTGATTAAGTGTGGCATCAAGGGGCCCTTGTAAAATTGAAACCAATGGGAATCAGAGGGAAAACTCCACTGGCTGGATTCATACCTAGCACAAAGGAAGGTGGTTGTGGTTGTTGGAGGTCAATCATCTCAGCCCCAGGACATCGCTACAGGAGTTCCTCAGGGCAGTGTCCTAGGCCCAACCATCTTCAGCTGCTTTATCAGACCTTCCCTCCATCATAAGGTTCAAAGTGGGAATTTTGGTTGATGATTGCACAGTGTTCAGTTCCACTTTTAAATCCTCAGATAAAGAAGTAGTCCATGCCCGCATGCATCAAGATCTGGACGACATTCAGGCTTGGGCTGATAAGTGGCAAGTTACATTCACACCACAAAAGTGCCAGACAATGACTATCTCCAACAAGCGAGAGTCCAGCTGCCACCCCTTGACATTCAATGGCATTACCATCGCCGAATGCCCCAGCAGCAACATCCTGGGCATCACCATTAACCAGAAACTTAACTGGACAATCACATAAATACCGTGGTCACAGGTGCAGGTCAGAGGCTGGGTATTCAGTGGCGAGTGTCTCACCTCCTGATTCCCCCAAACCTTTCCACCATCTGCAAGGCACAAGTCAGAAGTGTGATAACATAGTCTCCACTTGCCTGGATGAGTAATCTTCTTCTTAAAGTGAGTGCAGCTCCAACAACACTCACGAAGCTCGACACCATCCAGAACAAAGCAACCCACTTGATTGGCACCTCATCCACCACCTTAAACATTTATTCTCTCCACCACCAATGCACCATGGCTGCAGTGTGTACCATCTACAAGATGGACTGCAGCAACTTGCCAAGGCTTCTTCGACAGTAACCCCAAATCTAGAAGGACAAGGGCAGGAGGCGCATGGGAACACCATCACCTGCAAGTTTCTCTCCAAGTTACAAACCATTTTGACTTGGAAATATATCGCTGTTCCTTCATCGGCGGTGCGTCAAAATCGTGGAACTCCCTCCCTTATAGCAGTATGGGAGTACCTTCACCGCTTTGGACTGCAGCAGTTCAAGGTGGCGGCTCACCACCACCTTCTCAAGGGCAGTTATGGATGGGCAATAATTGCTGGCCTTGCCAATGATGCCCAAATCCCAGAACAAATTTTATAACAAGGGAGTGAAGCGACCTTGGGGGACCTCAAATCGGCCCCCAAAAAAGGTTTTCTGGGCTGTTTGGAGGTGGCTTCCAGTAGTCCCTCTTAGGCTATTTAGTGCCTCATACAAACAGGTAGGACGTGCACAGTGCATGCTCCACCCATTTGTACCTGGGATCCCCCACTCTGCATATAACTCCAATTTGCACACTAAAGCACCCTTTTGCCTGTTATAGGCAGGCAGCTCGTTTGTTTAAGGCCCATCGGAAATATTCATCATGTTGGCCTTGAGTGTTAGCCTTGGGCATTAATAGGGCAGCCAAGATGCTCACCCAATTTCCAATTGCTGGATGCCCGAAACAGGTAGTCATTAGTTGAGTCACTTATCAATCCTTACGTAGACATTGGAGGTGAAGTACACATCTTTGATAAATCCATCCGGAAATGTGAGTGCACTTCCTACCGTTTATCGCCTGAAAAATGGGCAGTAGGTGGCTGCATTTCTAGGCTTCTCTCTTTACATTGTGTTTATTCTTTTTAAATTCCTGTCATTTTTAAAAAATATTACCCTTGATTTTAACTCTTGACTGGGAGTCGAGTGGGTGTATCCCAGTGGTAAACCATCTGTACCTCCGCAGGGAGATTTTGAGTCACAGGCCTCATCTGTTTAGGCCGAGTCAGTCTCCTGGTTGAACCAGGCAGTAGAAATAGCTGGCCGGCAGCAGGAGTGGGATTTCAGGTGGCAGAAGGCCGCCCTGGGAACCCAAAGGAACGGTCCGGGCAGTCAGGTAAGGGGGAGGGGAATTATTACTCCAGGCCCATAGGGAAACTAATATAAAATTCATTTATCTTTGGCCCCAACGACTTACCCGTACAGACCTACAGTTAAAATTGCAGTCGGGTCCCAAAGATGTCATCAGGGCCAGAACTGCATCTTTAAAGAAGGACCCTGCTGCCTCTCGCTTGCTCAGAAGAGCAGGAACCTGCGGGAAGACAGTGGGATCGGCACCGGTAAGTTGAACAGGTTATTTTAACTGCTCATTTTCCCAATCTACGCCAGATGGTCAAGGTTAAAATTAGCCTTGTTATTTTGAAAAATGCAATCATTTTCCAGATGTAAAAATTTCCAGATGTTGTTATTGTTCAATCACCATCACAAAAATGTTTCCATTTACTGGAAATTTGGGCTTATTTAACACAATTTGTGCAATACTGGTATTTTAGATTTCCAGCATCTGCAGAATTTTGCTTTTGTTTTACTGGTTATTTGTGGTTGACAAGCAGCATATCTTGGCAGTTTGACGTGATAAAGGCATGTGGTTCCTTTTAAAATTTGGCATAATCTGATGCTATTGTGGAGAAGTTAGGTTTCATAAGCTGCATATGTGTGTCTGATCCATCTATTACGCAAGTATAATTTTTCACTTAAATGTACACTTTAAAAGCATTTAAAATTGACAGGTAGTAAGAAACATATACAAGATGATAGCAAAAAGTTAGTTTTATTGGGGATAATTTTGTTTTCAGGTGCGAATTGCAGAGGCTTATAGGTTATGGTAGCATAGTCGTTATTTCTTGTTTATTAACGATAGTTGTTTCAGATACTCTTTATATATATATTTTTAAATTTGCAGGCAGAATTCTAAATTGATTCAACAAAGATACTGCCATAATAGATGACATGCTACCACTTCACTGTCTTTAGCAGGTCAGAGAATTTAAGATGAACTTCTTTGTAATTTCTCATTAATTTCTACATGCAAAATTGGTTTTATATCTAGAACATGCGTGCTCTGCTGGGTACGGTAGTTTGTATGGTTATATTATTGGACTAGTAATCCGGAGGCCTGGACTAATAATCCAGAAATATGGGTTCAAGGCCCAACATGGCAGTTGGAGAATTTTGAATTCAGTTTAAAACTATAAGCTGGAAATAAAAAGCTGGTATCAGTAAAAATATGTCCATGAAGCTTTCAGATTGTTATAAAAACCCAACTGGTTTGGGTCCAGGTCCAACCCTTTAGGTCTGGCCTACATGTGACTCCAGTCGCACACCAGTATGGTTGAATCTTAACTGCCAGTTGTTTCAAACTCAGGACAATAAATACTGACCTTACTCCCCAGAATGGATTTTTAAAAATACTGTATGTTCCAGAAGAGGCTGTTCTGAAGATCACCCAAAATTGGTCTTCGGGATTAATCTCAGTAACTCGGGTGAGCATGTCGCTTCTCCAGAGACAGTTCACGGCTTTAACATAAGAACATCGGAATTAGGAGCAGGAGTCGGCCATACGTCCCCTCAAGCCTGCTCTGCCGTTCAAGAAGATCATGGCTGATCATCGTCCTCAACTCCACTTTCCCACCCGATCTCCATATCCCTTGACTCCCCTCGAGTCCAAAA
The DNA here is from genome assembly GCF_044704955.1 of Pristiophorus japonicus. NCBI lineage: Eukaryota > Metazoa > Chordata > Chondrichthyes > Pristiophoridae > Pristiophorus > Pristiophorus japonicus. Next base: position 41,976,469 of record NC_091991.1, on the reverse strand, counting down.
ATCTATCGATCTCAGCCTTGAATATACTCAAAGAATCAGCATCAACAGCCCTCTGGGCCAGAGAATTTCAAAGATTTACAACCCCCTGAGTGATGAAATGCCTCCTCATCTCAGTCTTAAATGACCTACCCCTTATCCTGAGACCATGGGGCCAACCTTGGTGCACGCACCACCCGCTGCCGCCGACTGCTGCCGAGTTTTCTGGGCGGCCTCCCCTCCGAGTGAGTTTGGAGGAGGCCTCCCGCCGGCGGGAAGGGAAGACCACTGGGAACCACCCGCTGATGTCCGCTGGTGTGCAACTGACGTAAGTGTCCTCCCGCCCGCCGAGTTGCCAGTTTGTCCAGGCGGTCCTCCGCTGCAATAGGGGAAAAGACCGCCGCATGGAGGCAGGTCTAACCTCAATGGTAAGTCAGAAGACCTGCAAAAAAAGGTTACTGAACTTCTTTTCTTTATTTTTTTCCCAGCACTTCAGGTGGATGGCGTCCCCTGAAGGTTTTGCAGTGTTTTTTAACTTATTTTTTGAAAATCTTAAATTTGATATGTTCCCCCCCTCCCTGGGCTCGATTCAATCTTCGGGGGTACTTTACTGAGGATTGCATTTTGCGCCGATATTGGGAGGTCCCGTCTGCTGCTGCCCAGATTCATGGTGTAAGTCGTTTTTTGCCGTCGGGCAGTCTTTCCTGGACTTTTTCATCAGGCATCTCAGCGGTCCTTTGGGCAGCACTTGGGTAGAACTTAGCTTCCACCAAGTTCGGAGCCCTTGCCTCCTAGTCCTAGACACTCCATCCAGGGGAAAACATCTCTCAGCATCTACCCTGTCAATCCCCTCAGTTTCAATTAGATCACCTCTCATTCTTCTAAACTCCAGAAAGCATAGGCCCATTCTACACAATCTCTCATCATAGAACAGCCCTCTCATCCCAGAAATCAATCTAGTGAACCTTCGTTGCATCTCCTCCAAGGCAGGTGTATCCTTCCTTAGATAAGGAGAGCAAAACCGTGCGCAGTACTCCAGGTGTGGTCTCACCAAGACCCTGTACAATTGTAACAAAACTTCCTTACTCTTATATTCCAATCCCCTTGCAATAAAGGCCAACATACCATGTTCCTTCCTTATTGCTTGCTGTACTTGCATGCTAGCTTTCTGTGTTTCTTGCACGAAGACACCCACATCTCTCTGAACACCAACATTTAAAAGTTACTCACCATTTTAAAAATATTCTGCTTTTCTATTCTTCCTACCAAAGTGAATAACCTCACATTTCCATACCTTATACTCTATCTGCCACCTTACTGCCCACTCACTTAGTCTATCTATATCCCTTTGCAGACACTTTGTGTTCTCCTCACAGCTTACTGTCCCACATAGCTTTGTATCATCAGCAAACATTACATTCGGTCCCTTCGTCAATGTCATTAATATAGATTGTAAATAGCTGAGGCCCCGGTACTGGTCCCTGCAGCATCCCACTAGTTACAGCCTGCCAACCTGAAAACGACCCGTTTATCCCTACTCTCTGTTTTCTGTCCATTAACCAATCCTCTATCCACGCTAATACATTACCTCCAAATTGCATGAACTCCCATCTTGTGTAGTAACCTTTTATGTGGCACCTTATTGAATGCATTTTGGAAATCCAAATATATGACATCCATTGATTCCCTTTTATCTACCCTGCTAGTTACATCCTCAAAAAACTCTAAGAAATTTGTCAAACATGATTTCCCTTTCATAAAACGATGTTGACTCTGCCTAATCATGTTATGATTTTCTAAGTGCCCTGATACCACTTGCTTAATAATGGATTCCAGTATTTTCTCAATGACTGATAGCTGGCCTGTTCCCTGTTTTCTCTCTCCCTCCTTTCTTGAATAGCGGTGTTACATTTGCTACCTTCCAATCCGCTGGGACCGTTCTAGAATCTAGGGAATTTTATAAGATCAAAACCAATGCATCCACTATCTATGTGTCCACTTCTTTTAGAACTCTAGGATGTCAGGTCCAGGAGATTTGTCAGCTTTTAGTCCCATTAGTTTCTCTGGTACTTTTTCTCTGCTTATATTAATTACATTAAATTCCTCACCCTCATTAGACCCTTGGTTCCACACCATTTGTGGTATGCTTTTTGTGTTTTCTACTGTGAAGACAGATACAAAATAATTGTTTAATGTTCCTGCCATTTCCTTATTCCCATAATAATTTCTCCTGCTTCAGCCTCTAAGGGATGAACATTTACTTTTGCTACTCTCTTCCTTTGGTGCTGTGCAATTTGTTCAGGCTGCCTCTGCAGCAGCAACTCTAAGGTAAGTCCTAGGAGGAGGGGGATGAGAACAGGATAAGGGGCCAAGCATGGGTCGGCAGAAGTTGCAGTAGTGCTAAGAAGCCAGGAGGGGCCCCATTAGTTTTTGCAAATTGAGGTCCTATGACATACTTTAATATGTGCAGCATGCAACGCGCAAACTCTATCCACTGGAACTCAATGTAAAGCAGGCACATCAGCAACCTTAAAGGGACTGCTTGGAAAATCCTCCAGGTAAGTTTTCTTTAATGTCTTTTGTAGGGCCAGGAAGAGCATTAATGTTCTGCTCAGGACACTGGAATTCATAACTTCACCAACTCAGATCTTCAAACACTTAAGGTACAGATGTAAGTAAGCAGAGAAAGACCCCCAAATGTGCATCTAGAATCATATAGAAGGACCTGGCAATGGCATTGCTTGCTTCCTCTCTCATACTCTGGGAAACAGGCCATTGCGAGAAAATGTTCAATGAGCTGACAAGAGCAAGCAAGGTAAGAACCTGCCTTTTTTGACTAATGACCTTGTCACACGGCATCATGGTTCAAAGGCTTTCTAACTCTTCAATTTGCAACACGTGTCACCATCACTCCTCACAAACTTTACTTGCAAGAATCTTCTTAACAATCCATCATCTAATATAACAGGGTTCTGTCAATACATCTGTACCATCATCTTTCTGATGCCACATGGGAGACATCTTCCACAGGCTAGTCTTCATCTAATACACAATCCCATTTCAGGAATAAAATGTCTCATTATACTCATAAAGGCAGATGACCAGAGATCTAAAAAGAAAGAAAGACTTGCATTTATATAGCACCTTTCATGACCACCGGATGTCGCAAAGTGCTTTACAGCCAATGAAGTACTTTTTTGGAGTGTAGTCACTAAAGTTTTATTTGGAAATTTGTGGGTGCTAGTGCCCTTACAAAAAGGGGCTCACTTAATTTAAAGTTATGCTTAAAATAGTTGCAATGTGGGAAACGTGGCAGCCAACTTATGCACATCAAACTCCCACAAACAGCAATGTGATAATGACCAGATAATTTGTTTTTGTTATGTTGATTGAGGGATAAATATTGGCCAGGACACCAGAGATAACTCCTATGCTCTTTTTCGAAATAGTGCCATGGGATTTTTTATGTCCACCTGAGAGAGCAGATGGGGCCTTGGTTTAACATCTCAGCTGAAAGATAACACCTCTAACAGTGCAGCACTCTCTCAGCACTGCATTGGAGTGTCAGCCTAAATTTTTTTTATGTGCTCAAGTGCCTAGAGTGGGATTTGAACCCTTCAATCTTCTGACTCAAAGGTGAGTGTGCTATTTACTGAGCTACAGCTGACATTGATTGTAGGTAAGTTTCTAACCCCTAACAAAGAGCAGACCACTGATTTCCTGAGGAGACATTCAACTTTAGCCATGGCAGGATTGGTAGACCTGTGCAAGCTGTAGATTTAAGGATACAAAGCTTAACATAACCAGCTGAAATCATTTAAAGCACCAAACTGGGAGAAAAATTGTGATTTTTCACTGTCTCCTCAATCTCTCTAAATGCTGCACACCCTTCAACTAGAGTGGTGATTGTGAGGATTATTGAGGTTCTGAAAGGAAGGTTTTGCAGTTTTGATAGATTTGGAGAAGCACTGTAGTATGCTCCCGAGCAGGTCTCTCATGTTATGATTGTTGCTGTGCTTTTCCCAACTTCACTATTCAAAAAGGACTGGGAATGGAACCCCTGGAGGAAGTCGGCCTGACTGCTAGAGAGGCTGAAGAACACAGAACGAGCATTTTTGGATCATAGAAACATGGAATCATAGAAAATAGGTGCAGGAGTAGGCCATTCGGCCCTTCGAGCCTGCACCACCATTCAATATGATCATGGCTGATCATGCAACTTCAGTACCCCATTCCTGCTTTCTCTCCATAGCCCTTGATCCCTTTAGCCATAAGGGCCACATCTAACTCCCTTTTGAATATATCTAACGAACTGGCCTCAACAACTTTCTGTGGTAGAGAATTCCACAGGTTCACAATTCTCTGAGTGAAGAAGTTTCTCCTCATCTCGGTCCCCAATGGCTTACCCCTTATCCTAAGATTGTGACCCCTGGTTTTGGACTTCCCCAACATCGGGAACATTCTTCCTGCATCTAACCTATCCAGTCCCATCAGAATTTTATATGTTTCTATGAAATCCCCTCTCATTCTTCTAAATTCCAGTGAATATAAGCCTAGTCGATCCAGTCTTTCTTCATATGTCAGTCCTGTCATCCCGGGAATCAGTCTAGTGAACCTTTGCTACACTCCCTCAATAGCAAGAATGTCCTTCCTCAGATTAGGAGACCAAAACTGTACACAATATTCAAGGTGTGGCTTCACCAAGGCCCTGTACAACTGCAGCAAGACCTCCCTGCTCCGATACTCAAATCCTCTCGCTATGAAGGCCAGCATGCCAATTGCCTTCTTCACCGCCTGCTGTACCTGCATGCCAACCTTCAATGACTGATGTACCATGACACCCAGGACCCGTTTCACCTTCCCTTTTCCTAATCTGTCACCATTCAGAGAATATTCTGCCTCCCTGTTTTTGCCACCAAAGTGGATAACCTCACATTTATCCACATTATACTGCATTTGACATGCATTTGCCCACTCATCTGATCTGTCCAAGTCACCCTGCAGCCTCTTAGCATCTTTCTCACAGCTCACACTGCCACCCAGCTTAGGGTCATCTGCAAACTTGGAGATAGTACATTCATTTCCTTCGTCCAAATCATTAATGTATATTGTAAATAACTGGGGTCCCAGCACTGAACCTTGCGGTACACCACTAGTCACTGCCTGCCATTCTGAAAAGGACCCGTTTATCCCTACTCTTTGCTTCCTGTCTGCCAACCAGTTCTCTATCCACGTCAATACATTACCCCCAATACCACGTGCTTTAATTTTGCACACTAATCTCTTGTGTGGGACCTTGTCAAAAGCCTTTTGAAAGTCCAAATACACCACATCCACTGGTTCTCCCTTGTCCATTCTACAAGTTACATCCTCAAAAAATTCTAGAAGATTTGCCAAGCATGATTTCCCTTTCATAAATCCATGCTGACTTGGACCGATCCTGTCACTGCTTTCCAAATGCGCTGCTATTATGTCTTTAATAATTGATTCCAACATTTTCCCCACTACCGATGTCAGGCTAACCGGTCTATAATTCCCTGTTTGCTCTCTCCCTCCTTTTTTATTTGGAGGAATCTTCCTCACTGGCTGCCAGGAAAATTTATAGGCAGATTATTAGTAATACATTCGCTCAGAGTAACACTCTCCTCATTGAAAACTTCCATTATTGCATCTCCCAGACTTCATGCCTTCTCCAATCCTTTCAAAATGAAACATTGGCTTTTATGTCACACTAAATATGCCACTTAACCTCAACCTCATGAGCTCATTGAGCAACAGAGCCAATTGAAACAGCAATGTGTTACAAACTAAAGAGGCTGAATTTTCCGGTGATGAGCACTTTTTTTTCATCCCGGAGGGGCAGCAATGGTGGTGGTGAGCTCTTCTAGGCAGGCGGTCAGCTTCCAGCGTCCCACGGGGGGTTTCAGGGACGGTTTTGCAGGAGCGCGGAGCAGTACCGCCCGGAAGTGTTGAGCCGGTGTGCAACGCCCCTAGTTGTGACACCAGCTCACTTTTTGTCTCCCGCCTGGCCCATATGTCCTGCAGGGTGCCCTGCTGGGACCACCTGTGAAAATGGGTGGTCCAACCTGCGGTGAGGTAAGTAATGTCCACCTCCGGTAAGTGTGATTGTTTTTTCTTTAATTCTTTTGCAATTTTTGTTGAGGTGGAGTGTGCTATGTATTGGGAATGTTTTTGGTGGGGTTTTTTCAAGTATCTTTCTTTCTCCCCAAGCATTTCTCAGAGCGCTCCCTGGTCGGCTGTTTAGCTCAGGATTTTCGCATGTTCAGACAGCCTAGCGCCCTAAGAGAGGTGTACAATGCCTCCCTTAGTGCTCCACCCCACACTCAGGGCCCAGTTGCCCAATTATACTGACTGAAGCGTAAACTGTTCCTGGGCACAAACTTTACCACCATGCCACCATTACCGCCCCGAAATCAGCAAAGCCGAAAATCCAGCCCAAGTTACCGAAAAATGTATATGGTTATGCGACTAAAACTGTGATGTGAAGAAGCTGTGTTTAAATGGTTATGTTTGAACTGGAGATAAAAATTCTCCTCAGACTAGATAGATGTTTAGAAGTACTAATGTCTTGGTTTCCTGTGCATGGTACAGCATTTTGTACTATATATAATCTCCCTGTTGCTAAGCGATTATCTGTTATTTTTAAGTTAAGAATTGAACCTTATTTATGTATTTTATGTATCATGTTAAGGTAGGGATTGAAGTTAGCTTAACAGAACTGCCTGTGAAGATAATGGAAGGAAGTTGGGGAAGTTAATGTAAACAATATCTCAGAATGGAATAGTTTGCTAGATCGTAAAAGAGGTAATGACCAATTGAAGTGAGAAAGTTCTGCTTTGGGCCTCATAGTTGAAAGAGTACTAGGCTAGGCCTTGTATTAATGGTACCTGAGAGGATAGGGATGAGAGAGATGAGACAAATTCCAAAGGAAGGAACCCTGAGAAAATATAAACAGGAAGAGACATGTGAACAAGATCATGGGGCCGAAATTCAGGCATGCCAGAAAGCTGCCACACCAACGATTTCTTACCTGTTTTTTCTGCCGGGAGCGATGAGGCGGACTTTGGATCGATTTTAGACACTTGAAAATTTTTTTGATATTGGACCGGAAATCGGTCATAGTGGGAGTGGAAGTGCGGCGGTAAGTGAGGGGCGGAAGTTGGGGTGGGATGAGTCTCCGCCGCTGTCACTATAGGTTAAAAGCTCTTGTCAATATCCCGTTTCAGGACCACCCCTAAAATTGGATAAAAATAACCTCCTGATAGCTTGTCCTTACAGACGGAGGAAGAGAGAGCGACAGGCTCTAGATGAAAGGAAGAGAAGCTGCTCAGAGAATTGCTCACGTGTGTCAACTATCTGTCCGATCGAATTGGTATCAGCTACTTGTCATGGTCGTATGTTTTTGCAAGATAACCAATGTGTTATATTCCATCTTAAGCTCTGATTAAACACAATATACCCGCCATATTGGTTTGCACTCGAACCTGATTATTTAAAGTAACCAGAGATAGCCGTAAAGAGGTTATTTCTAACAAATGTTTCATTTTATTATATAAGAACACAATTCAAATTTCTTATCACTGTATTTCCTCTGAACATCCAAATGTGCTTTTTTATTACCTATGTTGGTACATCTTCTAGGTGTCACCTAAAGGCCAATGGCATGAAAGGTGGTTGGCTAACTCATTTGGGACAAGAGACCATTCGTCTTATGACAGCTGGGTCCTGGGAAGGATCAGTTGTCAACTGTATCTTCGATGTTACTGCTTGGGTTGACTGGTGCTGCCTCATACATTGCCTTCAAATAGGCTTCTGATAGGTTTGGCTAGAGCATCTGCTTCTTGCCTGAGAAAAAATAAATTACAACTTGCAATTACATAGCACGTTTAAATGTCCAAAAACACTTCACCGAGGCATAATCAAACAATAGACACTGAGCCAAGGAAGGAAATATTAGGAGGGTTGACCAAAGGTTTTACTAGGGTTCCTTGATGCCACACTCAGTCGAATGTTGCTTTGATGTCAAGGGCAGTCACTCTCACCTCACCTCTGGAATTCAGCTCCTTTGTCCATGTTTGACCAAGGCTGTAATAAAGTTAAATAATCATAATATCTCTTGTTGCATTATTACTTATCCATACTTTGATATTTTAAGTTTCAGTAAGGTATAACCATTGGAAGATAATTATTAGTGGACAACAACTCTATTTTAAAAAATTATACAGGAAACATAATTTATCATTTTGGATGCTATTGCAACCAGTTTTCCATACACTCGCCCTAACCAGAAAATTATAATTAGACACACTGTTGGAAATAGGGAAGAATTAAACTTTGTAGTGGTGAACGGAAATGGCCTAGGGTCATAGTTTAAAGCCAAGTTTTGTGCTTTGTAGCTGAATAGGCTGTTCATCTCATTGATGTCAAATTCTGTTTAAAACTGACATTAGCAGTGAGAGATCTTTAGTGTTTAAAATGACAAAGCTGCCTCCCACATTTCTTTGAGTAAATGATGTTTTTCATGATTTCCCATTGTTACATTTACAATACACCACAACAGTACCAAGGTGAAGAGTGATGTATGCTTGTACAGAAAATCTTAGTTGCAACGTTTAATGCATGTGATAATTGTATTTTATTCGATACAAAGCTCCATATGAAACTCTCTATACAGTGTGATTATTCTGTGTCTATGGTGACAAATTCAAATAAAAAATGGCTGTAGGTATTTCGTACAAGATCTTTCTACATGATAACTGTTATGTATGTAAACTTGTAAATACCATGTCTAACCACCTGAGGGCGTATCCCCTGGAGTCCCTTGGGAGCACCTGTATATAAGGAGGCCTCACAGGCTGGAGAGGCACTCTAGATCTGTAATAACGGATAACGGTCACACCTTACTTTGAGCTTGCAGTATCTAGTCTGACTCTTTATTCAAGACATAACAATTGGCGACGAGAAATAAATGACGAACCCTACCGCAACAATGCAGAGAACTGTGGGCAGCTTGGAGAAATTTTCGGAGGGAGATGATTGGGAAACCTTCGTGGAGCGATTCGACCAATACTTCGTGGCCAACGAGCAGGAAGGAGAAGCGAACGCTGCCAAATGAAGGGCGATCCTCCTCACCGTTTGCAGGGCACCAACATATGGCCTCATGAAAAATCTGCTCACTCCAGAAAAACCCACAGACAAGTCATACGATGAGTTGTGCACACTGGTCCGGGAGCATCTAGACCCGAAGGAAAGCGTTCTGATGGCGAGGTATCGGTTCTACATGTACAAAAGGTCTGAAGGCCAGGAAGTGGCGATCTACGTTGCCGAACTAAGGCACCTTGCAGGACATTGCGAATTTGAAGGACAGTTGAAACACATGCTCAGGGACTTCTTTGTACTTGGCATTGGCTGTGAAGTAATACTTCACAAACTTTTGACTGTCGAGACCCCAACCTTGAGTAAAGCCATAGCGACAGCCCAGGCGTTTATCGCCACCAGTGACAATATCAAACAAATTTCTCAGCACACTAGTGCTGCTGCAAGTACTGTGAACAAAGTAACGTTGTTTTCGAATCGAAATGTACAGGGCCGGACTTACACGCCTGCAGCTGCATGTTCGCAGATGACTCAGAGTCCGCCATCAAGGTTATTGAATACACGGCAATCAACACCTTGTTGGCGTTGCGGGGGTGATCATCGTTCCCATTCATGCTTCTTCAAAGGATACATTTGCAAGGGCTGTGGAATAATGGGACACCTCCAACGCATGTGCAGGTGAGCTACAACCCTGCTAATCCTGCAAACCACCATGTTGCAGAGGAGGACAGATCCACGGTGGATCACGACGAACCAGACCCTCAGACTGAGGAGGCAGATGTATATGGGGTGCACACATTTACCACAAAGTGTCTCCCGATAATGCTGAAGGTTGAATTAAATGGACTCCCGGTGTCCATGGAGCTGGACACGGGCGGAAGCAAATCCATAATGAGCAAAAAGACTTTGATTAATTGTGGTGCAGCAAGGCCTCAAAGCCATTCCTGACTCTCATTCGTACTAAACTGAGAACGTACACAAAGGAACTGATTCCCGCAATCGGCAGTGCTACCGTAAAGGTCTCCTACTATGGAGCGGTGCACGAGTTACCACTCTGGGTGGTACCGGGCAATGGCTCCATGCTGTTCGGCAGGAGCTGGCTGGCAAAGATATGCTGGAACTGGGACGACGTCCGAGCGCTTTCGTCTGTCGACGACACCTCATGTGCCCAGGTCCGAAACAAGTTCCCCTCCCTGTTCGAACCAGGCATCGGGAAGTTCCAAGGAGCAAAAGTGCAGATCCATTTGATTCCGGGGGCGCGACCCATCCATCACAAGGCGAGAGCGGTACCTTACATGATGAGAGAGAGGGTGGAGATCGAGCTGGACAGGCTGCAACGAGAGGGCATCATTTCGCCGATCGAATTCAATGAGTGGGCCAGTCCGATTGTTCCAGTCCTCAAGAGAGACGGCACCGTCAGAATCTGTGGTGATTACAAAGTAAGTATCAATTGTTTCTCACTGCTGGATCAATAACTGCTACCGAAGGCAGATGACCTATTTGCGATGCTGGCGGGAGGGAAAACGTTCACGAAGCTGGACCTGACCTCGGTCTACATGACACAGGAGCTGGAGGAATCGTCGAAAGGCCTCACCAGCATCAACACGCACAAAAGTCTCTTCATTTACAACAGATGCCCGTTTTAGATTCGATCGGCCGCGGCAATATTCCAGAGGAACGTGGAAAGCTTGCTGAAGTCGGTCCCGTACACTGTGGTCATCCAGGACGATATCTTGGTTACAGGTCGGGACACCGTTGAGCACCTGCAGAACCTGGAGGAGGTTCTTAGTCGGCTTAGTTGTGTGAGGCTCAGGCTAAAATGCTCAAAGTGCATTTTCCCTGGCGCCTGAACTGGAGTTCCTGGGGAGAAGAATCGCAGCGGACGGCATCAGGTCCACCTGTTCAAAGATGGAGGCAATCAAGAATGCACCGAGACCACAGAACGTGACGGAGCTGCAGTCGTTTCTAGGACTCCTGAACTATTTTGGTAACTTCTTACTGGGTCTTAGCACATTGTTAGAACCCCTGCACTCTTTACTGCATAAAGGAGATGAATGGGCACGGGGTCAAAGCCAAGAAAATGCCTTTGAGAAAACGAGGAAGCTGTCATGCTCAAACAAATTGCTTGTGCTGTACGATCCACTTAAGCGTTTGTATTAGCATGTGATGTGTCGTCGTACGGGGTCGGGTGTGTATTGCAACAAGCTAATGAATTTGGGAAATGCAACTGGTTGCTTATGCATCCATAAGTCTGTCTAAGGCCGAGAGGGCCTACAGTATGATCGAAAAAGAAGCGTTAGCGTGTGTTTACAGGGTAAAATAAATTCATCAATATCTGTTCGGGCTCAAATTTGAGTTGGAAACCGACTATAAGCCACTTATATCCCTCTTTTCTGAAAGCAAGGGGATAAATACGAATGCGTTGGCCCGCATCCAGAAATGGGCGCTCACATTGTCCTCATACAACTACGCCATCCTCCACAGGCCAGGCACAGCTCTCAGCAGGCTGCCATTGCCCATCATTGGGGTGGAGATGGCACAGCCTGCAGATTTAGTCATGGTAATGGAAGCATTCGAGAGTGAGCAATCACCTGTTACCACCCGACAGATTAGAACCTAGACGAGCCAGGACCCCTTGCGGTCCTTAGTAAAAAAAACTGTGTGCTCCACGGGAGATGGTCTAGTGTCTTGTTAGAGATGCAGGAAGAAATAAAGCCATACCAGTGGCGCAAAGATGAAATGTCTATACAGGCAGACTGCCTCCTATGGGGTAATCGGGCAGTGGTGCCAAAAAAGGGCAGCGATACTTTCATTAGTGATCTTCACAGCACCCATCCAGGCATCGTAATGATGAAAGCTATAGCCAGATCCCACGTGTGGTGGCCCGATATCGATGCAGATGTAGAGTCCTGCGTGCACAAAAGTAATACATGTTTACAGTTGAGCAATGCACACAGGGAGGCGCCACTAAGTTTATGGTCCTGGCCCTCCAAACTGTGGTCTTGGGTCCATGTCGACTACGCAGGCCCATTCTTGGGAAAAATATTCTTAGTGGTTGTAGATGCATACTCCAAATGGATTGAATGTGTGATAATGTCGGCAAGCACGTCCGCTGCCACCATTGAAAGCCTATGGGCCATGTTCGTCACACACGGCCTGCCTGATGTCGTTATAAGTGACAATGGGCCATGCTTTACCAGTGCCGAGTTCAACGGGTTCATTACCCGCAATGGGATCAAACATGTCACATCTGTCCCATTTAAACCAGCGTCCAACGGTCAGGCAGAACGAGCAGTTCAAACAATCAAGCAGAGCTTGAAAAAGGTAACTGAAGGCTCACTGCAGACTCGCTTATCCCGAGTCCTGCTCAGTTATCGCACAAGTCCTCACTCGTTCACTGGGGTCCCTCCCACTGAACTGCTCATGAAAAGGGCACTTAAGACAAGGCTCTCATTAGTCCACCCTGATCTACACGAACAGGTAGAGAGCAAGTGGCTTGAACAGAATACATATCATGATCGTGCAAATGTGTCACGTGAAATAGAGATAAATTATCCTGTATTTGTGTTGAACTATGGACAAGGTCCCAAATGGCTTCCTGGCACTGTTTTGGCCAAAGAAGGGAGTAGGGTGTTTGTGGTCAAACTCTCAAATGAACACACCTGCAGGAAATACTTGGACCAAACCAAACTCAGATTTATGGACTTTCCAGAACAACCCACAATAGACTCCACCTTTTTCGACCCTCCAACACACACACAAGTGGCAACCGACCCAGCAGTTGACCACGAAGCAGAACCCATCACCCACAGCAGCCCAGCAGGACTCACCACCCCCAGCAGCCCAGCAATGCCAGCAGCGCAGCAGCCCAGCGAGGGCCCAAGAAACGACTCACCAAAACCAGCATTTGCACCGAGACGACCAACCAGGGAAAGGAAGGCCCCAGATTGACTCACATTGTAAATAGTTACACTATTGACTTTGGAGGGAGTGTTGTTATGTATGTAAACCTGTGCATGCCATGTCTAACCACCCGAGGGCTTATCCCCTGGAGTTCCAAGGGATCCCACAATCCCTTGGGAGCACCTGTATATAAGGAGGCCTCACAGGCTGGAGAGGCACTGTGAGATCTGTAATAAAGGACTACGGTCACACCTTACTTTGAGCTTGCAGTATCTAGTCTGACACTTTATTCAAGGCATAACAATAATAGTCTCTAAATTTTGGTTGCTGTGTTATTACTGTGGTGACATTTTCATGAAATTATTCTAAATTTTTCTTAAATATTCACACAACTCATTATAAAAAAATGTCTTTCTGTTAATCCATAAATTAGGTACATTAGAAGTTAGTTTAATTTCTTCAATTTGCTTTTTTAGTCAAATGGTACATCCTATCCATTACTAAAACTGCCTTATGCACATTGCCTACTTACCGACCCTCCTTCAGTTTCGGTTCTGCTTAAACCTTTATCCGTTTTGTATGTACAATATAAGTATACTCCCTGTACACTCAATGTACAGTTACATAAGACTACTGGATGTACCTTCACACTGTATACGCTATGCTTGTACCACCAGAGGGTGCAACTGGTGGAGACCTAGGGATCACCTGTACACGACAGGTAACCAGGTATAAAAGGGAGCTCACCATGCTGTACCCTCACTCAGGAGCTGCAATAAATGGACTAAGGTCACCACAGTTCAAGTACAATACCTTACCTCGTGGACTCATTACTCGAGTGCTTACAGATACAATAACTGGCGACGGGATTATGAATTTCCACGCGAAAATGGCTAACCTTGGCACGTTTAAACAATTCGCTGATGGGGAAGATTGGGAGGCCTTTGTGGAAAGGCTCGAACACTTTTTCATTGCGAACGACCTGGCAGGAGACGACCTGACCTCACTGGCTGATAAGCGCAGAGCTATCCTGCTCAGCAGTTGTGGGCCCACCGTCTATGGCCTCGTCAGGGACTTGCTAGCCCCAGCGAGGACAACAACCAAAACATATGCGGAGCTTGTAACGATGATACAGGAATAGCTCAAACCTAAAGAGAGCATCCGCACAGCCAGACACCGATTCTACACCCACCGGTGGCCCGAAGGCCAAGAAATTGCAAAATATGCTGCAGACCTGAGACGATTGGCTGCACCGTGTGATTTTGGCGACCACCTCACTGAAGCACTGCGGGACATCTTCGTTATTGGAATCGGCCACGAGGGCCTTCTTCACAGGTTGCTCTCTGTGGCCACCACGGTCACCCTGCAGAAGGCTATTAACGTGAGCCAGGCATTCATGGCCTCGGCCTGCGATTCCAAGCGGATGACTCACCCCCAGGACTCTAACCCGGCAAGTACTGTGAACCGACTGGCGCCTTTTCGAGGCAAGGCTGCTGCAAGCAGTCTCTCTCAGGGAAGAGAGAACAGAACCCCGAGTCTCGCAACCCTGAGTCCGACTAACCCCATGCTGGTGCTGTGTAGGAAATCACAGGGCCCACCAGTGCCGCTACAAAGACTATACATGCAAAGGCTGCAACACGAAGGGCCACCTCCAATGAATGTGCAAGAGAAATTGTACTTACCGAGTCGATGAAGAGTTGGCCGATCATCCGGATTCCAGTGATGATGAAGAGAGAGTCCACGAGGCAGCTCAGCCCCATGATGAGGTGTATGGAGTGTTTACCTGCACCACCGAGAGTTCTCCGTTGAAAATGGAAGTCGAAATCAATGATGTTCCAGTCACGATGGAGGTGGACACAGGGGCGAGCCAGTCACTGATGAATCAGGTGGCCTTTGAGAAACTCTGGGACAATCCAGTTAAACGACCTAAAATGATCCTGATCCAAATGAAGCTGCTCACCTACACAAACGACAACATCCCAGTCATTGGCAGCGTGGATGTCCAAGTGTCCCATGACGGCACGATGCACAAGTTACCTTTGTCCAACGCTGCTAGGAAGAAGATGGATGAAAAAGATCCACTGAAGCTGGGAAAACCTCCAGCCTCTGCCGATCGATGTCCTTCGCTGCCCCGAAGTTGGATCCAGCACAGCACCTGAAAAACCAGCCGCTGAATTCAACTGTGTGGAGACGACACAGACCACTCAACCCAACTGCGAGATGATCCAGCCGAAACGACCCGACCTCACCTTCCAGGCTCCAGTGGCAGGACTTAGGAGGAAGTAAATCAGTGCAGAAGGCAATTCCCCTGTCTCCATGGCAGAACCTGGGGAGAAAAGGATCACTGCAGCTTACCTCATGGAGAGAAAGAAGATGGCGCCCGAACCACGAGGTGAAGCGCCTGAAGTAAAGATGGCGGCATCCAGACCACAAGGGGCAGCGTTGATGGAGCAACATGTGATGCCGAACAGCGAACCGGATTGGGGTAAAGATTGCAAGGCCCTCTTAAAGGAGACCGGCAACCCATCACAATTAAAGGCACTGTTCCACTCTTTATACAGCGATGCCGGTGATACATATGTCAGCGATGTAATTGACAAATTCAAGTATGTAAATGTAACTAACCATGTTAAGTCGGGCGATTGCGGTCAGAACCAATGTATTGTGAGAGTAAATGAAGTGATGATGTGCGATGCCGGGTTCTACATGCATGTCGACAAAACCAAGGGCAACCTCCCGTCAGAAGCACCCAAGTCCAGCAGGCTACCCGATAATGTAGTCTACGCCTCTGGGACCAATGTGATGACCCAGGGAGCGTGGCCACACACAGAGAGAGCATACCCACTGCAGGGCCAGCGATCAGCGGATGGCATAAGCACCACCACCAGTACCCTGCTCCTGATCGGCTCTACCTCTCTGGCCACCAGTGCCAGCACCGGGGGCAAGAGGCTAGCATCCTCCAGCCCTTCCAACGGGACCTGGGATGACCAGGCTCCCACTATTGCTGAAGGGCAGCAAAGAGACACTGCAGCCCTCAAAGGAGGATAGGGAGGCCACACACTCCTGTGACTGCCCACCACTAGGCAACGGCCAAGGCCCTGAGACTCAGCCAGGTGAGCAATTCGAGCCCACCCAGCTGGAAGGGGGCGCAGCGCCGCCATCAGACAACCTGGACACAGTCCGGTAACTCTGGAACTAGCGTCCTCACCCACCTGCACCTACACAACGCAGGGGCAAGAGTGTGATACCACGTATGTACCTTACCTGTAAAATGTACTTGTTCCACTACTGCAGAACCCAAACAGTGATGTAATTAATCCTATGTTTTTTTTAGTTTTTTCTTTCTGTACATGTATGTACAACCAGGTGTTGAGCCATGTATGGGTCTATGTATGGGTGGGGGTGGGGGAGGGGGAATGGATGTATGTAGCCATGGACACACATGGATCACACCCAGAACCCACTCAACCCCCACTGCAACCTCAAACTGTCCACTGCTGACCATTTCCCAATGTTGTGGCAATAAGGACTTGGGGTTCAACAGGGAGAGAGCCAAGCCAAAGCATAGACAAGGTGCTTGGAGAGTGATGTTGTGTATGTATAATATAAGTATACTCCCTGTACACTCAATGTACAGTTACATAAGACTACTGGATGTACCTTCACACTGTATACGCTATGCTTGTACCACCAGAGGGTACAACTGGTGGAGACCTCGGGATCACCTGTACACGACAGGTAACCAGGTATAAAAGGGAGTTCACCATGCTGTACCCTCACTCAGGAGCTGTAATAAATGGACTAAGGTCACCACAGTTCAAGTACAATACCTTACCTCGTGGACTCATTACTAGAGTGCTTACAGATACAATACATACTTTTTTCGCCTTTGGAACTGATTTCTGTAATGTCCTTCTCACTGGTCTCAAATTCTCCATAAACTTCAACTGGTATAAAACACAGCTGTTTGTATTTTGTCCCAAATTGTACCCTGCTTGCCCATCAATGATCTACATTGGCTCTCTTTCCTCTAACACAATCAATTTAATACCCTCATCCTCATTTTCAAACTCCTCACTGGCTTTTTTTATTCATTCAAGGGATGTGGGCATCGCTGGCAAGGCCAGGATTTATTGCCCATCTCTAATTGCCCTTGAGAAGGTGGTGATGAGCCGCCTTCTTGAACCGCTACAGTCCGCGTATTGAAGGTACTCCCATAGTGCTGTTAGGCAGGATCGTAGGCCAGGAGGAACAGGAGTGCCCTTCTTAGCCTCATGAGGAAACCTTGGGTTTCCCTGCACTGGGCTTCACTCCCACTTTCCCAGTCATGATCATCTCTGGACCTCCTCCTTCACCACTAACGTTCACTCTGTCCCTGGCTGGTGCCTCTTGCCGCACAGTATTACATGCCCGCCCTATATCCTGCTCCCGCCCATCGGCCACCTCGTCATTTCCACCAGGTTTGGTCCTCCTATATGCTGTATTGAGCTAAAATGGCCCAGGCCACAAACCGGCAAGGCCATGAGAGCTTGACACTTGCCCATTCCATCTCCCACGCCACACCACGCCCCGAGTTAAAATCGAGACTTAAAAGTTTGTTGACAACTGATATGGTTACCCAATTTATTCTTCTCCTCCCTTCTTTTATAAAGGTATTACATTAGCTGCTCTCCAGTCCCACAGCACAATTTGCAATTTAAGGAGGATTGAAAAATTGTGATCAGAGTCTTTGCTATCTCCTCTCTGATTTGTTTCAGCAGCCGAGGCAGCATGCCATCAGGACCAAGTGACTTAACCATATTGAATTCTGTTCATGTTTCAGAACCAATTCTTTTTCGACAGTTATCTCTAACAATTGTTCCACATCCTTGTCCAGTACACCTACATTATAACTTCCATCATCATTTGTAAAAACTGATGTTTATCTCTGCCATATCTTAATCTTGCATAACTAGATTTCCTCTTTCATCCTTGAATGGTCCTACTCTCTAACTATTATTTTACTTTTCCTATGCTTACATAAGCCCTTACTGTTTCCTTTTATATTATCTTCTATCCTTTTTCTATATTCCCTTTTAGCCCTTTTCATCTCCCCACTATACTTTCTATATTCCTCATGGTTATCTTTAATATTGTTAGCTCTAATGTTATCATATTGCTCCTTTTTAGGTTTCAGGTTAATTTTAATCCCTCTATTTATACCTGGAGCTCTGTAATTTGATGTAGCTTGTTTTGCCTAATAGGAAAATGTTTTGTACTCTGTCCATCTTACATTTGATGATTTCCCTTTGCTGATCTGTCGACCTGTTTCACAGCTTTCTGCCCTATTAATTTGGGCCAAATCATTTTTATGTCAATTAATTTTGTTCTTTTTTCCAGTCCAGTTATTGAACCTAACTATGTTGTGGTCATTATTTCCCAATTGATCTCTTACTTTCAGATCAGTTATTTGTCCCACTTTATTTCGCAGAACTAAAACAAGCAGTGCTTCATTCCTTGTTGGACTAGAAATGTACTGATCCGAGAAGCAATGTTGGTTGCAATCTCACTTTGATCACACACATTACGTTTATTTCAGTTAATCTTGGGATAGTTAAACTTGCCCAATATTATTGCCCGGGTTGTTCTTATGTTGCTCTGTAAACTGTTTCCAGACCTCCCTCTCTATCTCATTTCCAATGTTTGGTGGCCTGCATGCACACTGATTGAAATCCTTCCCCACAGCTCCGCAAGGGCAATGGTGCTATTCATTTCAGGTGAAGGCTGTCCTTTAGGTATAGCCGCCCCTTGTTTCAGAAATAGTTCCAATGCCCCAAGAAAGTAAACCGTTCCCTCCTTCATCAGCTGTGCAGCCGTTTGTTGATCTTCCTAATTTTCCTCTTCTTAACCTGTTCGGTGCATGGCACAAGAAGCAATCCGGAGATTATAACTGATATGTCCTTACTATACAGTATAAATGCACACGAGGCCCACACTTGAGAGAAGGTCACTCTGTGACCAGTTACCTTTATTACCAAGACCTCAAGTGATGAAGGTGGGTGGAGCTTCCCCCTTTATACCTGAAAGTCCAGGTTAGGAGTGTCTCCCACAAGTTCGCCCCTTGTGGTCAATGTTCTCAAGGTGTACAACTTAGGTCAGCTTATACATGGGTTACAATGATAGTTGAATACATGACATCACCTCTCCCCCAAAGTCTTATTGGGATTACAGGTGAAGTCTCTCTGGTGGTTTACGCTCCCTTGTAGAGTGCCTGAGTTGGGGCTCCGGTTGTTGGGCGCTGGCCTGAGTGTCTGCTGTTTGCGGTGCCTCAGGCCTGTCCGGACTGCCCACAGTGACTGGGCTCTCCTCCACTTGGTTCCGGTGTTTGGTCATCTGTGGTGGAGTAAACTCTACATCGTGTTCTTCCTCTGCTTCTTCTATGGGGTTGCTGAACCTCCTTTTAATTTGAGCCACGTGTTTGCGGCAGATTTGTCCATTGGTAAGTTTAACTACCAAAACCCTATTCCCCTCTTTGGCAATCACCATTTTTGCCCTGCAGCGTAATTAAGGACAAAAACAGGGTCATTGACAACAATACATCGCGCCCTCACATTTCTGTCATGGTCGTCACATTGTGACTGATTCCTGCTCTCAACGATTTCTTTCATAGTAGGGTGTATAAGGGATAACCTGGTTTTGAGGGTCCTTTTCATTAGCAGTTCTGCGGGTGGGACCCCTGTGAGCGAGTGTGGTCGGGATCTATTGGCCGACAGGAGGCGTGATAAGCGGCTTTGTAGGGGACCCCCTTGGATTCTGAGCATCCCCTGTTTGATTACCTGCACTGCTTGTTCCGCCTGGTTGTTTGAGACCGGCTTGAACGGTGCCGTTCTGACATGGTTAATTCCATCGCCTGCCATGAAGTCCTGGAATTCAGTGCTTGTGAAGCACGTGCCATTGTCGCTGACCAAGATGTCCGGTAGACTGTGGGCGGCGAACATTGCCCGTAGACTTTCTACCGTGGCAGAGGATGTGCTTGAATTTAAAATGGCACACTCAATCCATTTGGAGTAGGTGTCTACTACAACCAAAAACATTTTTCCCATGAAAGGACCTGCGTAGTCCACATGGATGCGTGACCATGGCTTGGCGGGCCAGGACCAGGGGCTAAGGGGGACTTCCCTGGGTGCGTTGCCCAGCTGAGCACACGTGTTGCACCTGCAAACACAAAGTTCCAGTTCTGCATCTATCCCTGGCCACCAAACGTGTGACCTGGCAATTGCCTTCATCATGACAATGCCCGGGTGCTCATTGTGAAGGTCCCTGATGAACACCTCTCTGCCCATCTGGGGCATGACTACTTGGTTTCCCCACAGTAGGCAATCGGCCTGAATCGAGAGTTCATCCTTGCGCCTATGAAACGGTTTAAATTCCTCAGGGCATACCCCATACGTGGCTGCCAAGGCCCCATTCAGGACACATTTATTAACTAAAGTCAGTAGCGGGTCTTTATTTGTCCAGACTTTAATCTGATGGGCTGTCACAGGTGAGCCTTCGCTTTCGAAAGCTTCAACAGCCATGACCATCTCAGCATCATGCTCAGTTGCTCCCTCAATGGTGGCTAGTGGGAGCCTGCTGAGTGCATCAGTGCAGTTTTCAGTGCCCGGTCTGTGCCGAATTGTGTAGTCATAGGCAGCTAATGTGAGTGCCCGCCTCTGTATGCGAGTCGATGCATTCGCATTTATGGCCTTGTTGTCAGCCAAAAGGGACGTTAGGGGTTTGTGATGTGTCTCCAGCTCAAATTTCCTGCCAAACAGGCACTGGTGCATTTTTTTTACTGCATATACACATGCTAGCGCTTCCTTTTCTACCATCCTATAGCCCCTTTCTGCCTGGGACAGACTTCTGAAGGCATAAGCTACTGGCTGTAACTGACCATTGGCATTCGCATGCTGCAATACACACCCGACCCCATAGGACGACGCATCGCATGTTAACACAAGTTTCTTACACGGGTCATATAACGTTAACAGTTTGTTGGAGCATAACAAATTGTGTGCTCTATCAAAAGCCCTTTTCTGGCTGTCCCTCCAGACCCAATCACGACCTTTGCCTGGGAGCACATGTAGCGGCTCTAGCAGCGTGCTCAATTTGGGAAGAAAGTTACCAAAATAGTTCAGGAACCCAAGGAACGAACGCAGCTCCATCGTGTTGCGGGGCCTGGGAGCTCTCTGGATCACTTCCGTTTTGGATGCAGAAGGTCTGACCCCGTCTGCTGCTACCCTCCTCCCCAGGAATTCTACCTCTGGAGCTAAGAAGACGCACTTCGCCTTTTTCAGTCGCAGCCCTACCCGGTCCAGTCTGCGTAGCACCTCCTCCAGGTTGTGGAGGTGTTCTTCAGTATTGCAACCCGTGATGAGGATGTCGTCTTGAAAAAAACCACCGTCCTTGGAATCGACGTGAGGAGGCTTTCCATATTTCGCTGAAAGATCGCGGCGGCTGAACGAATCCTGAACGGACATCTGTTATACTCAAACAACCCCTTGTGTGTCGTGATGGTGGTCAGCTTCTTCGACTCACTCGCCAGCTCCTGGGTCATGTAAGCTGAGGTCAGGTCCAATTTTGAAAAAAGTTTGCCACCGGACAGCGTCGCAAAGAGGTTCTCCGCTCTCGGTAGGGGGCACTGGTCTTGGAGTGACACCCGATTGATGGTGGCCTTGTAATCGCCACATATCCTGACCGACCCATTCGCCTTGAGCACCGGCACGATCGGGCTCACCCAGTCACTGAATTCGACTGGCGAGATGATGCCTTTCCTCAGCAGGCGGTCCAATTCGCATTCTATCTTTTTCCGCATCACGTACGACACCGCTCTGGCCTTGTGGTGTACTGGCCTGGCATTCGGGTTTATGTGGATCAGTACCTTGGCCCCCATGAAAGTGGCAATGCCGGGTTGAAATAATGAGTCAAATTTGTCCAGGACCTGTGAACATGATACTCGCTCCACAGAAGAAATTGCATTGACACGCCCCATTTCCAGTTCATGACAGCAAGCCAACTCCTCCCAAGTAGTGCGGGCCCATCCCCCGGGACAATCCAGAGTGGCAACCTGTTCTCCGAATCGTTGTGGGTCATGACTACCGTGGCGCTGCCTCGCACTGGAATGATCTCCTTTGTACATGTCCGTAGTTGTGCGTCAGTCAGCAATAATTTTAACCTCCTGACCTTGGACACCCACAACCTTTTGAACTGTTTGATACTCATCAGGGAATGGCTGGCCGCCGTGTCTAGCTCCATTAATACTGGGATGCCATTGAGGAGCACTTTCATTATTATCGGTGGCATCCTGGTATATGTGCTCCACATGAACTCGCTGAACTTCAGCTTCCAGTGATTTCCCCAAGTATTCATTTGGCCTCGTAGGGCATACATCGGGCCCGTCCTACTCGTACATCAACCTGGCTGAAGGCTTCCTGCACATACGTGCCAAGTGACCGCTGACGTTGCAGTGTCTGCAGGTATATTGCTGATATCTGCAAGCTCTGGCTGGGTGTTTGCCTCCACACCTCCAGCATGAGCTGGAGGCCCCATTGTTGGAAACAAAAGGTCTATTACCAGTCGATCGTCTCTGACTATCTCTGTGACTGTCCTTAAGCGCACCATTAACAGGTGTTGATGGCCTCATTACTGGCCGCATTATCCATTGCGATGGCATGAATCGCCGTTCAGCTAGCCATTGTCTCTGTTGAATTCCCCCTTTGGGTTCGACTACATGCTGGGGCATGTCTGATTGCCCTTGTCTGCCTAGAGAACTGTGTGCCGTGTTAACAATGTTGACTCCCTGGTGGTTTGCCGCATTTGAGCAAGATTTTTGTCATACATCATTCTGGTTTCTTCCTCCCCTGAGATAAATGCCTGGGCTATCAGAGCCGCCGCTTCCAAGGTCAAGTCTTTGGTCTCAATCAGTTTCCTGAAAATCCCAGCATGCCCGATGCCTTCAATAAAAAAGTCTTGCAGCATTTCCGCTCTGCATGCATCTGGGAACTTACATAGGCTCGCCAGTCGCCGGAGATCTGCCACAAAGTCTGGAACGCTTTGCCCTTCTTGCTGCCGGTGCGTGTAAAACCGGTGTCTCGCAATGTGCATGCTGCTCGCCGGTTTATGGTGTTCCCCGATCAACTTACTGAGCTCTTCGAATGTCTTATCTGCCGGCTTCTCTGTCACTAGAAGTCCTTCATCAGTGAGTACGTTCTGGATCCACAAACCGTCAGGAGATGAGCTCTGCGTTTGTCGGTCGAATCCTGTCCCAACCATTCCTTAGTGACAAAACTTTGCTGTAGTCTCTCAATAAAGTCGTCCCAATCATCACCAACACAGTACCTCTCTTCTGTGCTGCTAGTGGCCATGCTTGCGTGGTTTAAATCCCAGTTTCTAGTCGCCAATGATATGTCCTTACTATACAGTATAAATGCACACGAGGCCCATACTTGAGAGAAGGTCACTCTGTGACCAGTTACCTTTATTACCATGACCTCAAGTGATGAAGGTGGGTGAAGCTTCCCCTATTATACCTAAAAGTCCAGGTTCGGAGTGTCTCCCACAAGTTCGCCCCTTGTGGTCAATGTTCTCCAGGTGTACAACTTCGGTCAGCTTATACATGATAGTTGAATACATGACAATAACCGTTGTAGTATTATTTTTTAATCCACATTGTTAGAAATAGTAGGGCCGAAATTCAGGGTCTCGGTAAGACCCGTTACCACCTGTTGCGGCGGGTCCTGTTGTGACCGAATCCCATGGCCGCCGCTTTGCCGTCAACTGGTCGCCGCGACAGAAGTTTGGCTCGGGGAGATTTTGCGGCGGTATAGACCTCCACCCCGATCGATGGACTTTCGTGGCGGTATGGGGCTTGCGGCAGTGATGATGCGATCAAAGTGCGCACTGCTGCCGCTCTGCCCCCGAACCCATTTTCAGTTTAAAAAAGTCAGTCCTTTTACTGACACTGCCCCCGCCAGCTTTTTGGGTTGGTGCAATGTGGGAGAGCGCCAGCAGGTGCATTGAGAGGTTTTTTGTGCATCAAAATTTCTCGGAGCTTTTTGTCCAACATTTAAAAATGGCAGCAGGATTCTGAAAACTTTTGCTAAGTGCTAAAACTTTTTCCCTGTCTCTCATTAGTCGCGGCCGGAGGGAGTAAATCTCTGTTGCACAGAGGGTTGTGCCTCCACCCATAATGAGCTCAGTTTTGGCAGAGGAACGCCTGCTCCACATTGTCAGAGGCAGGGAGGCATGCAGGAGGAGGAGTCGCCGTCACCAACGAGTCCTCAGGCAGCAGGCAAGGGAGGCAGCAGCCATGGCTGCCCATGTAGAAGGGCCTGAAGTTGGCCGCAGACCTCAACATCCAGAGGCTGGCCAGCAGGGAGATAGCACGAGGAGAAGGGTGAGATACGATGACTACCTGCACCAGATAGTGGGCGAGGAGCCTTGCCAGCAGCAACCTGCAGAGGCTCCGCAACATGATGAGGAAGAGGGAGAAGGTGCTCTTCCAGCTGGTATTGGAGAGGCCCAGCACATACCTCTGCCAAGGAGGCCCTACTGTCCTTGGGTCTACCGGTGCCAGTTCCTTCCTGCAGCTCAGCAACGAGCAATGTGTGCCAAGACTGAGACCGTGACCGAGCTCTGCAATGTCCAGTGGCCAGATTTGGAACCTCACACAAGGCTGAGGGCAGCGCTCAACGTGGAGACCAAAGTAATGATAGCTTTGAACTTTTATGCAACGGGCTCGTTCCAGTCTGCAAGTGCAGACATCTCCAACATTTTGCAATTCTCCGCCCATCGCTCCATCTGGCAGGTCACCCATGCGCTGTACAAGCAAAGGGTGCAATATATCTCCTTCCCCATGACCAGGGAGAAACAGGTGAAGCGCCAGACCGGATTTGTCCGGATTGCAGGGTTCCCCAGGGTGCAAGGGGCCATCAACTGCACACACGTTATCCTGAGGGCACCACAACACCATGCTGAACTGTTTATCAACAGAAAGGGGTACCACTCCCTGAATGTTCAGTTGGTGTACGACCACCAGTGAAGGATCCTGGCAGTTGATGCCAGGTATCCAGGCAGCAGCCATGATGCCTTCATCCTGGCAGCGTGCCCGCCCTCTTCACCAGACCAAATCAAGATTGTGGCTGCTTGGGGATAAGGGATATCTCCTGTCCACTTGGCTGCTCACTCCACTTCGCAACCCCAGAAGTGCGACTGAGCATGCCTATAACGATGCTCATTCTGGCTCCAAGTGCATCATTGAGCACTGCGTTGGCATGCTTAAACAAAGGTTCCATTGCCTGGACCACTCTAGTGGCACATTGCAGTACTTGTCTGATCGGGTCTCCATCTTTGTGATATTTTGCTGCAGGCTGCATAACCTGGCTGTCATGAATGGACAGCAGCTCGAGGCCAAACCAGCAGTACCACCGCAGGAGGGGATGCAGCAGGAGGTGGAGGAGGAGGAGGAGAAGCGTCCTGAGCCACCCAGGAGGTGTCGTTGCCATCCCAACCCTGCAAGGGAAGTCCAGACATGTCTGATTGCTGCTGATTTCGATAATCTCATCTCCACATGACCCTTCAGCTTCTACTTTCCATGGCCATCCCAATGAGTGCCTTGATACATCATTGCCCACTGTCACATTATACACCAGCCCAGATATAGGTGCAAAAAATAAAGATAATCAATATCACTCTAAACAAATAACAGAACAATAAACAGTGCAGAAAAGTAACATGTAAACAGAAATTTGCCACCCTTGTGCATTTCCAAATAACCCCTCTTACGCGTGCCTACCCTACTACTTTGCCTTGGTGTCTCCCCTGTGGCTGCCTCATGGGTCTGGGAAGGCTGCTGTGTTCCCTGTGTGGAAGCTGCAGATGTCCTTCTAGGATGCCCTGAACCAGCTTTGGGTCTGGAAGGGCTGGCTGTAGACTGGTGAGCACCCTCCTGGGAGGGTTCAGTCTGGCTTGGCTCGGGCGATGCCATGCGTGGAGGAACTGGTGGAGTGACACGACTGGGGCGAGGAATGCTGCGATCCTGAGGGAGCGCATCATCCGTATCCTGGTCTGAGGAGCCCGAGTCATTCACTGGGGGCGGCAAGCCACCACCACCAATCTGAGCGAACTCAGGTCGGGGCTGTGGGGCCACACCGGAAGGTCCCCCACGAAGGCAACACTGAGGTGTCGGGTGGCATTGAGCTGAGACTGCAGGAGAGTAGCCACATTCTCAAAGCCACCAGATATGACAGCAGTTAAACGCTCTGCGGCCTGTTGCATAGAGTGCATAAGAGCATTCTGAGCTTCCAGGGCCTCGGCCATCCTCTCCAAACCAGCACCGATACGCTCGTTCCCTCGCACCTGTACTGCAATGGCAGCTGCCACATCACCTACAAGTTGCGGCCTCACATCTGGATCCACACAGTCTCTCTGGTACCTTCAGACTGGCAATGATGGGCTCCATGGAGTATGCAGAGCTGTCGACAATGTGGGAGGCGGACTCCTCCATGCTCCTCACCACTTCCGACAGCCTCTCCAGCACCTTTGCCAGTGCCCCCAACATCTGGGAATGCACGGCCTCCACCCTTTGTTCGTATGTCGCAACATCAATGGGCTCGTCTGAGTCCTCCTCAGCAGAACTCTGGTACGGACTCTCCCCCCGGAGAGATGGCACCTGAGGTTGCGTAGCCCCGTCACCATGCTGCAGCCCGCTACGCTCTGGTGTAACATCTAGTGCAGATTCTGAGCTATCTGGACTAGATCGGACCGGGTACTCCCAGTAACTGAGCTGGTGCATGTAGGTGGAAGCAGTGATGTGGTGCTGCCAGCATTGTCCTCCTTTCCCTCTTCCTCATCACTGAGGTCCCCAAAAGATGGAATGAGCTCGATCCCTCAATGTCCTCAATGCTGTCAGTACGCTCATCTGGCTGGCTCTCATGAAGGGTCTCCTGCAGGCATCACGACGGTCTCTCATCATCCGGTGTCTCAGGATCCACTCCCTCGGCTGGGCTGCCACTGCTCACTGGGCTCCCCTCCAGGCCTGGCGACGGTCCTTCAGGAGGATCCCCTCCCTTGCCTCAGCTGCCACTCAGCCTCTCATCTGCAAGCATCAATGGGAGAAAGGCTGTCGTTTGGGGAAGGTAGGGGATTGATGCATGGAGCCTACAACTAGCAGACTTTCAGAAGGAAAGGCACAGTTTGCGCTGTCGCTTTCAGGGAGAGATAGCATAAAAGGAAGGCCTTCACTTACACATGCTGCCCACATCAGCATGGCCAGTACTGGAGGTCACAGCGGGGGGCTTATCTGCAAACATAAATGGGAGAAGGCCTGCCGTGAGGAGGAGGTGGGGAATTTACGCATGGAGCAGACAAGTAGCAGACTTTCAGAGGCAAAGGCACAGTAAGTGCTGCAGCATTCAGGGAGAGATAGCATTAAAGAAGGGCCTTCACTTACCCTCATCAGCATCGCCAGTGCCGTGGGCCATAGGGAAGGCACCATGTCTGCCCACGAGCACCTCAACCCTCGCCTCCAACAGTGTGAGGATTTGAATGTCGGCCTCGCCACCACCTGTCCTCCTTTGCTCAAAGTGATTATGATCAAGTTTGGCCTGCAATTCAAAGAATGGTTGGTTTGTAGCACTCTGATGATGCATCAGAAATGAGAGCACAAGTGTATGTCTGCGATATACAGCTGTAAAAGTGAGATGAGAGGGCCTCCATTGCAAGCACACATACATATATATAGAGGCCTCAGCAATGAAATGCTGCGTCAGTGACTAAAGAGCGAAGGTGGGAAATAAGAGAAGGATGAAGGAGAGGCTCGCAGATGGAAGGTGAGCATTTGGTGGAATAGGTACTCACTTTTACAATTTACAATATACTATTTACAATATACATTAATGATTTAGACAAAGGAATTGAATGTAATATCTCCAACTTTGCAGATGACACTTAGCTGGGGTGGCAGTGTGAGCTGTGAGGAGGATGCTAAGAGTAGACTGTAATTGAGTAGACTGGGTCTTTACTCGTTGGAGTTCAGAAGGATGAGGGGTGATCTTATAGAAACATTTAAAATAATGAAAGGGATAGACAAGATAGAGGCAGCGAGGTTGTTTCCACTGGACGGGGAGACTAGAACTCGGGGGCACAGCCTCAAAATACGGGGGAGCCAATTTAAAACCGAGTTGAGAAGGAATTTCTTCTCCCAGAGGGTTGTGAATCTGTGGAATTCTCTGCCCAAGGAAGCAGTTGAGGCTAGCTCATTGAATGTATTCAAGTCACAGATAGATAGATTTTTAACCAATAAGGGAATTAAGGGTTACGGGGAGTGGGCGAGTAAGTGGAGCTGAGTCCACGACCAGATCAGCCATGATCTTGTTGAATGGCGGAGCAGGCTCGAGGGGCTAGATGGCCTAATCCTGTTCCTAATTCTTATGTTCTTAAGTTCTTATGTTAAGAGGCTGCAGGGTGACTTGGACAGGTTAGGTGAGTGGGCAAATACATGCCAGATGCGGTATAATGTAGATAAATGTGAGGTTATTCACTTTGGTGGTAAAAACAGGAAGACAGATTATTATCTGAATGGTGACAGATTAGTAAAAGGGGAGGTGCAACGAGACCTGGATGTCATGGTACATCAGTCATTGAAAGTTGGCATACAAGTACAGCAGGCGGTGAAGAAAGCAAATGGCATGGTGGCCTTCATAGCGAGAGGATTTGAGGATAAGAGCAGGGAGGTCTTACTACAGTTATACAGGGCTTTGGTATGGCCACACCTTGAATATTTTGTACAGTTTTGGACTTCTAATCTGAGGAAGGACATTCTTGCTATTGAGGGAGTGCAGCGAAGGTTCACCAGACTGATTCCCGGGATGACAAGACTGATATACGAAGAAAGACTGGATCGACTAGGTTTATATTCAATCGAATTTAGAAGAATGAGAGGGAATCTCATAGAAACATATAAAATTCTGATGGGATTGGACAGGTTAGATGCACGAAGAATGTTGGGGAAGTCCAGAACCCGGGGTCACAGTCTAAGGATAAGGGGTAAGCCATTTAGGACCAAGATGAGGAGAAACTTCTTTACTCAGAGAGTTGTGAGCACGTGGAATTCTTTACCACAGAAAGTTGTTGAGGCCAGTTTGTTAGATATATTCAAAAGGGAGTTAGATGTGGCCCTTACGGCTAAAGGGGTATGGAGAGAAAGCAGGAATGGGGTACTGAAGTGCATGATCAGCCATGATCATATTGAGTAGTGGTGCAGGCTCGAAGGGCGGAATGGCCTACTCCTGCACCTATTTTCTATGTCTCTATGTTTCCATGTTTCATCAAACAAATGTTGTCATTCATCCTTTTACTACATTGGATCACCGTGCTATTATGGATGGAGGTCCCCAACACCTCTTCCGCTATCTCTCTCCTGGCATTACTAAACACTTGGTGAGTTGGTCTCCCAACATCTGGGTATCGGACTCGCCACCTTCCCTCGACACCGTGCATCAGGGTCTCTAGCTCGGCATCAGAAAATCGCATTGCCCTTCTTCCCAGCCATCCTTGAACACAACTTCTTCCCTCCTCAGTGCCTAGCTGAAAACCCTGGCCTTTAAGAAGGCCAGGGAGCAGCTAGCTCTTTGGCTACAAATCATCCTAAGGGTGAATTCATCCATGGGAATATCATCCCAATTAACCCACCCACACCGCTGCAAACTATCAGGTTTGAAAGGCTATTTGCACCAGAGGACTTTTTGCGGGGAAAAAGCTGAATATGGATCCATTGGCCGCCGCAACCATAGCGGTGCTAATCACGAGAAAAAGGCGGTAACACCTTTCTGTCGGTGCTGAATTTTGGCCCCAACCCCTTTACGGATATCTCTGGTCACTTTAAATAATCAGGTTCAAGTGCAAACCAATATGGTGGGTATGCACGTGAGCAATTCTCTTCCTTGCAGCTTTTTTCTCTTCATCTAGAGCTTCCTTCACTCTCTCTCTCTCTCTCTCTCTCTCTCTCTATCTCTCTCTCTCTCTCCCGTCTGTGAGAACAAGCTCTTGGGAGGTCACTTTTAATCTATTTTTAGGGGTGGGCCTGAACTGGGATATTGACGAGACCTTTGACCTAAAGAGGTTCCCCTAAAACCTTCATACCCAATTAGGCTTCTAGTTCTTTGTCTCGATTCTTGTGTCAAAACCCACCCTAAAGATGTCTTACAATTTTGGTCTCATGTCTTTCTTTGTTTACACTTTCCCAGCGTTCGTTCTTTGAAATTCATATCTCATCTCTTTCGTCCATATCCTGCCTTTGATGCAATGAGGTCAAAGCCAGCAACCTGTTCACTTCAGAGTGTTACCTCCATTATGACATTGCAAACTGCTGTCTGTTTACGCTAAATCCTACCAACTTCCTTCCATTGAGCTGAAGTTTCCCCAGGAGTTGCTCCTCTTTTTTTGGAACAACTTGATTTTTCTGGACTATCTTTTTAGTTGCAATTCTGGCCATTTAATTTGTGTAAGTGAGTTAGTTAGGTTTTTTTTTAGTTACGTTTTTTTTTTCAAAAGGGGACGTTCCCAGCCACTTACCCCCATTTTAGGTGTTTGGCCAGCAAATAGTTGCACCAAACTAACTTAGGCCAGCATATGTTGCCATTTCTGTCTGCACAGAAAAACCTTACCTACAGTTAAGGAATCGGCGCAAGTAACTACATTTAAAGCACCACCAAGCACCAAACAAAGCACAAAAAGTAATAAGCAATTAATTAACAAATAAAACATAGAAGGAACCCTGCACCTAAAGCACCAAGACCAAAGTAATAATCAATCAATCAATAAATAACAAATAAAAAATAGAAGTCCCACCAAAACACAGCCCGGGAAGGCAGCTGGCTGCCAATGAGGGAGACCATTCGGCCAGAGCTAGGAGGCGGGGTGGGTAGAAGGGAGTGGGGGGAGGGGGGGAGAGGAGAGGAGGAAGGGAGACAGGAGTGGGGGAGGGAGGGGGGAGAGAGAGGGAGGGGGAGAGAGGAGGAGGGGGGAGAGAGGAGGAGGGGGGAGAGGAGGGGGGAGAGGAGAGAGGAGGGGGAGGTGGAAGTACCTTCTTGATCAAATGGTACAAATCGTCTGGAAGCCAACTCCTTGGACTTCAATATCCTGAGGATCTTGTTCGCCCGAGATACGGTGGACATTCCCTCTGCTCAGGCGCATCTGTTCCTGCTGTCGGGGCCACTTACTGGGCTGCCTGCGCGATGCAGTTATTACTGTCCTCGCTTACAGAGGGCCTGACTTCACATTTGGGGCACTGATCTTGGAGGGTTTTGGTTATGACCGCTTGCTGATGACAATGGTCCACAAACTCCTTCAGAGTCCTGTAAGAGTTTGGCACATCTAGACTGATGTCCGGCATGGCATTAAACACCCGCCTGAATCCCGGTTCATCTGGTCGAGAGTTACAAACCCAAACCCCTAGAAACTCTTCAGGAGTTTTACAATCAGGTCAGAGTTGACACAGCCTGCAGAGCACACTCTGACCGCCAATGAGGGAGCCCATTTGTCCAGGGCTGGGCGGCGTGCTTCGGGCCCCTCCCACACAGTCTGCAGTGCGCGTTTGCAGAAATGGCCTGCCAGGAGCTACTGCACATACGCGCAGACTCTAGCGCGCATGTGCAGAGGTCCCGGCATTGTTTTCAGCGTTGGGACCTGGCTCCGCCCACCACGTTTTCCGATGCGCTGCGCCACAGGCCACAGGCCTGGAACCGACGGGGAGAATACAGAGGTAAGAAATCGGCGCCGTTTCTGTTCTACAAAGTCGCCGCACCTCATTGAGGTGCGCCGTACTAGCAGAGGGGACAAACTTGGGCCCATTATCTTTGCAAGCAGCTCTGTTAAGCTAACATCAAATCCTACCACAGAATTATACATAAAATACATAAACAAGGTTCAAGTCTTAACTTAAAAACAACAGATAATTGCTTAAGCAACAGAGAAATTACATATAATACAAAGAAGCCA
Source organism: Pristiophorus japonicus (assembly GCF_044704955.1). Taxonomy (NCBI): domain Eukaryota; kingdom Metazoa; phylum Chordata; class Chondrichthyes; family Pristiophoridae; genus Pristiophorus; species Pristiophorus japonicus. The sequence continues at coordinate 41,944,459 of NC_091991.1, read as the reverse complement.
TACCATCCACAGGAAACTAAGACATTAGCCTTTCTAGGCATCTATCTGGTCCAGGGAGACTTTTCATCTCCAGTTCAAAACAACGATCTAAACACAGCATTTTTTGCATCACAGTTTTCATCACATAACCATATACATTTTTAGGCATCTTTAGTTTCTAACAGCATGCCTAATTCCTTAAGCTCTCTCTGCAAGAACTCAAATTTACTTCGATCTATGGCATTGGTTTGAACATGGACCAGAACTTTTGACCTTTCCTTTCCAAACACTTGTACCATGATGTTCTTCATCTTAGCTGAGGGAGGCAGCATACTGCATTGGCCCTGAAAACCCAATTTTCATGAGTTGTAAGGCCCGCCCATTTGCCACCCAAAGGACCGCCGATGGCCGCTGAGAGACTGGGCGCTACTTTGCCTGAAAGATTCCTCTAAAAGAGGTGGCGGTACCAATTGGCGGCAAAATAACGGCTTACGCCGTCAATCTGGGTGGCAGCGGGCAGGAGCTCTCAACCTTGCCGGCAAATGAGCTTGCCGCCCAAGTACCGCCGAGGATGGAGTCGGGCCCAGGGAGGGGGCAACTCTGAGAAGTAAAACAACATTACCAAAAAAAAACATCGAATACCTTCAGTGGCCCCATTCAGGTAAGTCGCTGTAAAAAAAAAAATGTCAAAGATGTTCACTAACCTTTTCTTTCAGGTCTTCATACCCCCTGCTAGCGCCGACTCCCGCCGACTCCTGCGACTCCCGCCCGCACCAATCTGGTATCGCGGCGAGCAGGAGGCCACTCACGCAACTTGGCCATTAGAGGACATCAGTGGACGGTTCCCGGCGGTACTCCCCTCCTGCCCGCTCCAGCCCAAGTGGAAACTGGAAGCGAGAGGAAAACGGCAGCAAAACTCTGTGGCAGTTGGCGGCAGCAGGTGGCAGTGGGCGGTAAGGCTAGCAATATCAGGGCCCATGAATCTTTGATCCCATGACAAATGTCAGAATCCACCATTGGTGACATCCAGCACTGCCCCTGCCAAAGTTAGCCAGGTCGGCGGAAGGTCACCACTTTTACATAAACTGGGCAGGCACCCATGACACTTGGGCTCCATCTCAGATGCCTGATAGGCTGGAAAATGTGGCTTTGGAATATTCTATTGGCTCACATTATATTGGGGAAAACAGATACATTTACAAATGGCTATCAATGTAAAGCCTCCAACCTGAGAGTCCTTGACCTTGGCTACTTCCCCCATATTGGTGTCCTTGTTTGGGCAAGGCTCTATGATAACTGTACACTGGTGTCCTTGTTTTGGGCAAAGCCGGCATTTGATGAATCTAGGATCAAGCCTAATTTGTAGCCATTCTATAGACTGGTTTTCAGCCCCATTCTTTTATTTAAATAAAAGCCATTCTCTTCAATTTCCAAAGGCCTTAGTGGCATTTTCAAAATATGATTTCATACCAGAAGTAAGTGAAATGAAGAAGTATGAAATAAGATGCCAGAAATACTGCTGATATGGTATGATAATAATGGCATTTGCAGTGTGAATCTTTTTGCAACTTCACTGTTTATTATTCTTAAATTATGACAGAGGTCACTATCTGCTAAAATCGTTTTCACAAAAGATTCCTCAAATGTGAGTTATATTGCAAAAAAGTTTTTTGAATGAAGCTGTAGCCCTGAAAAATCTCTTGGTCCCTAATTGCACTGAAACAGAACATTTAAGGGCACAGTAAGAAAATATAAAGGATGATCCTGTGGGAAGATTGGTCAATTTCTATTGCTACTCTGAAATTGGTCAATTTGCTACTGCCGAGTTTGGAAGAAAGAGGCTGTAATTTAGCAAAGCATGTTTGATGTCCTCATTTATTACTTTCTGGTGCAAAAACAAGGAAGATTAGAGTTCAAAGTAAGGCAGATTGAAATCTGACAAAGATTTGGTGCAAAAATATTATTTGAGGTATATAAAAACATTAAATAGCTTTACTATTTTGACTGTGTGTTTGTGTTAAAATTCAACTATACTTTTGATATCCTTAACAGGGTTATTACCAGACCCATTTAGGGTCAGTTGATGGGGAAAGCTGTCAAGTAAACTATAATAAATAAAAGTAGAAAATGTTGGAAATACTCAGCAGGTCAGGCAGCATCTGCGGAGAGAGAAAGTGAGCGAACGTTTCAGGTCGATGATCTTTTGTCAGAACTGAAAAAAGTTAGAGATGTAACAGGTTTTAAGCAAGTGCAGGAGCAGGGAAAGTGGGGAGAGGACGAAAGAACAAAAGGGAAGGTCTGTGATACGGTGGAAGGTAGGATTGATTAAATGACAAAAGGTATGATAGTATAAAGCAAAAGGAGATGGTAAGGGAACAAGTAAAGAGACAAAAGGTAGGTCTAAAAGAGGTGTAAATGGGAATAGCAGAATCATCAACAACGAACATGTGAAAAAATAGGGGCAGAGGTTATGGTCTGAAATTGTTGAACTCGATGTTAAGTCCAAAAGGCTGTAAAATGCCTTATCGAAAGATGAGGTGCTGTTCCTCGAGCTTATGTTGAGCTTCATTGAAACATTGTAAGAGGCCAAGGGCTGAGAGATCAGAATGAGAGTGGAGTGGTGAATTAAAGTGACAGGCGGTGTTCTGCAAAGCAGTCACACATTCTGCGTTTAGTTTCCCTAATGTAAACTATAAGGAGAAGAATTTTGGCTGCTTTCCGCCTCCTGTTAGCATCCGCGAACTTCCCTGGTGGTTTTGCGTGGCACAAACACTTACCTCCTCGCTCTCTTGCGTCCCATAGATCATGACATCATCCGGTGCGCAGCGCCCCGTTACCGCCCCAGATGTGATATTCGCTCTCACCCGCTGCTGCATCGCCAGGTGTCAACAACGACAGCAACAGGAGGTGTGTTGCCTCAGCTGGCCGCTTGGGAACGATATTTAAAGGCAGTTGTAGTCAGGTGCTTTATTCTTCGCACCAGTCTGCTGCCTGCTGATTATTTTTGACTGCTCATTGCTGCACGATGCCTTGGCCCTCCACTTCTTAGAATGCTTGGGGCTGTAAAGGAAGTCGTAAAGGTCCCGTTGCCCTACAGAAATAAGAGGAAAAATCTTGCAATCCAGCAATGGCCCTTCCCTTAAGCGAGGGACGGAGCCTCTGATGCCGGCATCACTGCACTGAACATTCTTCAGCGTTCTGTTGCTACCGCCCCCCTCACAGACTTTAGCTCTCTAAGAAAAGTGGTAGCATTTGATTCAGCGTTACACTGCCCTCTTGGAGCGCTAAAGCTGAAGTTCTCAGGATGCAAAAAGGATTATCGCCTGGCAATACTTTTCTCACTTCTCAAAAGTTTGGGGGCCAGAAGCTCCACTTTTGTGCTTATCGCCAATGGGCAATATTTCTGGCGTGGGTGGTAAAAAAGGGTTTTTAGATCACCGGCTTCTCGCCCATTCTCAAATGCACATGAGGCCCATGCTTGAGAGAAGGTCAGTCTGTGACCTGTCCTTTATTCCTTAGCACTCAAGTAATGAAAGTGGGTGGCGCTTCCCCTTTTATACCTGAAAGTCCAGATTAAGAGTGTCTCCCACAAGTTCACCACCTAGTGGCCATTGTTCTCACAGTGTACAACTTGTCAGTTTATACATGGGTTACAATGCTGATTGAATACATGACATCACCTTCCCTTCAAAGTCTTATTGGGATCACAGGTTGAGTCTCTCTGGTGGTTTACGCTCTCTTGTAGAGCGTCTGAGTTGGGGCTCTGGTTGTTGGGCGCTGGCCTGAGTGTCTGCTGTTTGCGGTGCCTCAGGCCTATCTGGACTGCCCACAGTGACTGGGCTCTCCTCCCTTTGGTTCCGGTGTTCGCTCTCCTGTGGTGGAGTGAACTCGATATCATGTTCTTCCTCTGCTTCTTCTGTGGGGTTGCTGAAACTCCTTTTTGTTTGATCCACGTGTTTGCGGCAGATTTGTCCATTGGTAAGTTTAACTACCAGAATTCTATTTCCCTCTTTGGCAATCACAATGTCTGCGAGCCATTTGGGCCCTGCAGCGTAGTTGAGGACAAAAACAGGGTCATTTACATCAATACATCGCGCCCTCGCATTCCTGTCATGGTAGTCATATTGTGACTGGCGGCTGCTCTCGACAATTTCTTTCATGGTGGGGTGTATAAGGGACAACCGGGTTTTGAGCGTCCTTTTCATTAGCAGCTCTGTGGGTGGAACCTCTGTGAGCGAGTGTGGTCGGGATCTGTAGGCCAACAGGAGGCGTGATAAACAGCTTTGTAGGGAACCCCCTTGGATTCTGAGCATCCCCTGTTTGATTATCTGCACTGCTCGTTCTGCCTGGCCGTTTGAGGCTGGCTTGAACGGTGCCGTTCTGACATGGTTAATTGCATTGCCTGCCATGAAGTCCTGGAATTCAGTGCTTGTGAAGCACGGGCCATTGTCGCTGACCAAGATGTCTGGTAGACCATGGGTGGCGAACATTGCCTGTAGACTTTCTACTGTGGCAGAGGATGTGCTTGCATTGAGAATGTCACACTCGATCCATTTGGAGTAGGCGTCTACGACAACCAAAAACATTTTTCCCATGAAAGGACCTGCGTAGTCCACATGGATGCATGACCAAGGCTTGGCGGGCCATGGACAGGGGCTAAGGGGGGCTTCCCTGGGCGCATTGCCCAGCTAGGCACACGTGTTGTACCTGCGAACACAAAGTTCCAGATCTGCGTCTATCTCTGGCCACCAAACGTGTGACCTGGCAATTGCCTTCATCATGACAATGCCCGGGTGCTCATTGTGGAGCTCTCTGATGGACACCTCTCTGCCCATCTGGGGCATGACTACATGGTTTCCCCACAGTAGGCAATCGGCCTGAATTGACAGTTCATCCCTGCGCCTGTGAAATGGTTTAAATTTCTCAGGGCATGCCCTGTACGTGGCTGCCCAGTCCCTATTCAGGACACGTTTCTTGACTAGAGACAATAGCGGGTCTCTATTTGTCCAGATTTTAATCTGATGGGCTGTCACGGGTGAGCCTTCGCTTTCGAAAGCTTCAACAGCTATGACCATCTCAGCAGCATGCTCGGTAGCCCTCTCAGTGGTGGCTAGTAGGAGCCTGCTGAATGCATCGGTGCAGTTTTCGGTGCCCAGTCTGTGCGGAATTGTATAGTCATAGGTGGCTAACGTGAGTGCCCACCTCTGTATGCGGGCCGATGCGTTTGCATTTATGGCCTTGTTGTCGGCCAAAAGGGACGTTCGGGGTTTGTGATCTGTCTCCAGCTCAAATTTCCTGCCAAACAGGTACTGGTGCATTTTCTTTACCGCATATACACATGCCAGCGCCTCCTTTTCTACCATCCCATAGCCCCTTTTGCCTGGGACAGTCTTCTGGAGGTATAAGCTACCAGCTGTAACTGACCCTTGGCATTGACATGCTGCAACACACACCCGACACCATAGGACGATGCATCACACGTTAACACAAGTTTCTTACATGGGTCATATAGCGTTAATAGATTGTTGGAACATAACAAATTGCGTGCTTTATTCAAAGCCCTTTCCTGGCTGTCCCCCCAGACCCATTCGCGACCTTTGTGTCGGAGCACGTGTAGCGGCTCTAGCAGCGTGCTCAATTTGGGAAGAAAGTTACCAAGATAGTTCAGGAGCCCCAGGAACGAACGCAGCTCCGTCGTGTTACGGCGTCTGGGTGCTCTCTGGATCACTTCCATCTTGGTCGCAGTAGGGCTGATCCCGTCTGCTGCTACTCTCATCCCCAGGAATTCTACCTCTGGAGCTAGGAAGGCGCACTTCGCCTTTTTCAGTTGCAGCCCTACCTGGTCCAGTCTGCGTAGCACCTCCTCCAGGTTGTGGAGCTGTTCTTCAGTATCGTAACCCGTAATGAGGACGTCGTCCTGAAAAACCACCATCCCTGGAATCGACTTGAGGAGGCTTTCCATATTTAGTTGGAAGATCGCGGCGGCCAAGCGAATCCCGAACGGACATCTGTTGTACTCAAACAACCCCTTGTGTGTCGTGATGGTGGTCAGCTTCTTTGACTCACTCGCCAGCTCCTGGGTCATGTAAGCTGAGGTCAGGTCCAATTTTGAAAAAAGTTTGCCACCGGATAGCGGGTACTGGTCTTGGAGTGACACCCGATTGATGGTGGCCTTGTAATCACCAGATATCCTGACCGACCCAACCGCCTTGAGCACCGGCACAATCGGGCTCGCCCAGTCACTGAATTCGACTGGCGAGATGATGCCTTCCCTCAGCAGGCGGTCCAATTCGCCTTCTATCTTTTCCCGCATCACGCACGGCACCGCTCTGGGCTTGCGGTGTACTGGTCTGGCGTCCGGGTTTATGTGAATCCCTACCTTGGCCCCCATGAAAGTGCCAATGCCGGGTTGAAATAATGAGTAAAATTTGTCCAGGATCTGTGAGCATGATACTCGCTCCACAGAGGAAATTGCATTGACATCGCCCCATTTCCAGTTCATGACAGCAAGCCAACTCCTCCCCAGTAGTGCGGAACCGTCCCCGGGGACAACCCAGAGGGGCAACCTGTTCTCTGAATCTTTGTGGGTCACGACTACCGTGGCGCTGCCTAGCACCGGAATTATCTCCTTTGTGTATGTTCTTAGCTGTGCTTCAATTGGCGATAATTTTGGCCTCCTGGCCTTGGACGCCCACAACTTTTCGAACTGTTTGATACCCATTGGGTACTGGCTGGCCCCCGTGTCTAGCTCAATTAATACTGGGATGCCATTGAGGAGCACTTTCATCATTATCGGTGGCGTCCTGGTGTATGAACTGTTTACGTGCTCCAAATGAACTCACTGAACTTCAGCTTCAGCAATTTCCCCCAGCGTTCATTTCTGCAATTTCTGCAGATATTTTGCTCATTTCTGCAAACTCCGGCTGAGTGTGTGCCTCCACGCCTCCAACATGAGCTGTTGTTGGAAACAAAAGGTCCCTTGCCAGTCGATCATCCCTGACTGACCCTGTGACTGTCCTTGAGTGCGCCATTAACAGGTGTTGATGGCCCCATTACTGGCTGCATTGTCCCTTGCAATGGCGTGAGTCGCCATTCAGCTTGCCATTGTCTCTGTCGAACTCCCCCTCTGGATTCGACTACATGTTGAGGCATGCCCGATTGCCCTTGTCTGCCTGGAGTGTGCTGCTTTAACAATGTTGAATCTCTGTCCCAACCATTCCTTAACACTGTACCTCTCGTTTGTTCTGCTAGTGGCTATGCTCGCATGGTTTAAATCCCAGTTTCTCGTTGCCATTGTTACGTCCTTACTATACAGTATAAATGCATATGAGGCCCATGCTTCAGAGAAGGTCAGTCTGTGACCTGTCCTTTATTCCTTCGCATTCAAGTGATGAAAGTGGGTGGAGCTTCCCCTTTTATACCTGAAGGTCCAGGTTAGGAGTGTTTCCCACAAGTTCACCACCTAGTGGTCATTGTTCTCACAGTGTACAATTTGTCAGTTTATACATGGGTTACAATGCTGGTTGAATACATGACATAGCCCATCGCCCCGAATGGGGCGCAATGAAATTTCCAGTCCTTACTTTTGTTTTCCCGACATTAGGCACTGATGGAAGTGAAAGTGAGGAAGTGTTTTGCAGACAGAACTAGAACATAACATCAATAAAAAATATGTGAGAGCAGGAAGAGAAGAAAGAGAAACAAATCAAATGGAGTAAGGTTCTAGAAAATCCAAGGTAAAGGAGTTGGGAACATTTCCATTTTAAACCATTTGAGGGGAGTTATTTTTCTTTCAGAATGTAGAATATCTAAAAATAGCCACCTAACCAGCAGATAGAAAAAAGGGTGAGGACAGATGGTAAAAGGCAGGACTAAATTGAGAACAAATTTGGCATGACGAGAATAATTTTAGTTGTGAGTGTTTTTGTAAAACTTACGTTGGTCTCTTCTGGCCAGTCGGTGCCTCCTGCCATGATTTGGCTGGCGTGCAGGCCTCCCGAATCCAGATATTAAAATACCATCACATCACCGATGACGTCATCGAGCCATAATCTTTAACTTTAAATTAAGTCCTTGCTTGCCTGCAGCATGAGCATCGGCCAACTTGAAAGTTGATGAATTTACGATGTTCCTGGGCGGGAACAGTGCAACCTCAGGCCGGTAAGTGAACTCAGCCTGATCTTAACCCCTCCCACGTCTCATCTTACTGGACAAGGGGAGTTAAAATTGACTCCTGAGAAAAAAGTGGGCTGAATTGAACTAGCATTTAAAGCATAAAGCAGAACAACATATTGATCCAGAAATTGCTGGAAAGATAATGCTGGCTGACATTATTAGTTCGCAAAATAGCCAGCAATTTGTGCTGGGAAAGAGTTACAAGCTGAATTCCGATTCTTGGCAAATTGCTGGACAACTTGCGCCGCTCCGTTAGCCTCGCTAAAACCGAAAAAATTGCAACCTCACCGTGAGCCTCTCCATTGAAATTAATTGCATGTCATGAAATTGCTGGATTTGCACCATCATGCATATTAATCTTGCCACTGCCATTTAGTGCTGGTAATTCATGTCTTCAGGACCCTGTTAATGACATGATTTATGATCCTGACATGAAACTCAACCTTGGAGGTCCAGAAAGGGAACAAATGAAGCTGTGGAGTTTTACTCCAACTTGTAGTGAATTGGTCCTAGAGCTTTTTAAACCATTTTTAAAATCTGTCTTGGCAGTATTTTTGTGCCAGTCTTGTCATCCACACCCCTGTAAGTGTCGGAAGGCAATCATTTTCAGGATGCAAAGCTGTGTTGACATTCAGAAATACAAATTGATAAATTTATTTCAGAAAATAATTTTTGGATACAGTATAATTGTATATTTCGCCCACCTACCCTACCAATACAACAATTTCCAAACACACTGGGTTACAATTACCTCTTCCCATGATTGTTCTTTATCATTTTTTTCTTACTTTTCCCTGTGTCACTTTAGTCTCTCTCTTAATCCATTCTCTTTCTTCCCCTTCTGTATTTATCTTTCTATATTGAATTTAACACTAATTCGACTTATTTCCTTTTCCATTTGCTCTGTTTCCTTCTCATTCCCTAAATTTCATTGATTAAGGAGATAGACCATTGGGCACGATGTTCACGAGGTCCTAGATACCTGAGTGACATTGCTGCGTCATTACCAATTTTCATTTCTGGCGATTTGCAGCACAAATATAGTGTGATCTGAAGGGTGAGGAAAAAATGCAATTCACATCGCTCGCTGCGAGATGTGTCAGTTCCAACAATTTCTGGGCCATCATATCATGATTAGCCATCAGACCTTGTCAATCCCTTTGGAAATCCGCAAAGGAAACATGGTCTATAATCTGATGGAATGATGCGGGCCTTGAGAAATTAATTTACATTTGATAACATCGATGCATTCCCTCATGTACAAGAGGGCACTTTCTGAAAATTGTCCTTTGTGGTAAGGTGGTCTGAGAAGCACACAGCACATGTTGAAATTGCTATTTTGCTAAAGTCATATTTAATCTGTTGCTATGGAAACAATAGGTCATCCTTTTCAAAACTCAACTATTGGTGAATAACCTTGAAGTACAAACATCTAACAAATAGTTTCTACTGACAATTTACTAAATAAAATATCATCTTTCTAGATACACAAGCCTTAGTAACATTCCTAGGTTTATATTGTGCCGAACAGAAACTTATTAAATATTTTCATTTATATATCTGATATATATATATAGAGAATACCCTGATTTTGTGAGAGGATGGCAAAACCAGGGCTGCAATTGCCAATGGCGTGGGTGCACTTGCATCAGCAGCAGAGAGAGCTGACCCCAGTGGAGTTTGGAATGTAAGCTAGCCCCCGCCCCCACCAACATTTCAATATGCTCTCTGCGTACAGAGAGGCAGGCAGGCTGTAATCTGTAAAACTGAGCAAGCCACTACCTGTAAAGGGATGTTACTCACGATTAATGGGGAGGTTCACTCATTTGCTACCTTACATTGAAGGTAAGTATGAAAGCACAGACTTAGAGAAATGTGTGCAATGTGGGCTGCAGCTAAGACTCGCTTACTGAGTAATGACACTTGGAGGTTTTGCTATAGGAGATGCCGCAAAGGTATAATGACCATCCGCTTGTTAAATCTGAGGAGCAAACTGCAAATGTCGAGGTAGCCAAGAGACTAAATACAGCCTTCCACGTCCCTTACAACTGGAATAAATGGGAACGAAGTTCAGTGGTATCAGAAGTACCAAACTAAATGTACTTATCTTTGTATATATGCTTACTATTCATCCATAGAAGTTGTGAACCTAATGTAAATATTTGTCTACTCACCAGCCAGATTGCATGTAAACCATGTAGAAAACATGTACCCACTTTTCACAATAATCCTTCACACAACAGATGTTGTCGGCCACAATTGCAGAAAGGCAATATGTACCTTGCACATTGCAGTTTAAAGTTCATTTTACATAGAGTACTGAGAGCAGAGACACTTTGAAAGCTAATTCCCACAGTCTGGCACAGGTATGGAGGTGGTCTGGGTGTACTCAGGCAGTTGCTAACATCTTCCCAAATATGTTCTGCTTAAAGGCCAAGGCAGATCACACAACGACTAAGGGAATACCAGGACAGGTGATAGCCCAGCTCGGCTGCAAATAGCTTACCCTGGAGATTAACCTGGGCCTCTTTGATTGTAAATTTGTGGATGGAGTTTTCAAGTGCAAGCTTGGAGGTGTGGTACTACTGCACAGCAGTATTCTCTATTTATTATCATCATGGTAGGAGCTAAATTTTCAAAGCAGGTGCAGAATGCACAAAATGTTTTATTATCTTACCTCTCTTTGAAGGCATTGTTAGGGGGATGCTTTGGAAGTCCTGGAGAATGTGGGTAGTGAGTTTGAAGACGATGCACTAGGGTAATTCACAACTCACAAATGAGGACAAGCAAGTACAGGTAGTAGGGGTGGAAGAGAAGAGAACTAGCCAGTCTGACAGTCCACAAAATATACCTGCTGTAAAAGTAAAGGATTGGTATCAGGCAGAAATTAATGCAGAAGCAGAAGTAATTTTCCATTTCCTTTGAGTATGCCATGAGTAGCCTGCAGCAGCTGATGGAGAATGTGCAGCATTACAACTTCGACATCACTGGAGTAATGCATGAGGGTTTAACTGGAACGCAGAGTACCACAAACCAAGTGGCAACTTCCTAGCTATCTGGGGAGGAGCGCAAAAGCAGAATAACGTTCTCTCGTGAAGGTTGTGACTGGTGTCATTAAGGCTTTGGGTACCATTCTATAGGACTCTGTTACTACCAGATTTGACAGAGTGAGCGAGTGGTTGAGAAAAGCAATGATGATGGGCTTAACCCACATTGGAGCCAGCTCCTGCACTGCTGTCAAGCAGATTGCTGGTCATCCAGCTTGGGTAACCAACACTGGTGCCATGGCAGGAAAAAGGTTCGATGAGACAGCTTCCTGTTAGAGTGTCAACACATCCTCCAAACCCAGCCAAGCCCTGCAAATAGATGAAATACCAGACTGCAAGTACTAATAGCCACTGCATTGTTGGACGTGGCTTCAGCTGTGTAGATAAAGTTAGTTAACATGACCGGGGGCGGGACTCCCGCCTGTCCTGTACCCCACACACCCCAAACTCACCCCAGGTTAAAATCAGAGCTATGCACACTGTTATTAAAAAAAATGCTAACTGAAACAACAACAGCCTTGCTTTAAGAATTAGGTCAAAGCAGCCTTAGTCTTTCAACAGACCTGTACTCATTTGATACAGGTGAAATGCATGATGGGGGGAACGTTGCAAAATTCATCATAGGACTTCATTTGAATAATTTTACTATCTAATGGGTGTTGGCTGCCCCCTTTCTGCCCGAAAAATTGCAAAATATGACACACTATGAATCAGGCATCAAGATGATGCCTCCTATTTTATGACCTACACTTGTCAGTCGCAAGGTTCAAGATCAATGGCAGAGCCTTGTAAAATCGGGCTGATATTTGATCCCCAGATAAATTGCAAGTTCACATGACAGGATGTGGAAAATATTTTATGTAATTTTATACCTCTAAAGTCAGATGTCCATTATTTTCTTGCACCTGCTAATTTTTCTTCATTACAGAACAATACTACTCTAAGTCAATTCAAGACTATGGCCCCGAACTTGGTGCGAGTGTTGAGCTGCCCGTTTCTCAGCGTTCCCGGGCGGAATGTGAGTTTTTGCTGCCCTTTGTGCCAGTCAGGCACAAATTTAATCACGCTTCTGTCGGTGGCAGTGGGAGCGGCAGGCAACGGGAGTTGGCGGGCGGGAGAGGTGCAGGCCTCTCGACTCGGCCAACGTTGGAGGCCCTGCACCGCGTATACCCGCGATTTAGATTTTTTTAATAGTTTCTGGTGGCCGATTACATCACTTTTACTGTGACTGGGGATGAAGACTCAGCTACGCATGTGCATATAACCTCGTTACTCACTTGCACCTGCTAGTTGTGGAGTGGTCTAATTTAGAGAGAGAGAGAAGCAACATTCACATCAGACATCCATCTTACAAAGCTGGCATGAATGAAAGAAAAACTGCCAAGAAGTCTAATGGAGGGAGGCCCAGAGCTCTCTGGTTTACTGAGGATGAGCTGGAGGCACTTGTCTCAGAGGTGGAGTGCCGTTATAAAGACCTCACCCGGGATGGTCATGGCAAGCCTGCACCACCCCAATATAGACGCATTTGTCGGGAGATTGGTGAGGCCGTGTCCTCAGCAGGCAACACTGCGGTATGGAGACCAGTACAGGAAAAGATGGAACAATGTGGTTATGTCAGCAAGAGTAAGTAAACATCTTATTGATGCACTCCCGTACTACTCAAAAAGGTTCTGTGGCCATTGTGTCTGTGTTTGTGTCTGTGTGTGTGTGTGTGTGGACTGTGCAAAGGGGGTAAAGGCTGCAACTTTTATTTCTGCAGAAGAAAAGAACAGCCAACACATCAAAGCAGTTTGGCACGGGAGGGGGCCCACCAGATGTCATTGAGGTGACTAGTATAGAGCAGCGTGCATTGGCATTGGTGGGTGACTACCCCCATGCCACCTCACATGGTGGTGCCGATCCCGTGCTAGAGGATGGTAAGTTTAAACCGGTCTGTATGTCACTCATGTCATGGACGGTCATTGTCATGTATCTCACTACGGTACATAACTGTATCTTACCATGCTATACATGACTGTAACCAGAGATGACCTGTAACCACAAGCATACCTTACCACCAGGGGTGCACTTGCAGGAGACACTGGATACCTGTCCCAGACAGGTATATAAGGACAGGTCTCAGGCAAGTGTGGCATTCGAGAGCTGTGTAATAAAGGTGCAGGTCCTGAGTGACCTTGACTTCAGTATGTGCCTCGTGTGAATCTGTACTGCAGGGACAGGACTTTACAGTCATGTAATGTGATGTCAAATGCTTTTTAATGCACTGCCTGTTGGCAATTCATGGTGTGGTGATGTGTCGATGGTAGTCCTTGAGGTAAGAATGTGAAATGTGACGGTTTTCACCCCACCCCCAGCTAAACACTTAAGTGTTGTTCTGTACTTGCAGATAATCAATCGGACACCACCGTTCTATGCACCCCATTCACCTCTGGCAAACAAAGGCAGTGCCTAACACCAACACCTTCCACCTCAACATTGCTAGGAGCCCAACACACCAGCTCCTTCTGCCTGCCCCCACCGCAAGATCCCCATATCCACCGCCGCCACCCAGAGGGACGAAGACCAGGAGGAAGAGGTGGGAGAAGGCCCAGTGTTTGTACCACTTGAGGTCGAGGAGGTGGAAGAGAAGGATTGCAGCCTCCTGACATGTGTGCCACCTGTGCGGCCAACATCGGTTTCTGGATCCGACTTTTTGGGCTTCGAGTCGGAGGAAGTGGGATCAAGTGTTGGGAGGCACAGCAGCCGTGCCGGTAAAGCCACCAAGCCGCAGCCACCCAGGATGATGCCTCAAGCAGATGGCGATGCAGGACGTCTGACAGCAATGCAGGAAATGGTGCAGCTGTCCAGGTTGAGCATTGACCTAGGCCGTGATCTGCTGCAGAGCATGGCTGGGATAGCTGCCAGCATCGTCACCTTTGCAGAGCAGCATACTGCCCGTATGTCGCAGCTCATCAGTGCGGTGGAGTGAAACAGCGACTCTGTAGAAGCCATGTGCCAATTGATGCTTTCGGGCCATTTCATGGAATCGCCGATGCCACACCAGCGAGGCCGACACACGCCGAGGAGCCGGAGATGTCAGCAGCTTCCATCTTGCCCCCTCCATTCTCTCCACGATGAACATGACAGCAGCGCTCCGGCTGCCCTCCTGCACAACATCATGGAGCAGAGGCGGTGAGGGGCAGGGGTGCGGGTCGCCGTGGTGATGGCAGAGCCATGAAGAGGACAATGGGCCTCACATCGAGGGGGGGAGAGAGGAGGTGATAGAGGGTTGGGTGTTGGTACTGGTGAAGATGTTAAATCTTGTTAATGTTGTTGGTCTTGTTTCACATGCTCCTTTTGATTGTCACTTTAATGGTTTTTGAAATAATGTAAAAGATTTGGTTTCACGTGTTTGCATGTTCTGTCACTTTGGAATGCTGGACAAATCAATGCAAACACATTTTTTACCAACTCTTGTTTAGTGTTTCACTTTTAGGTATTCTGGGGTACGTGCTGAGAAACAGACAAATCTCCATCAAGTGTACTTGAATCTGAGCAATATCTGACCATGCACTTATTACGCGACTCTATAATGGGTCCTGACATCAGGCAATTTATCAATGACAAGTAAGGGTCACCAATGCAGGAAGGCTCCCATTGAGTCACAGATAGTTGAAGAACTTGTTGAGCAGATGTTAAGGCTGGCATTTGTATTATGTCCGTAATGTACTTATGAATGACTCCACGCGGCAATGTGTTGTACTCCAACTGTAGTGACCTTGGTCCTTTATTCGTAACTCCAGAGTGAGGCAGCCACATGGTGTCTACCCTTTTATACAGCCCCTGCCACCAGGGCAGGAAACTCTGGTCTCCACCAGTTGCACCCTCTAGTAGTGCCAGCATAGTATAAACACAGTGTAAACATTATTGATAGTACATCGGGTAAACAAGTCTCCATCTTATGCAACTATACAGTGACTACACAGAGTATATCTATAGTCTGCATATATAACATCACTTTCCCCCAAGTCCTTTGTGCCAATTGCCTTTGCATTATGTGCTCTGGCTTAGCTCTCCCCAGACTTAAGTGCCAATAGCCCTTGCATCTTGGCTGTGCTTTGGCTTGGTTCTCTCCCTGTTAACCCCCAAGTCCTTTTGCCACAACGTTGGGTAGTGGTTACCAGCTTGGATGGTTCGATGATGCAGTGGAGGTTCCAGTGGGTTCTGGCTGTGATCCATGTGTGTGTCCATGGCTACATACATCCATTTCCCCCCCCCCCCACAGCGAAATCATGCAGCTGACCTGTTACATTAACATACAGGATCAGACACAGTGCAAGTACAAAGAAAGAAAGAAAAAAAATTTTTTTACAGTTTGTAACATGACACCTTGGTTCAGTGCCTTATATTCGTTACATTTTACGATCGTGCACCAGGATTAGGTAGATTGCATAATTAGTTCATTCATGGTCAGTACTGAGGTAGCAGGACAGGTATGTGAGGACGCTAGTTCCAGAGCAACCAGACGGGGTCCTAGTCTTCTGATGGCGGTGCTGCGCCCCCTGCTAGCGGGGTGGGCTTGGTTCGCTCACCTTGCCAGGGCTCAGGGCCTTTGCCGCTACCTAGAGGTGGGCAGAGCCACAGATGTGTGTGGCCTCCCTGTCCTCCTTTGAGGGTTGCAGAATCTTCTGCCTGTTCTCTAACGGTGTTGGGAACCTGGCTGTTCCAGGTCCCGTTTGGGGAACTCGTTGGGTCTGACCTTTCGCTCCCGGACATGGCCGAGGTAGCGACTGGGTCTGGGGGCTGCGCCGTCTTCACCCGGATATGGGCAACGGCGGCCAACTGTGCATATTGGCGCCATTTTCATTTTCAGGTCCATGGCGAATAGTGCCATCGGGTGCTTGCAGTGTGGGATAGACCTGGGGCAGGGTATCAGGATCAGTGCCTTCACCCTCCTGAGGTTACTGGCCTATAAATTGTGGGGACACCTGAGGCAGGGCATCAGGATCAGCGTCTTTACCCTCCTGAATTCGTTCGCTTACTACTTTTGGGGACACTATTCCCGACATCTCGCAACAACATTTTGTTCTTTACATTAAGAATAGTACAGATATCTCGCAACAACATTTTATTCACAATCTTAATCGGTTCGTTACATTGATTGCCATGCATACAATGTCTCTTTAAGTTCAGTTGGTTGCAGGTCTGCATTAAGAGAACCCTGCTGGCTTTACCCCACTCAAATCCTTTGTTAAACACCATGTGTTGGTCCCTCAGCGTTGCACCTCGTGGTCTGGCCGTGGCCATCTTTTTTTTCCCGCCATGCTGCACCTCGCTTCAGCAGGGATGCCATCTTGCCTCTGTCCTCAAAGTCGACTGCCTTGATCCTTCTCTCCCGCGATTCTGCCACAAAAACTGGAAGAGTGCCTGTGAATTCGATCTTCCTCCCCAGAAGTCCTGCGACTGGAGCCAGGAAGGTACTTTTAGATCATTCCGTCGGATCATTGCCACGCAGTCTGTGCCTCAGGTGCTGCGCTGGTCTGTTCTCTGGTGCATGGCCCAAATGAAGGTAAGGTTTTGCTCTGCCTCTGAGCATGGGGGACATTGTTTGCTGGAGTGAAGAGTGTCATGTATCTTACATTATTATATATAACTGTATCCTAACATGCTGTACATGACTGTAATAAGATATAACCTGTAACCACCAGCATATCTTACCACCAGGGGTGCACTTGCAGGAGACACTGGATACCTGTCCCAGACAGGTATATAAGGACAGGTCTCAGGCAAGTGCAGCATTCCAGAGCTGTGTAATAAAGGTGCAGGTCCAGAGTGACCTTGATTTCACTACATGCCTCATGTGAATCTGTACTGAGGGGACAGAACTTTACAAAGAGGTCTTCCTATTTCCACTGAATCTTCCCCATCCACCTTCTTCTGAGTAGTGTTGGACCATCACCTGCAACAATCCACAGGGATAACTTGTGCACCACGCCATTATGGATTACACTTACATCCGCACTACCAAGGACTGGGATCAGCTCCTTAGTGTAGGTGCGCAACTTTTCCTGTACTGGAACCAGCTCGGGTCGTTTTTCATTCCATAGCCTCTCAAAGGCATCCTGGCTCATCACTGACTGACTCGCTCCCGTGTCCACTTCCATGAAGACTGGAACGCCGTTTATCTCGACTTCCATCTTCACTGGAGGACAATCGGTGGTGCAGTTATACACTCCATACACTTCTTCTTGGGGCTGAGCTGCCTCTCTGGCCAAATCATCATAGTCCCCGCTGGATTCAAAGTCATCTACCGATGCGTCTGCTAGACGGTGAGTCGTATTTCTTTTACACATACGCTGGAGGTGGCCCTTCGTGTTACAGACTTTGCATACACACTCAGCAAACTGACACTGGTGAGCCCTATGGTTTCCTCTGCAATGCCAGCATGGTGCTACTCGATTAGCACCCCTCAGCGGACTCTGAATTCTGGAACCCTGAGGTCTGTGCTCTCTGCCCTGGGCAGAACAACATTCTACAGTCTTGCCTGTGAAAGGCACCAGTCTGTGTACGGTACTTGCCGGGTTTGAGTCCACAGGATGAATAATTTGCTTGGTGCTGCAGGTCGAGGTCATGAACGCCTGACTGATGCTGATGGCCTTCTGCAGGTTGACTGTAGTGTCGGCAGATAATAGCTTGTGAAGGAGGCCCTCGTGGCCAATTCCTATAACAAAGATGTCTCGCAATGCTTCGTTGAGGTGCATGCCAACATCACAAAATCTCCTGAGGTCGGCAGCATATTTTGCAATCTCCTGGCCCTCAGATCTGCGGCGAGTGTAGAATCTGTGCCTGGCCATGAGGATGCTCTCTTTTGGTTTTAGTTGGTCGCAAATTAGTTCAGTCAGCTCATCGTATGTCTTACCTTTGGCCTTTGTGGGTGCCAACAAGTTCCTGACGAGGTGGTAGACCTCGGGCCCACAATTGGTCAGCAGTATAGCCTTGTGCTCTTCCGCCGATGCATCCGTCTCCCCTGCCAGGTCGTTTGCCACAAAATATAGCTCGAGCCTTTCCATGAAGACATCCCAATCATCATCCTCTGTGAAGTATTTTAGTGTGCCAAAGGGAGCCATAATCACGTGAAAGTCCGTATTCTCGTCGCCAGTTATTATGTCTGTAATGTACTTATGAATGATTCCACGAGGCAATGCGGTGAACTCAAACTGTAGTGACCTTGGTCCTTTATTCGTAACTCCAGAGTGAGGCAGCCACATGGTGGCTCCCTTTTATACAGCCCCTGCCACCAGGACAGGAAACCCCGGTCTCCACCAGTTGCACCCACTAGTGGTGCCAGCATAGTATATACACAGTGTAAATCTTATTGATAGTACACCAGGGAAACAAGTCTCCATCTTATGCAACTATATAGTGACTACACAGAGAGTATATCTATAGTCTGCATATATAACAATTTGAGTCCTCATTCTTGTAGGTGCAACATTGCCGAGCCACATCCCTGACATGAAATATTGTTCAGCCACATTGCAGTCCATTATCAATAGTTCTCTGTCTTCTGTACTTGAGCTCATGTTGTTCTCAGGATCACATCCTGCCACCTAAGAGAACCTCAAGATTTAATTGCTTTTTTTTTACATTACCTCATACCATCTGTACACTCACATTGTCTTACTAACTCTGTTCTGTGTGCAATGGTTTCAAAACTCTTACAGCACATCTCCATGGTGCCTTTACTGTCCGTCGCACCTCATTTCCGCTTCCTATCCCACACCTGCCCTTCAACGGAGCACTTTTCATTTCCATATGTAAAGGCTCTCTGAGCAGTGTCATTTTCCATGTGTGAACTCATTCTGAGGGTCTTATACTCGTCCAGCATATGTATGTGAGTCGGGATGTGCAGCTCCGGACCACTCTGCGTGATTGTCCCTTCCGCCCGATTTACAGCCAGCTCAGATCAATTTTCCCCCAGCGGTCGTTCTGGAGGGCGGGAGCAGGATCTTTCAGACGCTGCATGGGCAGGCAGTAGGAAGTTACGCTGGCGGTACTTCCTCGATTAAACTCCCGCTGGGCGGGACCTGGGCGGCACATTGGTGGTACCTGAGGATTTTGGGGGAAACCTCGGCGGTAGTGGGCGGTACATTGACCAGGATCGGGGCCCAAGAATATATCTCTGTAATTCAGTCCTAATCACTGCTATTCTGCACAAACTCTACATGAGAATATTAACTGGGCTTAAGTGTAAATGAAGAATGTTACACATCTGCGTAAGAATACAAAGACAAAGCAAAATACAATCCAGATCTGGTGCGTCTAATACTTCTGAGGTAATATTCACTGTTTTTGATTGAAAAATGCAAACTGTTTCAGTCTCACTCATTCAAGCTACATCAACACATATCTTTTACATACAAATTGATTTAAGATCCATCTCACTCATTGTAATCATTAAATGTCCCTCCTAGTATTGTCAAGATTCGCAGCTATGTATAATTAAGCCAGTTAATGTTGCTTGGCTGAGGAACGTTAATACCATATTAAGTGTCAAGAAGGTTATTGAGCAGTTTCATGGTTTCATTTTTTATTTTCTCTATTGAAACATTTGCTTTGATTTTGCCTTTTTTGTGCTTCGGAAGAATTGGACTATCTTAGCACTAGACATCTCCCCAGCCAAAACAGTTCCACTCCTGAATTAGTTCACTTCTATGGGATGGGAGAGGACTTTCAACTGTTTATCCTTCAGCCAAATATGTTCCAACTAGAGTTCCAAGGGGAGCAGACCTGATTGAATATCAGTTAAGGCTGGAAACTGAATTTATTGGGGGTTTAATAGAGAACTATTAGAACTACCCTGCATTGGGTATTTACTAAGTTTATTGGTGTGTAGTAAAATCATTGGAATTACTATCATTGGCACGATTGTGACATACCAGCTTCATTTATGTAGTGCTGTGCGTGGGGGGTGTTGAGTTTTTGTAGCCATTCATACTGTATAGATTTGGAGTATTAGAAAACCAGTGATGAACCAGACATTGCATCATATTATGAACACTGCACATTTTCCCTTAGCTTTAATACCAACATTTCATTTATTGCTGAAATGAAGATGTGCCACCTTTTGCTCATCAATATCATTGCATACTGATATTTTTATTGGTGATATCCTTTGCATGCAGATTTTCAGAGATAAAAGGGGAGGATTAATATGTTATTTCTCTTTGCATGACATGTATGGGATTACCAGCAATGGTGTACAACTAGAGTTTTAAGAATTTACACGTATGCTAAATATTTCCCCTATTCAGTACTGGTCACTCACTCTCCTCAGCAGTGCTCCCTGTCTCTCATAGCTCGTTCCTTTCTAACTTCATTCTCTGTATTTTTCCAGAATTTGACCTCTGTCATTATTCCCACTCTATTTCTCTCTGCTGGCTCTCTCTACAGTCTGGTCTTGTCTATTCTACTTTCACCCAACGGTGGATAGTGAGATTTGTTAAATGCATACTCGGCCCCGAAACATCCAGAGCTTGAATGGATCAGGCTACCAACTGTGCCAATAAAAAGCAAAACACTGTAAATGATGGAAATCTGAAACAAAAACAGCCGCTGGTAGAAATCAGGTCACTTAGTAGCTGTGGAGAGGATAAAATTACTGTTTCAGAGGAACAAACATTTTAATAGAAACAGAGAAAAAAAGGGAAAGGGAACTATACCTTTGATTTTGCAGTTCTAAAGACCTGGTTCGAAACATTGACCTGTCTGCTTTACATAAGAACAAAATAAATAGGAGCTGGAATAGGTCATTTGACCTTTCAAGCCTGCTCTGCCATTCAACAAGATCATAGCTGATCTTCTACCTCAACTCCAGCTTCCCGTACTTTCACCACATCCCTTAATTCCCTTCGTTCCCCAAAATTTATCGACCTCTGTTTTGAAAATACTCAATGACTGAGCATCCACAGCTCTCTGAGGTAAAGAATTCCAAAGATTCACAACTTTTTGAGTGAACAAATTTCTCCTCATCTCAGTCCTAAATGGCTGACCCTTTATTCTGAGACTGTGACCCCGTGTTCTAGATTCCCCAGCCAGGGAAAACGTTTTCTCAGCATTAACCCTTTCAAGCCCCTCAAGAATTTTATATGTTTCAATTAGATTACCTCTTATTCTTCTAAACTCTAGGGAATCTAGGCCTAATCTACTCAATCTCTCTTCATTGGGCAATCTCCTCATCCCAGGATCCAGTCTAGTGAACCTTCGTTGCACTCCCTCTAAGGCAAGTATGTCTTTCCTTAGGTAAGGAGACCAGAACTGTGCACAATGCTCCAGGGGGCTGAAATTCACCGTCGTCCGAAACGGGTCACACCTACCGCTTTTGTTGTGTTTTTACCGCCATGAGGTAGCCTCTTGTGCGAAATTCAGCTCAGCCATTTTTTTTTGAGCGGAGTGGAAGTCAGAGAGCAGAAGATCGATCACAAGAGGGGCAGAAGTGGAGGTGTAATGGAGTCTCCGCCGCTGTCAGTCATCAGCGTAGCGTGATGATGTCATGACGCTTGTGCGTCACCACGTCTCTCCCCTTCACTTAAAAGGGGAGAGCCGCTGCGAGCTCTGTGATTATTTTAATTAGGTCCACGGGGCCACCAGGAAGGGTTTTGGCCGGGCCAGAGGCCTGGCACCCAAAAGGAGCTGCCAGGCTGCCTGTTAGCGGCCCAGCCGAACCTAGAGGCATAATTGTCCGGCCGACCTGGCAGTCGGCCAACAAAAAACATGATGCTGGTCGCGGCAATGCGCCCTTTCTGTCTGTGCATACAGAGCACCGACAGAAAAAAACTATCGGGGGCGCTGCTCGGCGGCACGAAGATTTTTCCTCCTGAATTTAACTTGAGGTACGGGAGGTTAGTTGTGCGCACTTTGATGGCAGCAGTGGGGCGGAAGTGGGGACCGCCAGAAAAAGCACCCAGGAGAATTTTGCACGCGCTGGCCATTCGACTCCGCCGCTTGGCTGCCGCTTTCCGGCAGTAAGAGGCATTTTCGGGAGGCTGAATTTTGGCCGCCAGGTGTGGCTCCTACATTACAACAGTGACTACACTTCAAAATGACTTCATTGGCTGTAAATTGCTTTGGGACGTCCAATGGTTGTGAAAGGCACTATATAAATGTAAGTCTTTCTTTCTTTTCACCAATGCCCTGTATAATTGTAGTAAGACTTCTTTACTCTTATACTCTAAGTCTTTGTAACAAAAGCTAACATACCATTTGCTTTAACTAACCTCCTGTGTGTTCCCAGCAAAATCTGTTAGCAGTTCTATTAAAATGTTAGCTCTTTGTATAATATAGGGCAGTATTTTAAATAAAACATGAAATTAAAAGTTTTTTGTTATTAAAACCCTTACAAACCATAATATGGGATATAAACAAAATACATGTTGCGATAGTGATGGTGGTTTTAAAAAAACCCACTCATAACCAATGTTCCCTCTCAATTTTTTTGTGCACGGTCCCTTTAAATTTGCATGGCTGCACATGTGAGGTATCTTCCAGCGGCAACAGCTTGTGAGTGGCTTGTGCAGGGCCTCCCGATTGATGCGTAGGCATGTGGCCTCGTGCCCAAGCACCTCAGAGGGGACAAAGCTCATAACATACAAAATATAATTTACTTATGCCTCAACTATCCCTGAAGTATGTAAAACTGAACATTCTGATACATGACCACATAAATCATCTACTTCAGTGGAATAGGATAGTGTTGTGTATCTGTAAAGCATGCACTTCCATGTTCCGCCACCAAGGAGTGCATCCCCTGAAGTCCCAAGGAATCGCAGCATCTGTTGGGAGCACTGTATATAAGTCGGCCCCTAAGGCCTGTTCCTCACTCTGGAATGTCTTAATAAAGACTGAGGTCACTGTTACTTTAACCTCCCTGTGTGCAGTCTCATCTGTGTGAGGAACACAATAACTGGCGACGAGTATACGAATCCAACGCAAAGATGCAGCAAACTGTGGGCATCCTGGAGAAGTTCTCGGCGGGTGAGGACTGGGAAGCCTATGTCGAACGGCTAGACCAGTATTTTGTAGCCAACGAGCTGGACGGAGAAGGAAGCGCTGCAAAAAGGAGAGCGGTCCTCCTCACGGTCTGCGGGGCACCGACCTACAGCCTCAAGAAGAATCTTCTGGCTCCGGTGAAACCCACAGATAAGTCGTATGAGGAGCTGTGTACACTGGTTCGGGAGCATCTTAACCCGAGGGAGAGCGTGCTGATGGCGAGGAATCGGTTCCACATGTGCCAGCGATCTGAAGATCAGGAAGTGGCGAGCTACGTCGCCGAGCTAAGGCGACTTGCAGGACAATGTGAGTTTGATGGCTACCTGGAGCAAATGCTGAGAGACTTTTTTTGTACTGGGTATTGGACACGAGACCATCGTACGAAAACCTTTAACTGTAGAGACACCGACCCTCAGTAAGTCCATTGCGATAGCACAAGCGTTTATGTCCACCAGTGATAACACCAAACAAATCTCTCAGCACACAAGTGCTAGCAATGTTCATAAATTAACTGGAACTGTGTTTGCGAGCAGAAATGTACAGGGCAGAAACCATGAGTCTGCAACTGCCAGCAGGCCTCAGGTGACCCAGATGACTCATACTCCGCAACAAAGGATGAATGCAAGGCAATTCACACCTTGTTGGCATTGTGGAGGCTTCCATTCAGCCTATTCACGCCGCTTCAAAGGGTATGCTTGCAAGAGCTGTGGAACAATGGGGCACCTCCAACGAGCTTGCAGACGAGCTGCAAGCTCTGCAAACCCTACTAACCACCACGTGGCAGAGGAAGATTGGTCCATGGTGGATCAAAGCAATTTCGAGCCTCAGAGAGGAGGCAGATGCTGAAGTACACGGGCTGCACACATTTTTGATGAAATGTCCACCTATAATGCTAAATGTAAAATTGAATGGCTTACCCCTAGCCATGGAACTGGACACTGGCACTAGCCAATCCATCATGAGTAAAAAAATGTTTGAGAGATTGTGGTGCAACAAGGCACTCTGACCAGCCCTGAGCCCCATCCACACGAAACTGAGAACGTACACCAAAGAGCTTTTCACTGCCCTGGGCAGCGCCATGGTCAAGGTCACCTATGAGGGCATGGTGCATGAACTGCCACTCTGGATTGTCCTGGGCGATGGCCCCACACTGCTTTGAAGGAGCTGGCTAGGCAAAATCCGCTGGAACTGGGATGACATCCGAGCGCTATCACATGTCGATGAGGTCTCATGTACCCAGGTTCTTCACAAATGTCCTTCCCTTTTTGAGCCAGGCATTGGAAACTTTTCCGGGGCGAAGGTGCGGATCCACTTGGTCCCAGTGGCACGACCCATTCACCACAAGACGCGAGCGGTACCTCACATGATGGAGAGAGTGGAAATCGGGCTGGACAGGCATCAACGCGAGGGCATCATCTCCCCAGTGGAATTCAGTCAGTGGGCCAGCTCAATTGTTCCAGTACTCAAAAGTGATGGCACGGTCAGGATTTGCGGCAATTATAAAGTAACTATTAATCGTTTCTCGCTACAGGACCAATACCCGCTACCTAAGGCAGACGACCTATTTGCGACACTGGCAGGAGGCAAGATGGTCACCAAGCTCGACCTGACTTCGGCCTACATGACACAGGAGCTGGAGGAGTCTTCGAAGGGCTTCACCTGCATCAACACGCACAAGTTCATCTACAACAGATGTCCGGTTGGAATTCGGTCGGCTGCAGCGATCTTCCAGAGAAACATGGAGAGCCTACTCAAGTCGGTACCACGCACGACTGTGTTTCAGGACGATATATTGGTCATGGGTCGGGACACCGCCGAGCACCTACAAAACCTGGAGGAGGTCCTCCAGCGACTGGATCGCGTAGGGCTGCGGTTGAAGAGGTCGAAATGTGTCTTCAGAGCAACAGAAGTGGAGTTTTTGGGGAGAAAGATCGCGGCAGATGGCATTCGGCCCACAGACGCCAAGAGACAGGCTATCAGGAACGCGCCCAGGCCACAGAACGTCATGGAGCTGCGGTCGTTCCTGGGACTCCTCAACTATTTTGATAACTTCCTACCGGGGTTAAGCACCCTCTTAGAGCCCCTGCATGTGTTATTGCGCAAAGGTGAGAACTGGGTATGGGGGGGGAAAAAAACAAGTAATTGCTTTTGAGAAAGCCAGAAACATTTTATGCTCCCACAAGCTACTTGTATTGTATAACCCGTGTAAAAGACTTGTGCTAGCATGTGATGCATCGTCGTACGGAGTCGGGTGTGTATTACAACAAGCTAACGTTGCGGGGAAGTTACAACCTGAGCTTGTCTGAGGCCGAGAGGGCCTACAGCATGATTGAGAAAGAGGCATTAGCATGTGTGTTCGGGGAAAAGAAAATGCATCAGTACCTGTTTGGCCTCAAATTTGAGCTGGAAATCGATCAAAAGCCCCTCATATCCCTGTTCGCTGAAATCAAGGCGATAAATACTAATGCCTCAGCCTGCATACAACGGTGGGCACTCGCGCTGTCAGCGTATAACTATTCCATCCGCCACTGTCCAGACACTGAGAACTGTGCAGATGCTCTCAGTCGGCTACCATTGCCCACCACGGGGGTGGAAATGGCGCAGCCTGCAAACTTGTTGATGGTGGCGCAGCCCGCAGACTTGTTGATGGTCATGGAAGTGTTTGAAAATGATAAATCACCTGTCATAGCCCGCCAGATTAGGACTTGGATCAGCCAAGACCCTCTGCTGTCCCTAGTAAAAAACTGCGTACTGCATGGGAGCTGGGCCAGCATGCCCGTTAAAATGCAAGAGCCAATCAAGCCATTCCAGTGGCGAAAGGACAAGCTGTCCATTCAGGCAGACTGCCTGTTGTGGGGTAACCGTGTAGTGCTACCAAAAAAGGGCAGGGAGACGTTCATCTCAGATCTCCACAGCACACACCCGGGTATAGTAATGATGAAAGCGATAGCCAGATCCCATGTGTGGTGGCCCGGTATCGACTCTGACTTCGAGTCCTGAGTACGGCAATGCAGCATGTGTGCTCAGTTGAGCAATACGTCCAGAGAGGCACCACTACGTTTGTGGTCCTGGCCCTCCAGACCATGGTCGAGGATCCATGTCGACTATGCGGGCCCGTTTCTCGGTAAAATGTTCCTGGTGGTGGTGGTGGATGCTTTTTCAAAATAGATTGAATGTGAAATAATGTCGGGAAGCACCGTCACCGCCACCATTGGAAACCTGAGGGCCATGTTTGCCACCCACGGCCTGCCTGATATACTGGTCAGTGACAACGGGCCATGTTTCACCAGTGCCGAATTTAAAGAATTCATGACCCGCAATGGGATCAAACATGTCACCTCGGCCCCGTTTAAACCAGCCTCCAATGGGCAGGCAGAGCGGGCAGTACAACCAATCAAACGGAGCCTTAAACGAGTCACAGAAGGCTCACTCCAAACCCACCTGTCCCGAATACTGCTCAGCTACCGCACGAGACCCCACTCGCTCACAGGGGTGCCCCCGGCTGAGCTACTCATGAAAAGGACACTTAAAACCAGACTCTCGCTGGTTCACCCTAACCTGCATGATCAGGTAGAGAGCAGGCGGCAGCAACAAAATGTAAACGATGGTTGCGCCACTGTGTCACAGGAAATTGATCTGAATGACCCTGTGTATGTGCTACACTATGGGCAAGGTCCCAAGTGGATCGCAGGCATG
Organism: Pristiophorus japonicus; assembly: GCF_044704955.1. Taxonomy (NCBI): domain Eukaryota; kingdom Metazoa; phylum Chordata; class Chondrichthyes; family Pristiophoridae; genus Pristiophorus; species Pristiophorus japonicus. The sequence continues at coordinate 41,917,535 of NC_091991.1, read as the reverse complement.
GTGATAGCTAACGAAGGGAGTAGGGTGTTTGTAGTCAAACTAGACAATGGACAAATTTGCAGAAAGCACCTGGACCAAACGAGGCTGCGGTTCACAGACTGCTCTGAACAACCCACAGCAGAAACCACCTTTTTCAAGCCCACAACACACACCCAAAGGATCAACGACACCACCCAGGTTCAATTTCCTGGTCCGATCATACCCAACAGTCCAGCAAGGCCAGGCTCACCCAGCAGCCCTGCAGGACCAACAACACGCCAGCCCAGCGAGGGCACAGCCAACACACCAGAACAGACATTTGTACCGAGGCGGTCCACCAGGGAAAGAAAGGCTCCCGACCACCTCACTTGTAAATAGTTTTCACTTTGACTTTGGGCGGGAGTAATGTTGTGTATCTCTAAAGCATGCACTCCCATGTTCCGCCACCAGAGAGCTCATCCTCTGAAGTCCCAAGGGATCCCAGCATTCCTTGGGAGCACTCTGTATAACCCGGCCCCTAAGGCCTGTTCCTCACTCTGGAGTGTCTTAATAAAGACTGAGATCACTGTTACTTTAACTTCCCTGTGTGCAGTCTCATCTGTGTTAGGAACACAACAGATAGAGTGATGAATTTGGATCAGAAATTATAAAATATGTAAATACTAGAAGCAGAGAGGGAGGATGGAAGGAAAAACATTCCATGGAAAGTTATTACAAGGATGGAATCGGTCTTTTGGATGAGGAATGTGGGGCATTATGAAATTAAAAGATAACAAATCAGATAAAATTAACATTAAGAGCAAGTTATTGGTGCATGAAGTTGGTGTACAGGATGAGATAGTGGGTATAATCAATCAAACCTTATTTTCTGTAAGAGGTATGATAACAATCCATTTGTATATGCAGATTTATTACAGTGTTTTAAAGAGGCACACAGTCCCTAAAATGTGCAGACATAAACTGCAAGGTTATGCCCTTCATCTTATCAGCTACACTGCATTTCATGTCCTCATTTATCCAGTGTGACCCATGACCTATAAAAGAATAACAGAATCTTGGCTGGAAACATTCACCTCCATTTCTTTTGATAGGTGTAATGCATTCTGCAAATGGCTGCCATGTCGTGTTTCAAATATTAACCAGCTAAGTGCCACACAATAATTGTACTCTCATTCCATTTTAATGTAAAATGTATCTTTAATTACCCAAGTATACAGTCAATTGATATTCATCTTGCTTGGTGGGCTTCACCGTATTTCTCTTTTATTTTGATTGGGAACTAAAATCATGAGTCACATTTTCAGTCTGAAATCAAAGTCAGTTATGAGAAACTAAGCATCATCAACATATACAACAGCACAGGCAGCTATCAGACAGGTTACTGCACTAATTCTCCCTGCACGGGCCTCAGTCTCAGCAGATGAACAAATCATTACTTGAGCAGTGAAAGTTGGCACACACATCCATGTGTTATATATTTGCAGGCCTTCTGCTCACTTATTGAATAGAATTTTTTCTTGTTTCTCAAAATGTATATGTAGGTGGATGTCAAATTGGGCCGTACCAACTTGCTACGACAGTTGAATATCATTTTAGTGCTCACTATCTTGGCTCACACATGCATAATGGCTACTCCAGAGAAGTAGCAGATAGCTGCTGGTGCTCTAGCATCAGTTGTTGCCTTCAAGAGAAGAACTTTGGCCCCGATATTGGTGGCCTTACTGCCCACTGCTGCTTGCTGCCTCAGACTGCCGCCGAATTTTGCTGCTGTTTTCCTTTCCTTGCAATTTTCCACTTGGGCTGGAGCGGGCGGAGGTGGGGGTGAGGAGGTGGGGGGAGTACCGCTGGGAACTGCCCACTGACGTCCTCTGGAGGCCGAATAGCATAAGTGGCCTCCCGCTCACCAAGCTGCCAATTTGATGCTGGCAGGAGTTGGCGCCAGCAGGGAGAAGGATCGAGGCTGTTCTAACCCCAACGGACGGTATGTAGAACGTAAAAAAATGGTTAGTGACCATATTTTAAAAAAAATTTTTACAGCGACTTACCTGGATGTGAACTCTGATGGTGTTCCGGTGTTTTTTTTTGTTTGCCATGATTGTTATTTGCAGGTCTTCCTGGGCCCGACTCCATCCTTGGCGGCACATGGGTGGCAAGAGTCTTTGCCGCTGAGATTGAGAGCTCCTGCTTGCTGCTGCCCAGATTGATGGCGTAAGCCGTTGTTTGGCCGCCAGGCAGTACTGCCACCTCTTTTAGAGGAATCCTCCAGGCAAAGTACCGTGCAGTATTTGTCAGCCATCTGTCAGTATTTGGCGGTCCTTTGGACGGCACTTGGGCAGGCCTTGGCCTTTATCAATTTCGGCCCCATAGACTTTTTGAAAAAAACTTTGGAGGAAAAATTCAGTTCCTTAGTGCCTCCCAGTAGTGCCAGCAAATGGCACTAACGGGCCGCTGCTGCAGTAGTGCTAATGCAGCACGAGTCCAGTAACACACTGCAAATCCACCCTCCCCCCCCCCCCCACTCCTGTTACACCGCCGAAGTGTGCAATATTCACTGGCCTCCCAATCTGGAAAATTAATTGTCGCCACCTACCTTAATGCCTCGATCAGACAGCAACAGGGAGAGCTGGCGTGCAGCTCCAGGAAGCCGGCTCCAGCGATGTTATTTAAAAGCATCAGCATTAATCACTCCCAACTATCAGGGTAGGTTAGTTTCAATTTTATTTTTTGTCAGCTTCACCAACTAGAGAAATTCCAATGAGTAATTTCAAGCTTCCTTTGTATCAGCAATCTTCTGGCAAGCAGCTACATTTATTGTTCAAAGATTCAAACTGCTATAGTTGGCAACATTAATCAGGGCTGAACTGGCATGCTACCTCGCCCTCCAGGATTTATGGTGGAGGGATCATAGGCAACGAGAAATACAGGAACATGTGGGCAGAGGGATGAGGAGGGGCATCAGGGCTCACACCAGGAGCCTTACCCTCTGAGGGTATTCCATCAACAATTTTCCTACCTTGAATTAAGCGATGAGCAGTGTATTAGATGGCTCTGCATCACCAAGGTGGTGGTCACAGAACACTGCCATCTCCTCCTAACAGACCAGAATGACTTAAACCTCAGATCCCTTTTGCTCACCACATCTTCATCATACCTTCCCTGTGTCATGCCATATCACAGCATCTTCTAGGGCACAAAGGTGAAATGAGAGAGACCACAAAATATTGCAAACTCCATGAATAAATTTAAGCATAAACATATCACATTAATTCTAATAATCTTGTGCCTGCCATAGTTGAGTAGCTGTCATTGTGTGAAAGGCGTGAGATGTGGGTGTGAGTGTTGGTAGGCAGAGACTGTTGGTGGGTGAGTGCTGGGGGTGTGGTGCTTTGGGCAGTGTGTGAAGCTTGTGGTACAGATGGTGGTATGTAGCATTTGTTGAAACATTCAATCACTCAGATCACCTGACTGAGGTGGATCTGCCATAAACACATCGGCTCCTCCTGTTTGTTGTGCGTCTCCTTGTTGAGACTGAGCTGCTGCAGTATCAATGAACCTCCTCTTTAAGTATTGGGAAAAGCCTGTGACAATGATGATATGCGATTTGACTGCACCCGATATTGGTCCACCTTTGAGTGTAACACCAATGAGCTAGGCCTTTAAGAATTGAATTAGGGCTCCAAATATTTCGTTGAGCAGTGAGAATAAATTTTGCGTGCAACTTGCACTAATTCTCAAACTTTTCAAATGATACCGCCCATTCCTAGGCTAGAATGGATTTTTAGCCCATTGACTTTTTTTTGAACACTGACAGCTTCCGGAGCTACAGCGATTGTTCATGATAGGTTTCCACCAGGAGACACAGCCAGTATTGGAGAGGAGAATGTTTTCATTCCCTTTGCTATTTTTCAACTTCTTTCTGGTCCCTCTCAATTGCTGTAGCAAAGTGAATTATTATGCAACATATTGTAAAGTAATTTAATTCTACACATTTCTGCCGAATGTGTTAGAAGTCTGTTCCTGAATGGTCCAAGCAATAAAAGCACGAAGATGCAAGATATTATGCAGTATATAGGTATGTTTCATGCAAAGCAATGTTTTCCGGCACAGTCGACGGCTAATCGTGTAGTCAGCGAACTATAATGCTGTATTAACCATTATAGACTGGTCAACCTGACATCGGTAGTGAGTAAAATGATGCAATCAATTATTAAGGATGTCATAGCAGCGCATTTGGAAAGAGGTGACATGATAGGTCCAAGTCAGCATGGATTTGTGAAAGGGAAATCATGCTTGACAAATCTTCTGGAATTTTTTGAGGATGTTTCCAGTAGAGTGGACAAGGGAGAAGCAGTTGATGTGTTGTATTTAGACTTTCAGAAGGCTTTCGACAACGTCCCACACAAGAGATTAATGTGCAAAGTTATTGGGGGTAGTGTGCTGACGTGGATTGAGAACTGGTTGTCAGACAGGAAGCAAAGAGTAGGAGTAAATGGGTAATTTTCAGAATGGCAGGCAGTGACTAGTGGGGTACCGCAAGGTTCTGTGCTGGGGCCCCAGCTGTTTACATTGTACATTAATGATTTAGACGAGGGGATTAAATGTAGTATCTCCAAATTTGCGGATGACACTAAGTTGGGTGGCAGTGTGAGCTGCGTGGAGGATGCTATGAGGCTGCAGAGTGACTTGGATAGGTTAGGTGAGTGGGCAAATGCATGGCAGATGAAGTATAATGTGGATAAATGTGAGGTTATCCACTTTGGTGGTAAAAACAGAGAGACAGACTATTATCTGAATGGTGACAGATTAGGAAAAGGGGAGGTGCAACGAGACCTGGGTGTCATGGTACATCAGTCATTGAAGGTTGGCATGCAGGTACAGCAGGCGGTTAAGAAAGCAAATGGCGTGTAATAAAAAGGCAAGCCTGAAAGCTCGGTGCCTCACTGCAATGAGTATTCGGAACCCAGGAGAGGGCTCTGAGCTAGTTAGAGTGGGTGAGAGCGCAGATGAACAGGACCCCAAGAAAGAATGCAAAAGGCAGGAGGCAACAGAGCAGAGTAGCATTGGGGTAAGTGTAAACCACAAGCTGATCGGAAGGGACAATATGTATGAATATAAAGGGGCTGCAGGAGGGGTCAAAACTAAAAATCATGGTTTAAAAACTAGTATTAAAACACTCTACCTAAACGCACGCAGCATTCAAAATAAAGCAAATGTGTTGACGGCACAAATCATTACAAAAGAGTATGATTTGGTGGCCATTACAGAAACGTGGTTGCAGGGTGGCCAAGACTGGGAATTAAACATACACTGGTATCTGACAATTCGGAAGGATAGACAAGAAGGGAAAGGAGGTGGGGTAGCTCTGTTAATAAAGAATGATATCAGGGCAGTTGTGAGAGATGATATTGGCTCTAATGAACAAAATGTTGAATCATTGTGGGTGGAGATTAGAGATAGTAAGGGGAAAAAGTCACTGGTGGGCGTAGTTTATAGGCCCCAAAATAATAACTTCACGGTGGGGCGGACAATAATCAAGGGAATAATAGAGGCATGTGAAAAAGGAACGGCAGTAATCATGGGGGATTTTAACCTACATGCCGATTGGTCAAATCAAATCGCACAGGGTAGCCTTGAGGAGGAATTCATAGAATGCATATGGGATTGTTTCTTAGAACAGTATGTTACAGAACCGACAAGGGAGCAAGCTATCTTAGATCTGGTCCTGTGTAATGAGACAGGAATAATAAACGATCTCCAATAAAAGATCCTCTCGGAATGAGTGATCATAGTATGGTTGAATTTGTAATACAGATTGAGGGTGAGGAAGTAGTGTCTCAAACAAGCGTACTATGCTTAAACAAAAGGGACTACAGTGGGATGAGGGCAGAGTTAGCTAAAGTAGACTGGGAACACAGACTAAATGGTGAAACAATTGAGGAACAGTGGAGAACTTTTAAAGAGCTCTTTCATAGTGCTCAACAAAAATATATTCCAGTTAAAAAGAAGGGCGGGAAGAGAAGGGATAACCAGCCGTGGATAACCAAGGAAATAAAGGAGAGTATCAAATTAAAAACCAATGCGTATAAGGTGGCCAAGGTTAGTGGGAAACTAGAAGATTGGGAAAATTTTAAACGACAGCAAAGAATGACTAAGACAGCAATAAAGAAAGGAAAGATAGATTACGAAAGTAAACTTGCGCAAAACATAAAAACAGATAGTGAAAGCTTCTACCGATATATAAAACGGAAGAGAGTGACTAAAATAAATGTTGGTCCCTGAGAAGATGAGAAGGGGGATTTAATAATGGGAAATGTGGAAATGGCTGAGACCTTAAACAATTATTTTGCTTCGGTCTTCACAGTGGAAGATACAAAAACCATGCCAAAAATTGCTGGTCACGGAAATGTGGGAAGGGAGGACCTTGAGACTATCACTATCACTAGGGAGGTAGTGCTGGACAGGCTAATGGGACTCAAGGTAGACAAGTCCCCTGGTCCTGATGAAATGCATCCCAGGGTATTAAAAGAGATGCCGGAAGTTATAGCAGATGCATTAATTATAATCTACCAAAATTCTCTGGACTCTGGGGAGGTACCAGCGGATTGGAAAGCAGCTAATGTAATGCCTCTGTTTAAAAAAAGGGGGCAGACAAAAGGCAGGTAACTATAGGTCGGTTAGTTTAACATCTGTAGTGGGGAAAATGCTTGAAGCTATCATTAAGGAAAAAATAGTGGGACATCTAGATAGGAATAGTGCAATCAAGCAGACGCAACATGGATTCATGAAGGGGAAATCATGTTTAACTAATTTACTGGAATTCTTTGAGGATATAATGAGCATGGTGGATAGAGGTGTACCGATGGATGTGGTGTATTTAGAATTCCAAAAGGCATTCGATAATGTGCCACACAAAAGGTTACTGCAGAAGATAAAGGTACGCGGAGTCAGAGGAAATGTATTAGCATGGATCGAGAATTGGCTGGCCATCAGAAAGCAGAGAGTCGGGATAAATGGGTCCTTTTCGGGTTGGAAATCGGTGGTTAGTGGTGTGCCACAGAGATCGGTGCTGGGATCACAACTGTTTACAATATACATAGATGACCTGGAAGAGGGGACAGAGTGTAGTGTAATAAAATTTGCAGATGACACAAAGATTAGTGGGAAAGCGGGTTGTGTAGAGGACACAGAGAGGCTGCAAAGAGGTTTAGATAGGTTAAGCAAATGGGCTAAGGTTTGGCAGATGGAATACAATGTTAGAAAATGTGAGGTCATCCACCTTGGGAAAAGAAACAGTAAAAGGGAATATTATTTGAATGGGGAGAAATTACAACATGCTGCGGTGCAGAGGGACCTGGGGGTCCTTGTGCATGAATCCCAAAAAGTTAGTTTGCAGGTGCAGCAGGTAATCAGGAAGGCGAATGGAATGTTGGCCTTCATTGCGAGAGGGATGGAGTACAAAAGCAGGGATTTCCTGCTGCAACTGTACAGGGTATTGGTGAGGCCGCACCTGGAGTACTGCGTGCAATTTTGGTCACCTTACTTAAGGAAGGATATACTAGCCTTGGAGGGGGTACAGAGACGATTTACTAGGCTGATTCCGGAGATGAGGGGGTTACCTTATGATGATAGATTGAGTAGACTGGGTCTTTACTCGTTGGAGTTCAGAAGGATGAGGGGTGATCTTATAGAAACATTTAAAATAATGAAAGGATATACAAGACAGAGGCAGAGAGGTTGTTTCCACTGGTCGGGGAGACTAGAACTAGGGGGCACAGCCTCAAAATACGGGGGAGCCAATTTAAAACCGAGTTGAGAAGGAATTTCTTCTCCCAGAGGGTTGTGAATCTGTGGAATTCTCTGCCCAAGGAAGCAGTTGAGGCTAGCTCATTGAATTTATTCAAATCACAGATCGATAGATTTCTAACCAATAAGGGAATTAAGGGTTATGGGGAGCAGGCGGGTAAGTGGAGCTGAGTCTACGGCCAGATCAGCCATGATCTTTTTGAATGGCGGAGCAGGCTTGAGGGGCCAGATGGCCTACTCCTGTTCCTAATTCTTATGTTCTTATGTTCATAGCGAGGGGATTTGAGTACAGGGGCAGGGAGATGTTACTATAGTTGTACAGGGTCTTGGTGAGGCCACACCTGGAGTATTGTGTACAGTTTTGATCTCCTAACTTGAGGAAGGACATTCTTGCTATTGAGGGAGTGCAGCGAAGGTTCACCAGACTGAATCCCGGGATGGCGGGACTGACATATCAAGAAAGACTGGATCAACTGGGCTTGTATTCACTGGAGTTCAGAAGAATGAGAGGGGATCTCATAGAAAAAAATTCTGACGGGTTTAGACAGTTAGATGCAGGAGAAGTCCAGAACCAGGGGTCACAGTCTAAGGATAAGGGGTAAGCCGTTTAGGACCGAGATGAGGAGAAACTTCTTCACCCAGAGAGTGGTGAACCTGTGGAATTCTCTACCACAGAAAGTTGTTGAGGCCAATTCACTAAATATATTCAAAAAGGAGTTACATGTAGTCCTTACTACTAGGGGGATCAAGGGGTCTGGCGAGAAAGCAGGAATGGGATACTGAAGTTGCATGTTCAGCCATGAACTCATTGAATGGCGGTGCAGGCTCGAAGGGCCGAATGACCTACTCCTGCACCTAGTTTCTATGTTTCTATTATCTAATGATGAATATAGTTTCAGTATAAAGTGCAAAAATAAGAAGAAAATATATGTAATATGTACATTAAAGCTAATGATACTGATCCAACTTAAGTTTCCCTCCTATCTCTTGGGAAAATTCCTATCCTTATAGAATCATAGAATCATAGAATGATTACTGCACAGAAAAAGGTCATTCGGCCTGTCAAGCTAGTGTCAACTCTCTGGAACACCAATTCAGCTAGTCCCACCCCAACCCCCACACATCCCTTTCCCCGTAGCCCAGCATTTTTTTTCCTTCGGGTACTGATCCAATTCCTTTTTGAAAGCCATGATTGGCAGTGCATTCCAGATCCTAACCACTCACTGTGTAAAAAAGTTCTTCCTCATGTCGCCTTTGGTTCGTCTACCAATCACCATGAATCCGTGTTCTCTGGTTCTCGACCCTTCCGCCAATGGGAACAGTTTCTCTCTCTCTACTCTGTGTAGACCCTTCATGATTTTGAACATCTCTATTAAATTTCCTCTCACTCTTCTCTAACTTCTCTGCTCTAAATCTATCCACGTAACTGAATCCCTCATCCCAGGAATCACTCTCATAAATCTTTTCTGCACCCTCTCTAAGACCTTCACATCCTTCTTAAAGTGTGGTGCATAGAATTAGACACAATATTCCAGTTGAAGCCGAACCAGTGTTTTATAAAGGTTCATCATAACTTCCTTGCTTTTGTTCTCTATGCCTCTATTTATGAAGCCCAGGATCCCATACTTTTTAACTGTCTTCTCAACCTGCCCTGCCACCTTCAACAAGTTGTGCACATATACCCCCAGGTCTCGTTGTTCATGCATCCCCTTTAGGATTGTATCCTTTAGTTTATATTGCCTCTCCTTGTTCTTCCTACCAAAATGTGTCACTTCATACTTTTCTGCGTTAAATTTCATCTGCCATGTGTCTGCCCATTCCACCAGCCTGTCTATGTCCTCTTGAGGTCTATTACTATCTTCCTCACTGTTCATTATACTTTCAATTTTATTTCATCTGCACATTTTGAAATTGTGCCCTCTACACCCAAGTCCAAGTAATTAATATATATCAAGAAAAGCAATGGTCCTAGTACCGACCCCTGAGAAACAGTACTGTGTACCTTCCTCCGGTCCGAAAAACAACTGCTCACTAATACTATCTGTTTCCTGTCACTTAGCCAATTTTGTATCTGTTATGTATGCAACCCTATGTAACCAGTATTATACCACCTGTTGGAGTCCCAAGGGATCCCAGCATCTCTTGGGAGCACTGTATATAAGCAGGCCTCCCATGCTGTACCAACACTCTGGGAGTTTGAATAAAGGAGCTAAGGTCACACTTACTCATGTCTACATTACTCAATTAAATTACTTTACAATGAACATAACAACTGGCGACAAGATAAAGAACAATCACGCAACAATGCAGAGAACTGTTGGTATCCTGGAGAAATTCTCAGAAGGGGATGATTGGGAGCCCTTCGTGGAGCGACTCGACCAATACGAGCTGGAAGGGGACGAGAACGCTGCCAAACGAAGGGAGATTCTCCTCACCGTCTGCGGGGCAACAACCTATGGCCTCATGAAGAATCTTCTTGCTCCGGTGAAACCAACAACCAAATTGTATGAAGAACGGTGTACACTGGTTCGGGACCACCTAAATCCGAAGGAGAGCATTCTGACGGCAAGGTATCGATTTTACACATGTCAACGGTCTGAAGGCCAGGAAGTGGAGAGCTACGTCGCCGAACTAAGGCGCCTTGCAGGATATTGCGAATTCGATGGACTCCTGGAGCAAATGCTAAGAGACTTTTTTGTGCTTGGCATTGGCCATGAGGTTATCCTTCGCAAACTATTGACTGTTGAAACACCGAACCTGAGCAAAGCCATAACGACAGCCCAGGCATTTATGTCCTCCAGCGATAACACCAAACAAATTTTGCAGCATAAAGAGGTTTTGGCAAGTACTGTACACAAAGTAACGTCGTTTTCAGGCAGGAATGCATATAGCAGAACGTACACGCCTGCAGCTGCATGACTTCAGATGACCCAGAGTCCGCCATCAAACGTTAATGCGAGGCAGTTAATACTTTGTTGACACTGTGGAGGTGATCATCGAGCCCATCAATGTCGCTTCAAACACTATGCGTGCAAAGACTATGGAACAATGGGACACCTCCAGTGAATGTGCAGATGAGCTGCAAACCATGCAAACCACCACATTGCAGAGGAAGATCAATCCATGGTGGATCAGGCTGAACTCGAGACTCGAACTGAGGAGGCAGAAGTGTACTGGGTACACATGTCGGGGTTTTTCCTTCAACTGTTGCTTGTGACCTGGCGCAACCTTCAGTCTATGGTGATTTGAGTTGCTATCACCAGTGGACCCCTTTTCTGCTTATACCCAATTACAGCTTAGTGATATGTTTGATACCACTAATAGGCCTGAGGCTGCTTCTACCCAATCGCAACCTTGATGTTTTGAGGCGTCCTGCACCCCTATCTGGTTCTGACCTCAGAATTTAGGTGGATAATGAGCTTCCCACAATAAAACACTCAGAGATGCAAAAGACAAGAAATGTTCCTGGAAAAGTCAGGTAAGTCCTATTTTATTAAAACCCATGTGAGCGTTTAAACAAGGTTAAGTTTCTAAAGACAACACAAAATTGATACACACATAATAAAATTGGTGCGAGCTCCCAAAGTGTGGACCAAGTAAAATACAAGGACGACGCACTGGCTTGTTGAACCACTTTGAACTATAGAAAAAAAAAAGGTTTATGGGAGGAACGGACACAACGAATTTCTACACAAGTTTAAAATACTTATACCCACTCTATCACCCACCCCCTCTTTTACACCTAACTAGCCTAAGCTGACAGTTGGGAGAAGACTCCAGGGTGATACTCAGTTTCCTTTGATGGGTATAGTGGGTCCCACCTTAAATCGGATTTGCTCCAGTTATCCTCGGAGGTGGTATGGGATCGCAGTTGTGTTTCTTTTCGGCCGGGTGAGTTGTCGGTATGGACTGGGGTGAATGTTGCCTCTCCGGTCACCTCGGTCGTCGGTTATCCAGTCGGTGGGCCTCGGAGCACGGTCCTGGTGTGCGGCTCGGTTGCTTAGGGCAAGGTTGGGCCCCCCCCTTTTCCTCTTCCTTGGTTTTCGGTCGCTGGTTCAGCACACGGATGGAGTCTAGGTCCGCTGGTGGCAGTTGTCTTTGGCCGCTCCGAAGTTCTTTAGCCTGGGTCGTTCTTTTGCGAGGCTGAGTCCCTCTCCCCTCCTTCGAGGTGTCGTCAGGTCCCCTTGTCTGTGTTCTTCAAGTGCTGCCAGCTCTCACCTTTATACCCGGTTCGGTTACGGCCTTTTTCACGCCCAAACTGAATCAGTGTCTCATTGTTTGAGTCGAGGTGGGGATGAGGTGTTAAGGTAAAGCATTGTTTCTTGTGCACCTCGATGCCTGATAGTCTGGCTGGCTATTGTGTCAGGGTTGGGATGCACCGAGGTGTTGGCCTTTCCTATTGTCTTTATATACATGGGTAATGGGCTGGTGATGGGCCCTTCTCCTTGATTAGATCCAGGTAAGCTCTCCTTTACAAAATGGGCCGGGTATTCCCCATTGGTCGAGGATTTCCCTGCTTCTGGCCCGGCTCGATTCACTGATTGGCCAGCCCAGGATGCACTTTCCTGGGATTGGCTGGCTTCTCAGCCTGCCTGTGGCCCCCTGAATTCACATAGTGTCTGGCCACAGACATCCTTCCCAGCCTGTCTTTCTTCCTGCGGCTTGCCTTGGCCAAAGTTCGATTAAAAGGGTGTATGGGATGATCCCATGCTCTGTTTCCTTGTTACCAGGTGCCTTTTTTTGTGTAGCACTGGACTTTCGACCTTTACACACACCTTCACCACGAAATGTCCACCGATCATGTTAAAAGTTGAACTGGACAGAATTCCAGTATTCATGGAACTGGACCGGGTGCGAGTCAGTCTTATCATGAGCAAAAAGGCCTTCGACAGGCTGTGGTGCAACAAGGCACACAGGCCCAAGCGTACCCCATTCCTACCAAGCTGAGAACTTACACTAAAGAGCTGATCCCTGTAATTGGCACCGCAGCAGTAAAAGTCTCCTATGATGGAGCAGTGCACGAACTCCCACTGTAGATTGTACCAGGTGATGGCCCCACACTGTTCGACAGAAGCTGACTGGGGAAAATCCGCTGGAACTGGGACGACATCCGAGCGCTCTTGTCCGACGACGAGAGTTCTGAGCAAGTTTCTGTCGTTGTTTGAGCCAGGCATCGGAAGTTTCTCGGGGGCAAAGGTGCAGATCCATTTGGTTCCCGGTACACGACCCATCCACCACAAGGCACGGACGGTGTCATATATGATGCGAGAGAAAGTTGAGATCGAGCTGGAAAGGCTGCAGTGAGAAGGCATCATCGCGCCGGTGGAGTTCAACGAGTGGGCCAGTCTGATTGTTCCGGTCCTCAAGGGCAATGGCACGGTCAGAATTTGTGGGGACTATAACCGTTTCTCGCTGCAGGACCAGTACCCGCTACCCAAGGCAGACGACCTATTTGCAACCCTGGCAGGAGGAAAGATGTTCACCAAGTTGGACTTGACCTCGGCCTACATGCCGCAGAAGCTGGCGGAATCTTCGAAAGGCCTAACCTGCATCAACACACACAAAGGTCTGTTCATTTACAATAGATGCCCGTTTGGGATTCGATCAGCCGCGGCTATTTTTCAAAGGAACATGGAGAGCCTGCTAAAGTCGGTTCCGCGCACCGTGGTTTTCCAGGGCGATATATTGATCACAGGTTGGGACAACATCGAACACTTGAAGAACCTGGAAGAGGTTCTAAGTCGGCTAGATCGTGTGGGACTCAGGTTGAAACGCTCGACGTGTGTTTTCCTGGCGCCAGAGGTCGAGTTCTTAGGGAGAAGAATCACGGCAGACGGCATCAGACCCAACGACGACAAGATGGAGTCCATCAAGAATGCGCCGAGACCACAGAACATGACGGAGCTGCGGTCGTTCCTGGGACTCCTCAATTATTTTGGTAATTTCCTACCCGGGTTAAGCACCTTGCTAGAACCTCGACATGTGTTGCTACACAAGGGAGATGACTGGGTATGGGGGAAATCACAAGAGGCTGCTTTTGAGAGAGCCAGAAATCTGTTATGTTCCAACAAATTGCTTGTTCTGTATGACCCATGTAAACGTTTAGTGCTAGCTTGCGATGTGTCTTCGTACGGGGTCGGGTGTGTCTTGCAACAGCAAACGAATCGGGAACATTGCAACCGGTCGCTTATGCGTCCAGGAGCTTGTCCAAGGCTGAAAGGGCCTACAGCATGATTGAAAAAGAAGCTCTGGCATGCATTTACGGGGTAAAAAAAATGCACCAGTATCTGTTTGGTCTTAAGTTTGTTAGAAACTGACCATAAGCCTCTCAGAGAGCAAAGGGATTAATACCAATGCCTCTGCTCGCATCCAAAGGTGGGCGCTCACGTTGTCTGTATATAACTATGTAATCTGCCACAGACCAGGCATAGAGAACTGCGCTGATGCTCTCAGTCGGCTACCATTGCCCACAGCCGGGGTGGAAATGGCACAGCCTGCAGACTTGCTCTTGGTGATGGATGCATTTGAAAACGAAAAGTCATCCATTACGGCCTGCCAGATCAGGACCTGGACCAGCCAGGATCCTTTACTGTCCCTTGTAAAACACTGCGTCCTCCATGGGAGCTGGTCCAGCATCCCGGCAGAGCTGCATGAAGAGATCAAGCCATTCCAGCGGCGTAACGACGAAATGTCCATACAGGCGGACTGTCTTTTGTGGGGTAATCGCGTGGTTTTGCCTAAGAAAGGCAGGGAAATGTTCATATATGACCTACACAGTGCCCACCTAGGCATAGTAATGATGAAAGCTATAGCCAGATCCCATGTGTGGTGGCCCGGCATCGACTCAGATTTAGAGTCTTGCGTGCGTCAATGCAACACTTGCTCTCAACTGAGCAATGCACCCAGGGAGGCACCGCTAAGTTTGTGGTCATGGCCCTCCAAACCTTGGTCTAGGATCCACGTTGACATTGCTGACCCGTTTCTAGGCAAAATGTTTTTGGTTGTTGTGGATGCTTATTCAACATGGATTGAGTGTGTAATAATGCCTGTAGGCATGTCCACTGTCACCATCGAAAGACTACGAGCCATGTTTGCCACACACGGCCTGCCTGATGTCCTTGTCAGCAACAATGGGCCATGCTTCACCAGTGCTGAATTCAAGGAATTCATGACCCACAATGGGATCAAGCACGTCACAAGTGCCCCGTTCAAGCCCGCATCCAATGGCCAGGCAAAACGGACATTCCAAACCATCAAGCAAAGTTTGAAACGTGTGTTGGAAGGCTCCCTGAAGACCCGCTTGTCCCGAGTCCTGCTCATCTACCGCACCAGACCCCACTCGCTCACCGGGGTTCCCCCAGCCGAACTGCTCATGAAAAGGCGCTCAAAACACGGCTCTCTCTTGCCCACCCCGATCTCCATGATCACGTCGAGGACAGGCGGCATCAGCAAAGCATGTACCATGATCGCACAAATCTGTCACGCGATATTGAAGTCAATGACCCTGTATTTGTACTCAACTATGGACATGGTCCCAAATGGCTTGCTGGCACTGTCATAGCCAAAGAAGGGAGTAGGGTGTTTCAGGTCAAACTCGCAAATGGACTAACTTGCAGAAAGCATTTGGGCCAAACCAAACTGTGATTCACAGACAGCCACGAGCAATCCGAAGAGGGCACCATCAACTTCGACCCTCCGACACACAAACAAGTGGCAACCGACATCACGGTTGACCACAAGGCGGAACTTGCCATCCCCAGCAGCCCAGCAAGGCCAGCTGCAAAGCAGCCCAGCGAAGAACCAACCAACTCACCTACACCTGCATTTGTACTGAGACAATCGACTAGGGAGCAAAAGGCCCCAGATTGTCTCACCCTGCAAATAAGTGTACTATTGACCTTGAGAGGGAGTGATGTTATGTATGCAACCCTATATAACCAGTATCATACCGCCACCAGAGGGCGTACCTGTTGGAGTCCCAAGGGATCCCAGCATCCCTTGGGAGCACTGTATATAAGCAGGCCTCCCATGCTGTACAGGCACTCTGGAGTTAGAATAAAGAGACTAAGATCACACTTACTCATGTCTGCAGTACTCAGTTACATTACGTTATTATGAACATAACAGTATCCATGCTGCCGCTGTTCCTTTTATTCTGAGATATTCCATAATGGCAAAGGGTAGCACTCACTGAATTCACACCAAATCCTCCTCAACAATGCCAGCTATTCTGGCAGCAGCCAAGATGAATTCATCATGTGCCAGACCAGTGTGCCAGCTCTCTTCCAGCTCATGGCTGGCTAGTCGGAGGGCTATCCACTGTCCACCTGGCTCATGACTCCCCTTCTCAACCCCAACACTCCTGCCCAGCCCTTATACAATGAGAGCCAGGCTGCCACCAGGCACATTATTGAGCAGACCATTGGAGTTATCAAGCAACAGTTCTGCTGCCTTGACCGCTTGGGTGGAGTCCTCCAGTACTCGGCTGAGCGGGTATCCCTCTTTGTCATCGTCTGGTGCATGCTGCACAACTTGGTCATCGTGAGGGCCACCAGGCATAGCTCCACCACCTCAGGAGGAGGAGGTAGAGGAGGAGCAAGAGGAAGAGGAAAAAGACGAGCAGGAGCAGCAACACCAGCGATTGAAGAGGTAGGCAAACAATCTCAATTTTGCAAGGGCGATCCATGACCATCTCATCACACTTTGGTTCCATTGAATTCCATCCCACTTCCCAGTTCCTCTGGACATCCCTATCAGCACAGCAATTTGGCCTTCCATACCACAGCCCCATAACTGAAATGAGAGACACCAGCAAACTTGAAACATTCAAATTCAAATTTATGTCACAACATTTAAGAGTATCATAAAGAACAAATATATTTAACAATCACCCTTGTGTATTTCCTTATATCCCTTCTTAGCACTTGGTTTAACTATTTTACAGCTCCTCTGCAGTGTGTGCCCTGTGGCTGCAGTATGACTGGTGGAAGGCTGCTGAGTGTCAGTACCAGAGAATACAGATGGCCTTGCAGGACGCCCTCGACCAGCTCTGGGCCTGGAAGGCTCGGCTGTAGACTGCACCACTTCAGGTTGGCCGGCGGCAGTCTGGGCTGACTGGGTGATGGGCAACAACACGTGCAATGGCGGAGTGACAGTGCTGGGCTCAGGAATGCTGTTATCCTGAGAGAGGACAGCAGGTTCCTGTTCCACTGATCCACTGCAACTCCCCTGGGGCAGTACCTCAGCATCCCCACCAATCTGATGGAACACAGATTGGTGGCCTGCTGTGACACTGAGATTCCCGATGGACTATAATGGACCTAGCGGCGATGGCAGCAGCCAAAGCACACTGAGACTGCATGAGAGCAGTCTGAAATTCGATGCCACCAACCATTTTCTGCATTACAGCACTAAGAAGTTGCTTCCACCTGTGCTGCAATGGAAGCTGCTACATCGCCCATGACATGCGTCATGAGGTCTGGATCCGCACGGCCTCTCTGGGAGTCCATCATCGCCTGCAGACTGGAAATGATGGGCTCCATGGTGTGCGCAGAGCTCTGTGAAATGCTGGAGGCAGACTCCTCCATGTTCCTTTCCATAGTGGAGAGGCTCTTGGGCACCCCTGCCATTGCACCTATCATGTTGGAGTGCATGGCCATCACCCTTTGGTGCATGATTCCCCATCAAGGCCTTAATCTGAGTGCTGTGCAGCAGAACTTGCGCGCGAACATTCCCTCCGGGGAGCTAGCTCCCAAGGTACCCTTTCCCCTTGACCTTGCTGCAGCTCATTAGGCCCAGGTTCATCACCCAGTGCTGACCTCTCTGCTATGTTAACCTCTAAGGATCGCATAGTGCCAGTCTCTGAGCTGGTGCCTGCGGGTGAGAGATGCAATGACGCGGTGCTTGGGTTATCCTCCTCCTCCTCCTCCTCTTCTCCCTCCGCAGTGTGATGTGGGGGGAGGGGGTGGCGGGGTGGGGGCTGCTGAGGCATCTCAGGTACGGGCTGCATATCTGCTTGCTGATTATCTGAAAGCATAAATGGCACAAGACTTACATTAAGGTGAGGGCAGAGGGTCAGGAATGGAGCAAGAAAGGCAGAAACTATCAGGAGCTGGAAAGTGATAAAGCCTTCTGGTGTGATGGGGAAGTAGGATGGGAAAAGGAGAGCAGATAAAGATACCGTTGTCACCCCCAGCAGAGTCGATACCTCCGCCGACCACGGCGCCCACCACCTGCGGCTCAATTAGCCTCAGCACTTATTTCTCCAGGTCAGAGAGCTCCTGCAGTTGAGGTTCATCCCCGCCAGTCATTTGCTGCTCCTTCCTATTATGTCCCATCTTGGCCTGCAAAAGAAAGGAACTTGCGTTGAGTAAGAATCCAGCTATATATGTGGGAGATATGTCTGCCATGGTTGAATAGCTGTGAATGTAGGCAAGGCATGAGATGAGGATGTGAGTGTGAGTAGCTGCACATGTTTGGTTGGTGAGGGAGTGGTGATTTGCCCAGTGTGCACAGACAGTGGTTCAAGAGGAGGAGTGGTGCTTTGCTCAGTGTGCACAGACAGTGGTTCAAGAGGAGGAGTGGTGCTTTGCTCAGTGTGCACAGACAGTGGTTCAAGAGGAGGAGTGGTGCTTTGCTCAGTGTGCACAGACAGTGGTTCAGGAGGAGGAGTGATGCTTTGCTCAGTGTGCACAGACAGTGGTTCAAGAGGAGGAGTGGTGCTTTGCTCAGTGTGCACAGACAGTGGTTCAGGAGGAGGAGTGATGCTTTGCTCAGTGTGCACAGACAGTGGTTCAAGAGGAGGAGTGGTGCTTTGCTCAGTGTGCACAGACAGTGGTTCAGGTCGGGGAGTGGCGGTTTGCTCAGTGTGCACAACAGTGGTTCAGGTGAGGGAGTGGCGGTTTGCTCAGTGTGCACAGACAGTGGTTCAGAGGCTGGTGTGCAGGAGGTGTGGAAGCATGTACTCACCTTGACCATCCGACTGAGGACATTGAACTTTTTGCGGCACTGTGTCAGGGTTCGATTAACAACAGTGCTGGCCAATACCTCCTTGGCCACTTCTCTCCACATGGCCCCGAAGGCCTGTGGCAGTGGCCTCCTTTCAGATGCGGGGAGCAGCGAATCCCTCCTTTTCTCCACTGTCTCCAATGCCATATCATTGAAGCGCCTAACCCTCTCCCTTGCAGCTGGATTTCCTACAGTCATCCCAGAAAGTTGTTTCAATAGCTCACAGGTCTCTCTCAAGTGCAGCAAAGCTGACAACGAGCAGGTGCAGCTTGATATTACCTCCCCTTTAAGATCTGGAATCAGCCAGTGTGAAGGATTGAAGGAGGATTGCTGAATACAAATCACTTGAAATTGGATAGTGCTCTGCAATTCACAGCCCTGCAGTGCCCCACTGAGGTAATTAGTGCCTCATTTACTATCCCCTGCCTTGCAGGGGCGCTAAAGACTAGTTTTGAAGAAGTTACCAACCATTTGCGCCTGATGCTAACCTTTCAAACTTTTAAAATTAGCCCCCCTGGAGCGTTACTGAATTTCGCCCCCAAACATTTTGAATATTTATAGCAGGTTTCCTGTTCTGATGAAGGATCATCGACCTGAAACATTAACTCTATTTCTCTCTCCACAGATGCTGCCTGACCCATTGAGATTTCCAGCATTTTCTGTTTTTATTTCAGGTTCCAGCATCCACAGTATTTTGCTTTTGTGTTCCCGTTATTGAATACTGTTTGAAGCTATGGAGCTATTCAAGTGCCACTCAGAGCTTTACATCGACAATACATTTTCCTCGGAGCTACTCCTGCTCTGTCGCCGTAACTTCGCTTATGCGCATGAGTAGGGTTTTCACAGCATTTCGATTACAAAGTTACAGCTGCGGAGTGAGAGCAGCTTTGCAGAAAATCCCAGCCAAAGTTGTGTAGAATTTCCCCTCCAGCAGTACTGAATAGAGTTTACTCAGATGGCCATGAGCTAAGCAAAGCACTTTTATGAAATCAGAGTTTTTGTCCTGTGACAAATTTCTTTTTTATTTTAGAAGTCTTAAAAGAGTTAGAATTAAAGCTGACATTCCTGAACAAATTTCAAAGTAAAATCATCATCATCATAGGCAGTCCCTCGAAACGAGGATGACTTGCTTCCACGCCAAAAAAAAGAATGAGTTCACAGGTGTTTCGAATGAAGAACCCGAACTACATCCTCAAGGGTGGAAGATGCCTGTGTGTGGATTTTTTTAACGTGTGGTGGCCATTGTACACCAGCCACCACATGGGCTTGACAGAGCTAGGTCTTGGTCCAGTGGCAAGGATTACCCAAGACAACTGGAGACCTGCTCTGCTGCACGGACCTAGTGTGCACACATATCGCAGTGTGGGCTGGCCAGTGCTGCCCCTGGGCCCCTGGCCCCAAACTCACGCCTCCCCTGGGCCACGATCACATCCCTCCACAGTCTCTTGTCGCTCCTTCACCCCGATCTCGTCGCTCCTGCTGCATCTGCCCACGCTCCAATCACTGACCTGGACCTTGCCATGCCTGGTCCAGGTCGGTGAGGTACATGTAAAACCTGCTTCGCTACCTTGTACAAAGAGTACTGCTTCCTGAACATTAAAGTTTTGACATGACCTTAAAATAGAAGACACTCAATTTATAAACTTACATACATGTATTGGCACAGTTCTTCAGCTGGATGTATAAATAATAATGACAAATGCGTTTCAATAGCTCAATGTCAAACTAAAGTTTTGTCAAGTGACGTGAACTCCATGAGTAAACCGATTAAACCCCAAGTACTAAAGGTTTTATAACAAAACTATAAATGTTGGATTTACTCAGTCTAAACAACAATGGTTTAACTCTCACCTGTGGATCAGCAAATTCATATAGTTAGTACAAGTGCCATTAACAAAAATCAGATTTTCACACCAGTTTAAAAAGTACTGCATTTTCCTAAGAAGAAAAGCTCTAAGAATGGTCCAGTACGCACAAATTCAGTCGTTTTAATAGCGAACAAAAAGATTGAAATTCTTGCATCTTGCTTTGATGAGTTGTGTTGTAATTGTGTTCTAGCCTTTTGACTATTTTTTGTGCACCTTAGTTGATTTGCATTCAAGACTGCCCAGCTTGAGAAACAACTATGAAGTACCATTTTTAATGCTGTCCTTTTAAATTCCAATTGTATGTTTTGAAGGAAAGTATGAAATGTTGCCAAAAAGCAATTTGTTAATCTTTATTGTGAAAATATCTATTTTGTAAGGGCACACTAAACATTTTGCATTTTTGATTTTCAATGATTTGGATCATAATCCATTGTACAGGTATATGAGGGGTGGGGGAGAGGTATAGAGAGATATGGGGACGGGGAACAGGGAGACACGGGGGGTGGTGGGGGGATAGAGAGACACGGGGGGGGAGGGATAGAGAGATACGGGGGGGGGAATAGAGACAAGAGGGGGGGAAACAGAGAGACACGGGGGGGTGTACAGAGAGACACGTGCCTCTCTATTCCCCCTTCCCCTCTTCCTGTCTCCCTTCCCCCCTCTCTGTCTGTCTCTCTGTCTCTCTCCCCCTCTCACTCTCCGTCTCTCTCCCTCTCTCTCTGTCCCCTCTTTCTGTCTCCCTCCCCCTCTCTCTCTCTCCCTCTCCTCCCCCTCTCTCTCTGTCCCCTCTCGCTCCCCCTCTCTCTGTCCCCTCTCTCCCTCTCTCTGTCCCCTCTTTCCCTCAGTGACTGGTTGTCTGCGAGTCTCAGGCCAAGTTGCTTGTTCCATAAATTAGTCAGGACATAGTGACTTTGTCCTAGATACCGATCCGATTATACATAGACAAAGTTCTAGCAGATATGAGCATGTGTTAAATTTATCTTGGATGATCCACAACGCCATTTCAGTTGTTGTTTGACTGGCTGTACTGTACTGAAGCAAAATACTGCGAATGTTGGAAATCTGAAATAAAAACATAAAATGCTGGAAATATTCAGCAGGTCAGGCAGAATCTGTGGAGTGAGAAACAGAGTTTGAAATATTAACTCTATTTCTCTCTCCACAGATGCTGCCTGACCTGGTGAGTATTTCCAGCATTTTTTTTTTGTTTTTATTACTCACTGTACTGGTTTGTTATTTGTGAGTGCAATTTCAAAAGTTGCTTTTTTTCATCAGCTTTGGATCTCATGAGATTATTGACAACGAACCTGGACTTTCTCTTTTTCAGAATAACTGATTATGAGTACAGGTAAGATTATTGCTGAAGAAACTCAGCCTGGCTGTCACTGCTCCCAGTAGCCTTGCTGATACTGTTGGCTCTCCCTCTCACTTTGCCACCATTGCCTACCTGCCCATTAAAGTCTGAGGCCCATCTTTTTGCAACCCCTACTTTCCATTCTGACAGTGCATTAGGTGCTAGTAAGGACCTCGATTCGTACTTACTTATTGACTGAGCAGCGTGGCAGCCCCAACCTGCGAGAGACCATCGGCGGCAGGTCGGGGCCATAAAAGGAGCGGTGAGCGGCGGCCTAAAGCAGCGTGGCAGCATACCACTGCAAGGTACAGCGCGAGCTGGTGCAGGAGGGTGACGACAGCGAAGAGGGCGACTGGATTTGATGTCATCAAGGTCCAGGTCGGTGATTGGAGCATGGGAAGGTACAGTAGGAGCAGCGAGGTTGGGGTGCAGGAGCGGTGAGTGATTGTGGAGCAAAGTGATCGGGGTCCAGGAGAGGCGAGAGTTTGGGGCCAGAAGAGGCGAGGGCCCAGGGGTGGCATGGGCCAGCCCACATTGCGATATGTGTGGGCACTAGGTCCATGTAGCAGAGCTGGTCTCCAGTCGTCTTGGTTAATCCTTGCCACTGGATCAAGACCTAGCTTTGTCAAGCCTGTGTGGTGGCTGGTGTGCAACGGCCACCACACGTTAAAAAAATCCACAAAAAGGCATCTTCCACCCTTCAGGATGTAGTTCTGGACCTGGAATATTAGATCCTTCATTGAAACACCTGTGAACTCATCCCTTTTTCAGATGGAAGCAAGTCATCCTCGATACGAGGGTCCACCTATGATGATGATGACTTATTGACTTGTAATGTGAATGTAATAGGGCAGATCTTGTTTTGTGAGATAGTGTAAAACAGGTGATAATGAGTCGGCAGCCTGTTTTACATTTTTCCCGATTTTTATTTCCATTGACTCAGAAAGATGTTCGAAAGTACTACCAATTAATTAATTCCTTTTGAAATGCAATTATTGTTCTTTTGTAGGTAACTGACAATTTTCATACAACAAATCTCATGAATAGCAATAAGATAAATGAGCAATTAATTTGTTTTTTTGATGGTGTTGGTTGAGGGAGTCATGTTTGTCAGGATACGCTAAGAACTCATTACCCTTTATCAAAAAAGTGTCGTAGGATCATTTACAGCGACCTGAACAGGAAGACAGGGCCTCACATTAATATCTCACCCAAAAGATTGTACCACTAATAATGCAGCACTCCCTCAGTACTGCACTGAAACACCAGTTTAGATTATATGCTCAAATCCTGGAACATAAGAACATAAGAATTAGGAGAAGAAATAGATCATACTGCCCCTCGAGCCTGCTCCACTATTCGATAGATCATGGGTAAACTTTGACCTCAACTCCACTTTCCTGCCCTATCCCAAAATCCTTTAATTCCTCTGGAGTCCAAAAAGCTATCTATCTTAGCCTTGAATATTCTCAATGACTGAGCATCCACAGCACTTTGGAGCACAGAATTCCAAAGATTCACAACCCTCTCTGTGAGGAAATTTCTCCTCATCTCAGTCTTTAAAGGCCGGCCCCTTATTCTGAGGCTATGCCCCCCTGGTTCCAGACTCTCCAGCCAGGGGAAGCAATCTCTCAGCATCTACCCTGTCAATCCCCCTCAGAATCTTAAATGTTTCAATGAGATGATCTCTCATTCTTCTAAACTCCAGAGAATATAGGCCCAATCTATTCAATGGGGTCATAAACACAAATCTTCTAGCACAGTGACAAGAATGTTGCCACTGAGCCAAGCTGTCACGCTGACCAGTAAAACACACAGGATGCTCAGTTTACCTGGGGCTTTGTGTCAAAAAAAGGTGAACCATTTTCTGTAAGTTATCCTGATTTTCAACCTCAAAGGTGCCATGACTTAAATAAGCCAAAACCATGATATATTATAGACAAAAAGGCTTCATATTTTATTACAGCTGGGACCTGGGAGGCACAGAAAGAAAGATAAGTGCAGTATTCTTAACTTCTTTTAAAGAAAAAAGGGCCACAATAGATGGAATGGGATATATTAGGTAAAAAATGTAATGATTAAAGTTGAAGGGAGAATGGGGAAAATATAATATGGACAAAGGAAAAGATAACTCAAGCAGCAGGAAATGATTTAACAAGTTTTACTTTTTATTTTTTATTGTATCTGTTGATTGTATAGGATTAATATTACAATCTGAATCAATTCTTGACATTTCAGTAGCTTGTTACTGTAATATTAGCATTTGTTTTAGTATAATATGAGAAATTAAAGCTTAATAAATGGTAGTCCTGGAATTTTCACTCCCACTTCATCATCTACATTCTGCTTCTTGACAATTTTTTCTGGAAGCATGGAATTGGTTTCCATTATTTTAGGATTGTATCCAGCTTCACTGTACAATCAACACCCTCAACTCTACAACTATTTTATTAGTTGTGCACTTTAATCAAGTGCCCCCTGGTTAAAGGGAGGGGGGTGACGGGGGGGACACTCCAAACACGTGCCTCCTTGTTTTTTTTTTGAGGGCTCTAAAAACACAAATTATACAAGTGCACCCTAACTAAAAGGGGGGTGTGGGGGGCACTAAAACCGACAAACATGGACAAATTAAACTTTGGACATGGTTAAAATTTGGTTCAGGGGGTGATGATGCATTCCAGTCCCTCCGGCGCCCACCTATCGCGGAAGGCCGTAAGAGTACCGGTGGACACCGCGTGCTCCATCTCCAGGGACACCCTGGCTCGGATGTAACCACGGAAGAGAGGCAGGCAGTCGGGCTGAACGACCCCCTCGACCGCCCATTGCTTGGACCGGCTGATGGTCCCCTTGGCCATGCCCAGGAGCAGTCCTACGAGGAGGCCTTCTGAACTGCCCGCTCTCCTCCGCACAGGGTGCCCAAAGATCAGGAGTGTGGGACTGAAGTGCAACCAGAATTTGAGGAGCAGCCCCTTCAGATATTGGAAGAGGGGCTGCAACCTCGCACATTCAATAGAAACGTGGAACACGGACTCCTCTATATTGTGTTCCTAACACAGATGAGGCTGCACACAGGGAGATTAAAGTAACAGTGATCTCAGTCTTTATTAAGACACTCCAGAGTGAGGAACAGGCCTTAGGGGCCAGCTTATATACAGTGCTCCCAAGGGATGCTGGGATCCCTTGGGACTTCAGGGGATGAGCTCCCTGGTGGCGGAACATGGGAGTGCATGCTTTACAGATACACAACATCACTCCCCCATCAAAGTCAAATTGAAAACTATTTATAAGGTGAGGCGGTCGGGAGCCTTTCTTTCCCTGGTGGGCCGCCTCGGTACAAATGCCTGTTCTGGTGTGTTGGCTGTGCCCTCGCTGTGCTGGCGTGTTGTTGGCCCTGCAGGTGAGCCTGGCCTTGTTGGGCTGTTGGGCGTGATGGATTCGATTTCCTGGTCCGGCGTGGTGTCGTTGATCCTTCAGGTGTGTGTTGTGGGCTCGAAAAAGGTGGTGTCTGCTGTGGGTTGTTCAGGGCAGTCTGTGAACCGCAGCCTCGTTTGGTCCAGATGCTTTCTGCAAATTTGTCCATTGTCGAGTTTGACTACAAACACCCTATTCCCTTCTTTAGCTATCACCGTTTTCTCGATCCACTTGGGACCATGTCCATAGTTTAGCACATACGCAGGGTCATTTGGATCAATTTCCCGTGACACAGTGGCGTGACCATCGTTTACATTTTGTTGCTGCCGCCTGCTCTCTACCTAATCATGCAGCTTGGGGTGAACCAGCGAGAGTCTGGTTTTAAGTGTCCTTTTCATGAGTACCTCAGCCGTGGGCACCCCTGTGAGCGAGTGGGGTTTCGTGCGGTAACTGAGCAGTACTCGGAACAGGCGGGTTTGGAGTGAGCCTTCTGTGATTCGTTTAAGGCTCTGTTTGATGGTTTTTACTGCCCGCTCTGCCTGCCCATTGGAGGCTGGTTTAAATGAGGCCGAGGTGACATGTTTGATCCCATTGCGGGCCATGAATTCTTTAAATTCGGCACTGGTGAAACATGGCCCGTTGTCACTGACCAGTATGTCAGGCAGGCTGTGGGTGGCAAACATGGCCCTCAGGCTTTCAATGGTGGCGGTGGCGGTGCTTCGCGACATTATTTCACATTCAATCCACCACCAGGAACATTTTACCGAGAAACGGGCCCGCATAGTCGACATAGATCCTCGACCATGGTCTGGAGGGCCAGGACCACAAAGTTAGTGGTGCCTCTCTGGGCGCATTGCTCAGCTGAGCACATACGCTGCATTGCCATACACAGGACTCGAAGTCAGAGTCGATACCGAGCCACCACACGTGGGATCTGGCTATCGCTTTCATCATTACTATACCCAGGTATGTGCTGTGGAGATCCAAGATGAACGTCTCCCTGCCCTTTTTTGGTAGCACTACACGGTTACCCCACAACAGGCAGTCTGCCTGAATGGACAGCTTGTCCTCTCGCCACTGGAACGGCTTGATTGGCTCTTGCATTTCAACGGGGATGCTGGCCCAGCTCCCATGCAGTACGCAGTTTTTTACTAGGGACAGCAGAGGATCTTGGCTGGTCCAAGTCCTAATCTGGCGGGCCATGACAGGTGATTTATCATTTTCAAACACTTCCATGACCATCAACAAGTCTGCGGGCTGTGCCACCATCAACAAGTTTGCAGGCTGCGCCATTTCCACCCCCGTGGTGGGCTATGGTAGCCGACTGAGAGCATCCGCACAGTTCTCGGTGCCTGGCCTGTGGCGGATGGTATAGTTATATGCTGATAGCCCGAGTGCCCACCTTTGTATGCGGGCTGAGGCATTAGTATTTACCCCTTTGTTTTCAGCGAACAGGGATGCGAGGGGCTTGTGATCGGTTTCCAGCTCAAATTTGAGGCCAAACAGGTATTGATGCATTTTCTTTACCCTGAACACACACGCTAATGCCTTTTTCTCAATCATGCTGTAGGCCCTCTCGGTCTTAGACAAGCATAGGCGACAGGTTGCAACTTCCCCGCAACGTTAGCTTGTTGTAATACACACCCGTCTCCGTACGACAACGTGTCACATGCTAGCCCAAGTCTTTTACACGTGTTATATAATACAAGCAGCTTGTTGGAGCATAAAATGTTTCTGGCTTTCTCAAAAGCAATTACTTGTTTTTTTCCCCATACCCAGTTCGCACCTTTGCGCAATAACACATGTAGGAGCTCTAAAAGGGTGCTTAACCCCGGTAGGAAGTTACCAAAATAGTTGAGGTTCCGTGGCCTGGGCACGTTCCTGATAGCCTCTGTCTTGGCGTCTGTGGGCCGAATGCCGTCCGCGCAATTTTTCTCCCCAAAAACTCCACTTCTGTTGCCATGAAGATGCATTTCGACCTCTTCAGTCGCAGCCCTACGCGATCCTGTCGCTGGAGGACCTCCTCCAGGTTTTGTAGGTGCTCAGCGGTGTCCCGACCCGTGACCAATATGTCGTCCTGAAAGACCACCGTGTGCAGTACCGACTTGAGTAGGCTCTCCATGTTTCTCTGGAAGATCGCTGCAGCCGACCGAATTCCAAAAGGGCATTTGTTGTAGATGAACAGTGCCTTGTGCGTGTTGATGCAGGTGAGGCACTTCGAAGACTCCTCCAGCTCCTGCGTCATGTAGGCCAAAGTCAGGTCTAGCTTGGTGAATGTCTTGCATCCTGCCAGCGTCGCAAATAGATCGTCTGCCTTAGGTAGCGGGTATTGGTCCTGTAGCGAGAAACGATTAATAGTTACTTTATAATCGCCGCAAATCCTGACTGTGCCATCACTTTTGAGTACTGGAACAATCGGGCTGGCCCACTCGCTGAATTCCACTGAGGAGATGATGCCTACGCGTTGCAGCCTGTCGTACTTGATTTCCACTCTTTCCCTCATCATGGGATTAAATGTAGTATCTCCAAATTTGCGGATGACACTAAGTTGGGTGGCAGTGTGAGCTGCGAGGAGGATGCTACGAGGCTGCAGAGTGACTTGGATAGGTTAGGTGAGTGGGCAAATGCATGGCAGATGAAGTATAATGTGGATAAATGTGAGGTTATCCACTTTGGTGGTAAAAACAGAGAGACAGACTATTATCTGAATGGTGACAGATTAGGAAAAGGGGAGGTGCAACGAGACCTGGGTGTCATGGTACATCAGTCATTGAAGGTTGGCAAGCAGGTACAGCAGGCGATTAAGGAAGCAAATGGCATGTTGGCCTTCATAGCGAGGGGATTTGAGTACAGGGGCAGGGAGGTGTTGCTACAGTTGTACAGGGCCTTGGTGAGGCCACACCTGGAGTATTGTGTACAGTTTTGGTCTCCTAACCTGAGGAAGGACATTCTTGCTATTGAGGGAGTGCAGCGAAGGTTCACCAGACTGATTCCCGGGATGGCGGGACTGACCTATCAAGAAAGACTGGATCAACTGGGCTTGTATTCACTGGAGTTCAGAAGAATGAGAGGGGACCTCATAGAAACGTTTAAAATTCTGACGGGTTTAGACAGGTTAGATGCAGGAAGAATGTTCCCAATGTTGGGGAAGTCCAGAACCAGGGGACACAGTCTAAGGATAAGGGGTAAGCCATTTAGGACCGAGATGAGGAGGAATTTCTTCACTCAGAGAGTGGTGAACCTGTGGAATTCTCTACCACAGAAAGTTGTTGAGGCCAATTCACTAAATATATTCAAAAAGGAGTTAGATGAAGTCCTTACTACTAGGGGGATCAAGGGGTATGGTGAGAAAGCAGGAATGGGGTACTGAAGTTTCATGTTCAGCCTGAACTCATTGAATGGCGGTGCAGGCTAGAAGGGCCGAATGGCCTACTCCTGCACCTATTTTCTATGTGAGGTACCGCTCGCGTCTTGTGGTGAATGGGTCGTGCCTCTGGGACCAAGTGGATCTGCACCTTCGCCCCGGAAAAGTTTCCAATGCCTGTCTCAAAAAGAGAAGGAAATTTGTTCAGAACCTGGGTACATGAGGCCTCATTGACAGGTGATAGCGCTCGGATGTCATCCCAGTTCCAGCGGATTTTGCCCAGCCAGCTCCTTCCAAGCAGTGTAGGGCCATCGACTGGGACAATTCAGAGTGGCAATTTGTGCACCGTGCACTTGTAGATGACCTTGACTATAGCGCTGCTCAGGACAGTGATAAGCTCTTTGGTGTACGTTCCCAGTTTCATGTGGATGGGGCTCAGGGCTGGTCTGAATGCCTTGTTGCACCACAGTCTCTCAAACATCTTTTTACTCATGATGGATTGGGTAGCGCCAGTGTCTAGTTCCATGGCTACGGGTAAGCCATTCAATTTTACATTAAGCAGAATAGGTGGACATTCGTCGAAAATGTATGCACCCCGTGTACTTCAGCATCTGCCTCCTCTCTCTGAGGCTCAAAATTGCTTTGATCCACCATGGACCAATCTTCCTCTGCCATGTGGTGGTTAGCAGGTTTTGCAGAGCTTGCAGCTCGTTTGCAAGCTCATTGGAAGTGCCCCATTGTTCCACAGCTCTTGCAAACATACCCTTTGAAGCGGCATGAATAGGCTGAATGGAAGCCTCCACAATGCCAACTAGGTGTGAATTGCCTTGCATTCATCCTTTGTTGGGGACTCTGAGTCATCTGGGTCACCTGAGGCCTGCGGGCAGTTGCAGACTCGTGGGTTCTGCCCTGTACATTTCTGCTCGCAAACACAGTTCCAGTTAATTTATGAACATTGCTAGCATTTGTGTGCTGAGAGATTTGTTTGGTGTTAGCACAGGTGTTTATGTCCACCAGTGATATCACAATGGTCTTACTGAGGGTCGGTGTCTCTACAGTCAAAAGTTTTCCTTGGATGGTCTCGTGGCCAATGCCCAATACAAAAATGTCTCTGAGCATTTGCTCCAGGTAGCCATCAAACTCACAATGCCCTGCAAGTCATCTTAGCTTGGCAACGTAGCTCGCCACTTCCTGACCTTCAGATCGCTGGCACATGTAGAACTGATACCTCGCCATCAGCATGCTCTTTCTCAGGTTAAGATGCTCCCGAACCAGTGTACACAGCTCCTCATACGACTTATCTGTGGGTTTCACTGGAGCCAGAAGATTCTTCATGAGGCTGTAGGTCGGTGCCCCGCAGACTGTGAGGAGGACCGTTCTCCTTTTTGCAGCGCTTCCTTCTCCATCCAGCTCGTTGGCTACAATGTACTGGTCTTGCCATTCGACATAGGCTTCCCAGTCCTCATCCTCCGAGAACTTCTCCAGGATGCTCACAATTTGCTGCATCTTTGCGTTGGATTCTTATTCTCGTCGCTAGTTATTGTGTTCCTAACACAGATGAGGCTGCACACAGGGAGGTTAAAGTAACAGTGATCTCAGTCTTTATTAAGACACTCCAGAGTGAGGAACATGCCTTAGGGTCCGGCTTATATACAGTGCTCCCAAGGGATGCTGGGATGCAGAAATTACAGGCGGCCTGAGAGCCCGTGAACCGACTTAAAAACTTAAAACTTAAAAACGGGACTGCTCCTTGCACCACCCTCCAGGCCAAGTCGCCAATACATAAGGTGAGGACTCCTGCGTAGAGAGCATGCCATTGGAGACCCCCACCTCCTCCGGACAGCAAGATGGTGTGCCATGGCATGTCCGGATGGCATTCGAGGATGGCAAGGTGGAGAGCATGCAAGAGCAGCCTGTACAGGAATCCCCTCCGTGCAGAATTGAAAGGCACTGAGGGGATTTCCTGGAGGAGGCTCACGTTGTGAGGGGCCAGCTCTCGAGGGAGGTTGTGGGGCTTGGCGTCGATGAGGAATTCCATCCGGACGGGGGTCAGTTCGGACAGGATCCGCCCACGTGCTCGGGCCTCCTCCACTCACCTAACGGGTGTCAGGGCCCAGTGCTGTTTTTAGCGACTCAATGGCATTTGCCGCACGCTGGACGTCGGCCCAGGATAGGTGCCGTGCCAGCTTGTTTGGCGCCATCCAGCCCGCTCCTCTGCTATAGGACAGGTCACTGACCCTGGTCACTTCGCCAGCCACAGCCCTCTCGTCCGCCTGCCACCTAAAACTGCGGTCATGGAGGTACGGATTCTCGAGCTGTGGCTTCCGAAGGACAGTCGCCACTCCAGACGGGGGAGAACTGCGTTTGGTGGCGACTCTGTTCCAGACCCTGATCAGTTTCTGGTAAAAGACAGGCAGCCCCCGCATGGTGGTCCTGACGCCCCCAGGCTCACAAACAGGAGCTGCATGTCATAATTGAAGTAGTACTGCTAGTGGAAGAAATACATCGCCAGCACACACCTTCTAGGAGGGGGCTCAACATAGAGGTATCTCTGCAGGGTCTGAAAAAAGAAAGTCGCATGCTGGGTGCTGACGCACACCAACGACTGACCGCCCTCCCTAAGCCCTTCAACTTTACAACTATTGCAGTGCTGGTTGGCTGTCTGTCCAACATCAAATCTGAGATGAACCAGTACTTCCTCCAAGTACGTATTAGTAACACTGAAGCCATCCTGTTTGATTTACATCAATCCTCATTTCAAATGCCTCCTTAAAATGTGGCTTTTTGGCTATACCTTCAGTCACCTCTCCCTAACCTTCCAACCCCTACTCCTTCCCTCTACAATGTGTCATGGAACATTTTGCTATGTTAAATGTGACATAGAAGTAAAACTGTTGTTGATATTGGATAGTTTAAGGTTCCTGTAAATGTTACTAATTATGTATTATTAAAGAAAATTTGCCCCATAAACCTTAAATCATGATACAGAAATAAAAGAGGTTGTATGTTTTGAAACGACTTGTTTTGAAATAAGCTTCCTGAAAATATTTTGTGTGGAATTTTCTTGCCATGATGAAAGGGGAGAGGAATTCACCTTTATCACAGTGGTGGAGTTTTTCTAAAAGACCAGAGCAGATGACAGTGAAATGAAACTTTTGTTTTAAAATAGTGTACTGTTACAACTGCAAGCGTAAATGCATTATTTGAGTACAGCTTTATAAGGTGAACAATATTGCTAAGAATCGCAACGAAACATTTTTGAAGTGAATTGAATTAAATAATGTTGTTAGCTATGCGACTACAGAACTTCTGAGTGAAATATCAAGGGCGGGTCCTTTGTGGGTCTTAAGATCCACTGGGCGTCAACCGATAGCAGCCAATGTGTAATTATTAGAACAAGCATTCGGATTTCACGCAGCATTTTAACCGGGAAATGAATCGGCTGTTATGCAGTATGTAACTGTTAAACCTGAATCATATTTTCTTTTCAAACGAAGGCTTTCGAAGAAGGACGGCGATGAATTCAACTTATATATAGAGAAATATTTGACTGCAATCTTATATAGAAAGAAAATAAATGATTGGAATGCAAATAAATCAGATGAAGCGAAGAGTGAAATAGTAGTTGAAGGCAGTAGCAGCGGGTGGACATGTGGACCCTGCGGCTACCCAGCACTCTTGGTGGCTCCACTCCAGCGCTCGATACATTGGCATCCGGAAATGATGAAAATTGTGGTCTGGGGAGAAAAGGAGAAAAAAAGGTCTCTTGTGAAGAAAAGTGAAGAAATGAGTTCGAAGAAATAATGTAAGAGCAGCAGGTTTGGTTGGAGCTTGACTATCTTTGCAAGGCTTCACTTAATCCTCATTGTAGAACAGGCTGCAGAAAGTGGCCGATTGGCGTCCTTGGGATACTTTGTAACTTTTTTTATTAATCCAATAAAATCGCATTCGGAAAACACAAGGGACTGGGATGGTTTTCAGGTACGTAACCCAAGAAAAATGTAGGGCCAAGTCTATTAATGTACTACTCTAAGATAATGCACCATTAGATTATTTTCGTTAAGGACAACTATTTATGTATCTATTAAGTTTTTGTTTAATGTTTTTCTGATTTTGAAACAACTGTTGACGTAGTTCAAATAATGGTTTACAATGGAGACGTAAAAGTAGTTTTGGGGAATTAAATGAACGGTCACAAAGGGTAGAACGTACCGCTTTTTCATTTTTTAAAGTTTAAGGGGTGATACTGTGAGTTTTTCTCCTTGTCTTTATCAGGGTTGCTGGTTCCGTTTCTGGGATCTGTGCCTGACTGAGCTGCTTGGCAGATGTCCCAGGTGAAAGAGCCTCCCGGGCCTGAAGGGCCAGAAGAGGATACTTTCACAGAAAACAGTCTTTTGCTCCACACTGACGGTAAGGAGACTTGGAAAAACGAAACGTAAGCTATCTCATACTGTTGGAGAATTCAGCCTTCTATGTTCAAAAGGTTCGATTTAAACTTAAAAGAAAATTTAACTCAAATCCTCCCTAAAGTTATATTTTAATTCCATACAACTTGTTATAATTTTTTTTGGAGGGGGGTGGGGAAATAAACCAGGCGTCCATGTTTTCAAATATGCATTTGATTGCTGGAATAATTAGAATATTTCTAGGAGAGCACTTTGACTGAAACTTGAGTTTTAAAATATGCATCTAATCTAAACTTGGTCTTTCAGAGTATGTTGAAGTTTGATGACCTCTTGCTATGGTAATTTTAAAAAGTTTCCCCCAAGCTATTCATTTGATTTGTTTTATGATTCCAATGTATGGTACATTTATAGGGTTGATTTATACTGAAGACTTTGAAATTCAAACTGAGCTGTCTCACACCTCAGGGCTATAGTTCACTTGGTTTTCAGAGTTGCATGCCACTTCTGCATTGATGTGTATCCAAAAGTAATTTGTATTGAATAAATGCAGCCATAAATTGCAATATAAGTATCTGGTTTGAGAATGTGGCATGAGTATCTTTTTTAAAAAAAAATCCAAACAAATTATTGGTTTTAAAAGGATTTCTCCCTGATTGTGTGTGTGTGTGTGTGTGTGTGTATAAGATTTACATTGACATTTTGCAACATTTTTTAAAATTACATAACAGCCTTTTTGAAAATCAGTCGAATCATGTAGAAGCCTCCTGTTTGAAGATTTTTGTGGAAATTGACAGCTTTTTATTTAAGGCTCCTGTCATTTTTCTTAGAACTAAGGTTTAATTTTTATCAACTTATTGTCAAAGGCATCACTAGCTAACAATATAATGCAGTTACAAATTTAGACAAACAATTCCATGGTAAAATCTAGATAGACAACTCCAGAGGGATAGCAGTTTGAATGCATGAAATTGGTGCTTGGGTGTGTCAACTGACCAACAGCCCGAAGTTCAATCTTGGCAATTCATTGTGTATTATATGCTAGACAGCTGTTGACTGAATAGGCATCTGTTTTATTTCTGTAGTGCTTCTGTTTTTTTCAAAGAAAATCTCAACTTTCTGATTTCAGTTGTTGCTGTAAACCCTGAATTTGCTGAATTGTTTCTTCATTTTCTCTTTGGATAATGAAAATGCCCTTTGTATTACTGCATTATTAAAAAATGAAATAAGTTGATAGAACCAAAAAGCAGAACATATTCTCTGATGCTGAAACAAAATGAGAGTTCAATTTATTAGTGGAGTTTGAGACTAAACAAATCAATCGAGCTTGCTTGTGTCCCACTTAAAGTAAAGGAACAAGAGAGCATTATTGAATTAAATGAGATTTTAGACACCAACTGTTGCAATAAATTGAAATGGATATAGACCATTTTAAACATCTGTTTAAAAAGTGCTTTGCAATTTTAACTGTTTTTCCTATTTATTGTGACTTTCATATAGAATATATGAATAACTTAACTGCTCCATTCATTGAATGGCACTAAACCTTGACTCTTTGAATTTTTCACTGACAAATGTAAGGGTAACTAGGGTATAGCACATCTTGAATTTTAAGAATTTGACTGTTTCCTCTTTTCTCCAGGGAAAGAAAATGTAAAGAAATGATTGGCTTTGGTCTTCCCAATAAAAACCTTTGTCTTCAGTCCCCAACACAAACTCTGTTCCCTAGCCATTAACTCCATTCCTCTCCCTGGCAACTATCTGAGGCTGAACCAGACTGTTCGTAACCTTGGTGCCGTATTTGACCCTGAGATGAGCTTCTGACCACATATCCGTGCCATCACTAAGGCTGCCTACTTCCACCTCCATAACCTTGCCTGACAATGTGTCTGCCTCAACTCATCTGATGCTGAAACCCAAATCCATGCCTTTGTTACCTCTTGACTTGATTATTGCAATGCAATCCTGGATGGCCTCCCATCTTCCATCCTCCATAAACTTAAACTTAAACTTAAACTTAAACTCATCCAAAACTCTGCTGCCCATGTACTAACTCGCACCAAGTCCCATTCACCCATCATCCCTATGCTCGTTAACCTACATTGACTCCTGGTTGAACAACGCCTCAATTTTAAAGTTTTTTGTTTTAAAATCCCTCCATAGCCTCTCCCCCTTCCTATCTGTAACCTCCTCCAGCTCTACAACCCGCCGAGATATCTGTTTTCTTCCAATTCTGGCCTTTTGCACATTCTTGATTTTAATAGCTTCACCATTGACGGCCATGCCTTCAGCTGCTGAGGCCCTAAGCTCTGGAATTCCCTCCCTAAACCTCTCCGCCTCTCGTCCTTTAAGATGCTCCTTAAAATCTACCTCTTTGACCAAGCTTTTGATCACCTGCCCTAATATCTCATGTGGCTCGGTGTTAAATTTTGTTTGATAACACTCCTGTTAAGTGCATTGGGATGATTTTTCATTTTCCAGTGAGGTTCAACCCATAGCATAAAACGATTCTGAGCTTGGCATTAAATTGGCAATCTCACTTTGAGAGACCAGAGAGATGGCTTGCATGGGAAATGGAAGTGCTCCACTGAAGCACTGTAGGGAGTGCTTCCTGATATCCCCACAGTCTTTCAGTTGATGGTGTCGCCATGCTATTTGTTATCCAGGCGCTGAGCAAGCCTTTCTAGAGTTCTCCTTTAATAGTTCTCCATAGAGTCCTTCTTGTGCAGTGATGTATACTTTGATATGCAGTGGAAGCTGTGCTGCCTACCTACCCACCTGTGGTTATGGAAAAATTAATTGTGATGTTTGATGATAGTGCCATCAATGAAATTATCAATATAAAAGTTTGCTTGCATGAAGCCCAGAAAGTGAGATACTTGGTTTCCTGATGTCTCGCATGACAACCAGTCACAGAGCTATTGGAGCATCATTATTTGGATTCATATGATTGCAAGGTGATTTGTCAAGAATCTCGTCTTCTGTGTGTTTCAATCAAGTGCAAGTTTTTTTGCAATTTGGTCATGGAGGAAGCTTTGCAGGAGGGAACAGTTCAGTTCGTAGCTGGAAGTGAAATTTATGTGAAAATCCAAGAATATAAATTGAAAACCTTTTTTAGGGCCAGATTTTTGAGAGGTTTGCGACCGGGTTTTCGCTGCGATTTGACCCTCCACGGCGAGAACCTGGTCGTAAAGCCCGGACGGGATCCTCGGGTACCTGTTTGCGGCGGCGCTTCCATATACCGCCAGGGAGAAGTGCGCCGACGTGCAACGACTCTGATTGCGTTTGCGTCTGAGTTTCGGCTCTCTCCCGACCCCGTATGCTGCGCCCAGAATAGCGACAGGTCAAACCTGTCGGTGGAGTCCTGCCAGCAGTGGTAAGTACGAAAACCTGCAAAAAAGGTAAGTTAAAGTTTTTATATTTTTACATTTTTTTTTGCAGCGATTAGATAGTTAAGGGTCTTGTAAATATTTTTGGAATTTTTTTTTTACCTCCCAAGGCACTGTGAATGCTTGTGCAACGCCGCCCCTTACTGATGT
This sequence comes from Pristiophorus japonicus, assembly GCF_044704955.1. Taxonomy (NCBI): domain Eukaryota; kingdom Metazoa; phylum Chordata; class Chondrichthyes; family Pristiophoridae; genus Pristiophorus; species Pristiophorus japonicus. The sequence goes on along the minus strand of NC_091991.1, from coordinate 41,880,807 downwards.
AATGGCTGAAAGTTTGGCCTAAAACGGTAGCACAGCGAAAACGGTAAGTTTTACGTACTGTTACCGTTTTTGCCAAAAAACTCAAAGCCAAAAATCCGGCCTCAGTGTTTTTCTTTCTTCCCCATTCTTCCTTTTATTTCCCCTCTTTACCATTCTCTTACTGTAAAAGTGTGGGCAGGTGAATTGTTCCCAAACCGCTGTCTGTTCTGAAGTGATTATTATGGATCAACCAGTATTTTTCCCTGTTCATTCCTTCAGATAAGCAAGCAGAATTGTTGGTCTTGCATATATTAATTTAAAAATTAGTAGTTTTCATTACTTCATCATTAGTCAGGAACTCAAATTTTCATGTAATGAAGCATTCTGCACTGTTGTTCCCTTCGAGAGACTCCATTCCGTGAGCTCTCCTTCCTTTCTTCTTACATTGCTCTGCCCTTTGGATCTCCCAGAACACCCAAAATTTTACAAAGGCACCATTTCAGTTCATATTGTGAAGCTTTAAATATCAAGTTGTGTTTTTAAAAATCAAGGGTAGGAAATTCCAGGAGGGACCTTTTGGGGGTGGATCTGGGATGGACGTTTGGCCGTCCCATAGATGCACCAATGAACCCGTCCCAATTCCTGGGCTCAGCATACTTTGGGCCGATGCTTGTGCCATTTACATTGCCATAGGGCCCTTGCTTTGGCTGCGTGGTGGGATTTCGCTGCAAGTCCTACCTGCATTACCAACCTGAGAACTTAAAAAAAAAAATTGCTGCTGCTCACTAGCAATCACTTGATCGGTGATTGCTTTCGGGAAACCAGCTTTTTAAAAATATTACGTTCTCTTCCATTCCGCCAGGTCCTTGGCAATTCTGGTGCCAGGGACACATGGTTCTCTCTTGCATCCAGCGTTGTATAGCTTCATAATACGCCTGCCTGTTTGTGGGTGGCTTATTATAATGTGGAGAGTATTTGAGCTGCAATTTCTGTTTGGGGCAAAAAAGGACTGAACACCATGTAAATCATCCACCGCTGCTATCCAGAAACAGTTTTGTGATTAGAGGGCTGCAGAGTTTTGACATCACTATTTTTATGGAATTATAATGCTCTCTTTTCTCTCCCTTCTTTAATATGTTTAAACATAATTTAAAGTAGTGTATAGTGATGACATCAGTGGTACTGCTTAGACAAATTTGAGCACATAGGAATGAATGAACTTGCAAGATTAGTTGCTGAAAAACCCTTGTAGTTTGAAGAGTATCTCTGAGGACTTTATTTTTCATGTATTTATGCTGCAAGGTATTTCCCCAACAGGAGGAAGATTATCCAGTGGGGAAAAAATGGCCAATGGTAGACCTCCTGACTTGAGTCCAGCCACTATGAAAACATTATTTTTAGGTGATTTACTAGTTGACATTAGTAGAAAATCATTCTTTTAACAAAGGTTCAATACTTTTCAGTGCATGTATGTCAACATACTGTCCTAGAAATTTGATGGCGTTGTGACTGTTTTCCCGAATACGGAGGGCAGGAAGTGCACCGCCCGGCATATTGGTATAGGCAGAAAATAGTGTCTAGGGCCCTGCGTTAGACCCTTTGCAAATGCAAATATGAGGCCCCCTGTACAAAGTTGGGTTGCCTGGGCCGGCTGCATTCCGGAAAATCAGGTTTATATGGGGCCTAACCAGTGGACTTTAAAGGGTCACCACCAAAAAGGTAAGTTTAAAATAAAAACACTTCACTGATTGTGGAACCGAAAAGTGCAGGAGTGCTTCTCCCAGCTCTGCTGCAGTCCCGCAGACTGTTGGTTGCCCCCCCCCCCCCCCCCCCACCTCCTGATCATCTTTCGTCATGGTTGCCCCCCCACCCCTGATTGACTTCCCTTTCCCTTTAGTCATTGATACTGCCACTCTACATTCCGAGCCCCTTCGCAGTGAGCTTCCTGTAGACTGCCAATAGTTGTCCGACCAGCTCGCCGGTCTTTTTTTTAAATGAGGCCCTATATCAGATGTGCCTTGGACATGCCCGTTCAAACGCAGGGATCATTCTCTGCACCCAGTTGGCGCCACCATGCAGAAATTTCTAGGTTGTAGTGTTCAGTGACTTTACAGGGTTTGAGTTTTTAAATCTCTGAAGGCAATTTTATGTATATAGACAGGTGAGCATTAGCATGCATCAGTGTGTTTTTGGCAGCAATAAACTCTTTCAACTCTAAAATTAGCCTTGCCATCTCTAAGTGTCATGAACAGTCCACTGAACTGTGCATGTGCCACACTGTGTACAGGTGCAACGTCTGAAATCCGGAATCCTCGGGGCTGAGTACGTGCCATTCTTTTTCAGACAAGAAAATAAATAGTCTGAAATCCAGAATCCTCTGTACCGAATCCGTGCCAAATTTTGTATTTTGCTGGATTTCAGAACTCGCCGTGGCCTGAATCCATGCCAGATTTTGGATTTTGCCGGATTTCGGACCTTGCTGCATGCTGCTCCTCGCCACTCACCGAAATGTCCTGCTTTCGGACAATTCTGGTTTTCGTAGTTCCGGATTCGGGACATTGTACCTGTATTGGAAAATAATGAAGTGTTAACTCAATCATTTAAATGAATAATGTTGAGATTGCAGTGTTCAAAATGGGGCTAACGAGCAAATACAAAATCAGGACTTTTAATCTGGGCCTTGGTTCTATACAATATGAATTACTGCTCCGTCCAAAAGATCTGCACAGAACTTCAGTGAATTTTCACAAAGCACTTGTCATCTTGCTTGTGGTATTCACAGACAGTGTCATTGTTTGGTACTCTGTCCCTTTGCACATGCACTTTTGAATATAGAATTATCCATTCTGGGAGCATGCATTAAGGTATGAAGATTCAGATTTTTTAATTGAAAAACCAAGGTGATGAACCAAATCTCATAGTGCTGGATGTCAGCAAATTTTAAAATTTGCTCGGTAAGTAAGGAAGAAGTGATGCCACGGTCGGGGTTTAAATGTTTGAAGATTTCAGGAGGAAGGAAAGATTGAGGGAGGTAAAGAGTTTCAATTTTGAGGCCCAGGCAAAAAATTGTTGGAATAAGTCTGAAATAGCGACACCAGCATGTATTCGACACTGTCGGGAGGAACAAGAGTATGTAGGATGCCTTCGGATCTAAAATGTTTTGGAACAGCACTGACATAGTGGTCTTGATAAAATAGAGAGAGGCTAGAATGGTTGCAAAAGACACAATTGGAGGCTCTAGGTGATACAGGAATTGTCTATTGGATGATCAGCATTATTTGCATCCTGTCAAGAGTGCAAGACAGGTGCCAGAAAAGTCTTCCCAGATATGGTTTTATTGAGAATTCACAAGATGGGTACAAATGATAGGCCATTCTATCTATCTGAAGCTGATCTATCCAGAAAGACCCTAATGACCCCATAATGGCATCCAGCTGTCTTGCAAATGATTTCAAGGATTTTTGCCTCCTCTCCTCTACCTGAAAGCCCATTGCAATCATCATTGCTTTGTGTGGAGAAGAACTGGCTAACTTCACTCCTAAATTTGCCTTTTACTACCTTGAACCGTTGTCCTACTTTCATGTTTTAATTTTACCTTTTCCATATTCTTTACTATTTTATATATTTAAAAATATGCTTCTAAGATTATTTGATTCTTCTTTCAAAACTGACGAGCCCAAGTTTCTCTAATCTTTCCTTCTATCTCAGTCCTATGATGCTAGGCATCAGTCTCTCTGTTATTTTCTGAACCATTTCCAGGGCTTGAATATTTATTGTCTTGGTGAACGACACTGCATACAGTATTCAAAGTAAGATCTGAGCAGAACACTTCCAACTTGTGTTTTGCTGATATAGTTCAGTATTCAGTTTGCTTTACTGATTGCTGCCCTGCTGTGATCAGATATATGTTGAGTTTGCCAAACCCCTAGATTTCTTTCAATTTCATCTTTAATTATTTCAACACCATTTGTGGAGTTTTTGTCTTTTTTTTCCCCTTCATATTTGTAGTACTTTACACTTCATATTTTATCTTCCATTGATATTCCAAATTAGGCTCTGTTTAACTCATTTTGTAGTTCTTGAGCTGTCTCCGCTCATGCACATTCTCCCTTTTACCCCTACCACCATTAAGTGTCATCTGAAAATTTGAGCAGGTTGCATCCAAATTACTAATGAACTTTTTTAAAACTGGAGGTTTCTCAGTACCAATCGCTGGGGCATCCCACGCAGCACTTATCCCTATCCTGACATAACTTCTCAAAAAATGACACTGTACCTCCTACCTTTCAACCAGTTTCTTATTGATTCCCAGGTTTCATCCCGAATCCCTAACCCTCTGCTCTTAAATAGTAAGCATTATAGAACTTTGTGAAACAGTCTACTTGGGATTTCACTTCCTTAAAGAAATCAGTAGTTAGTCAGACAGAATCTTTTCTTGAGTTTATATTAGCTGTTGTTTACTATGCTATCAAGTGGGTAATCCTCCAGTTCATTCGTAATCAATTCCATCATTGTGCACAGGATTGATAGACGTTGTTACAACAGCGCAGTTTCCCTAAATCTTTTCTATTCTTCCAAAGTAAAATTCCTCAACTCTATCTGTGTTGATTTTTCTCTAGGTGTACTCTGTTTTTATGCCATCTGATGTGCAATAAAATTGTTTTTCCTCAAAATAGAATAAAATCCGTAATCACCTAAACAAGGAGTGATTTGATTTTTGTTCATAGATGTTCGAGAAATCTCTCGTCCTCCTAGATGGCCAGAATAAAGGAATGTTCGAATAAACTTTTTTTTAACTTAAATTGAAACATCATCTTGCCTTTTTACATGTTTTTAGTAATTGGAGAGTTAGAGAAAACATTGAATAATTGCCTCTTTCAGATACCAATAAACATGATGAGGGGAGAGAAGTTGCACAGCAGGAGACCTTACCTTCGCCAGGTAACTGGACCATACATCAAGATGCACAGCACCCATCAAACCTGGCTTCAAATGACACCACTGGTGACCTCATCAGAAGTAAGTTCATGGAAGGTCTTTTGACTAATGTAGTGCATTCTGGAACAAATTGCTGTCTGACAGTATTACAATAATACCACAATTATAGATAGTGATGATATTGACATGCAGTTAGCTTGTGTCAAATGTGATAATGTCAGTAAAGTAACACGAGTCAATGGAATTGCCTTAACAGAATGATGGCTGTCAGAGTATATTAACAGTTTGCGCAAATGCCACAAGTATTGCTGAGCAATGACTGCTCTTTTATTACAATGCATATTGTCAAACTTGTAACTAGTTGATGCTATGTATGTATGTACTAGTGGTGATCTTTGCATTACAGATTTGTTGCCATTGTTTCGAAGAACAAATAGAACTCCGTGGTTCTGATACACATTCATTGGTGTTTCAGTTGTGTGTAGGAAACTTGTTGTGCTATGAATAGTTAAGTTTAGAACAATCCTGGTTTATAAATTGCATTTTCCATAGTATCTTGTGGTAAATTTAAATTGCATTATACAAAGCACTTGAATGAAAAAATCATAACTTGTCCCTCTCTTAGCTATCGAATGTGACTTACCTATTTCAGCCCCTCATTAAAATTACTTTACAAACAAGTCCTAAAAACTATTCTTTGAAAAACAGCTCCAGCGGTCATTGTTATTTTAGCCAATTGAGAACTAAAAATGTGAAAGTAAAGTTGTGCGATCAGCAAGGCCTGACTCCGACACCACTCGTTGACAACTAATTTTGTAAAGGGGTCTTGCAACAGGAGTTGGGTCCCGAATTAACATATATTCAAGGAACCTAATGCCTGTTTTACATGAGACATGGCAATGGGACCAGTGCCATTTCAGTGCAGAACACTGGTGCAACGCATAAGAATTTCTACCCATTAAATTTCAAATGGAACATGAGGTCATTGCTTGCATTGACATTTCATATCTGGGAATGCTGTTTTTAGTACAATAAATGTAGACTAGTTCTGGAGCTGTTTAGTTTTAAAACAGAGGATCATGCCCATAGCATTAATCTGATTCATAGAATCATAGATTCACAGAATATTACAGCACAGAAGGAGGCCATTCGACCCATTGAGTCTGCACCGGCGTAGGTTAAACTAATTTAAAGTAAGGAGGGTTTTACTGAGCTGTCAAAATCACAAATATCAATGGAGATTTCATTTGAGAGAATTCTAAAGAACAAAGAAAGATTTCCCCCCCCCCCCATAGAAGCTAATTTATATTTGAGTATTATTCAACAGACCTCTAGTAACCCTGTTGTTGCCACTCTTCGGCCGCGACTTTTCTTACTGGGTCGGGAGAGAGGCAGGCGACTTTGGATGTGGAATGGAACCCTGCTGCCGGTAGCAGCCGCTCTGTTGAAGTGATTTCCCTTGATTGGGCTTGTTGAGACCACTCTGCGAGGTTCCCAGCTAATTAAAAGGAAGCTGGTCTAATGACATCATTTGATGATGCGTCATCAGCCTGTTTCCTTAAAGTGACCATGGCCACATTCATTTTGATAGTTGTGCTTGTCCGTGTTCTGCAACATTGAGGAATGGAGTCTCAGCATGCAAGGAACAGTTTCCTTCCCTTCCAATGGGCGGAAGAGACCTCCCCAGGTCACCAATGCAGCCTGGTTGCACATTGCACAGGAGGTCATAAGCAGGGATATCGTCAGGAGGACCTGGCTGCAGTGTCGTAAACTTTCAATGAGCTCAGTAGATCACAATGTTACTGCAAAGCTACACTCAACCTCATCCTGCTGTGCCATTCATCACATCCCCATTACTCTGCCTTCCCTGCCCTACTCCTGTACATTCTTATTCACCAACTTACCTTGCGCTTCCACCCATCCCCCCTCTATCTATGTTATCACTTCCCCATTTCACTAGCCATCCTTCACATACTCCTTCATCCTTGTGCAAACATACCAACCAACAACAACACAAGGGTAGGCAATTGGGTCTTTCAGCCAATGTTCATGTAAAGTATCGTCAAACATTGAAATCTTTATTTTCAAAACTTTGCTTTCTTGGATAGATTTGTGTGCTCCTTTGGAAGTGGCTTAGTGAGTTGCAGTGAATGGTGAGACATAACAGTACCCCCGCAATGGTGAAGAGTGTGAAGGGAATGGCTTGGGCATTGTAGGGATGCTTTATGGTGTTGGTATAGGGTGGTGCCAACCTGGCATGTCAAGTGGAGTAAATCTGGCCATGGTGAAGCTGCCTCTGGCCTCCTGGGCAGCAATGTGCTGATGCCCTCTGGCCTGTGCAGCATTAGGTGATTGTGGAGAAGGTTGGTGTTGCTGGTGTGCCTGGTGGTGATGGTGTGTGGGCTGCTCGTGGTGGGATTCTGAGGCTCAAGGTGAGGTTTTTTTCAAGGGCACCGATGCTGATGGAATAGATGGCAGCTGAAGTTGAGTTGACAGCGATCTGCCAATGGTGAGAGGTTGTTCCAAGGAATTGACACTGGATAGAGTTTTCACTCCAAACACTTCCAACCTTCCTGAAGCTGAAAAGTATATTGGAAATCCTGAAGGCTCCAGCTTCTAACATTGCAAAGTGAAAAGCTGTGAAATGGTAGCTTTTATACCACTTTTGCAGCTGTCACCTATTCAAAGCAATGGAGAATCACTGAAAACCTGACGTACTTACCTGATGTGATCTCAGTGACCGGAACCTCCTGAAAAAGTTGGAAAAATGGTTAGTAGCTGGTAAAATGCTGCTTAAACATCTTCAGTATTTCAATTGCCTGACCTGCCGGGTCTGTAAACTGCAGGCAGAGCCGGCACTTGGGGAAACTTACAAGGAGGTGGATTCAGAGCGGGATACTGCCCCGCTGTTAATCTTTAGATTTTGACCCACCTCCGAACCCGCCCTCTTAGTGCCAGCAAAGTCCTGGCCTTCATGTGAGTTTGGATCGTGAGTGATGCTATGTTGCTTGACTCTGGGGAACATTATCCAATGCTCATACCTGTACACTTCTAACAGATTCAACTGAATAGCAATTCCTTTCTTCCTTTTAAGCTTGATTGGGGTCTGTTGTACTTATATTTTTGTTGCTCGGGCTGAGAGCCAGTCAACGTGCCAGGGATTATGCCTTCCTGTTCTCCATAGCTTGTTGCCGCATGGCTTGTTATACACCATGTATTTGTTGAATGACAATGTTTAATACATTGTTAATTCAAATTGGGAATAGGAATTCTTTAAAACTACATTTTTGTCTTTTTTTTCCTCATAAACCAGAAGCCAGAGTTTTTTTTCCAGGTATTCTTTGGTTATGTATCCTCTTTTTTTGATCAATAATCCAAAATGTATACATCTTTTTGTCTGCATGCTCACTGAGCAATTTTAATTCATAGATGCGATTTACATTGAAGGTTTTTTTAGATGTATTTTTGTCTTTTTTTTCTTGTATTTGAGATTGTCTGACTTTCTTGATTTGTCATGTGCTAGGTAATTCAGAAAGGAAATCTGATCTGAGTAGACACTTGTTTTACTCTGTGAATTTATGGTCTGTAGAATTATAGTATAATTTAGTTTAGAGAAATTTTGCAGATAATTTGGTTTTGTACAAGGTCAAATATGAATCATTAACTCTGGATGACAAACCAACATTTTTTAATGAAATAAATTTATATAGTGCCTTTTGCCAATGAATTGTTTTTGAAGTACAGTCACTGGTTTGAAGGCAAATATAGCAGGCAATTTGCACATAAGCAAGTTCCCAGAGAGCAATGAGATAAGTGACTAGTTATTTTGTTTCTGGAGGTGTAGTTTGAGGGATAAGTGTTGGTCAGGACAGCGAGAGAATTTTGAATGATGCCAGCTGAACATGCAGACAAAACTCAGTTTTATATCTCACCTGAATGACGATGCCTACAATTTTGTACCAATCAGACGTGTAAATCCAGATTATATTCTCAAATCCATGACTTGTACCCACAGCCTCCTGATTCAGAGGCAAGGCTGCTACCATTAGGCCGAACATTATTTCTTTACAAAGTACAATTTGTGACCACAGCTGCCAGCATTATCCAAGCATGGGGTCGAAGTGTTTTTCTGTTTGTTGTTACAAGAGCCTGGATTTTCCACTAGGATGGAAATCCTACCGGAACTGTGGCAGGATGAGAATGACGCACACCCGCCCGATGTCACTGGTGCTAACACTGCTATAACTTCTGTGATGTTTTGAAAGTCCATTTAATTAGAATAATTTATGTCTGCTCCAAGTGTTGTAAACTCCCCTGATTGGGAGCTCACCTATTTCGAAACAGTAAATAGCATTCTGCTGCAGTGTTTAAAGACCTGCAGCAATTTAAAAGGACTGTTAATACCCAATGTTTTGGCTGCGGTAAAGTGATCATTGTCCAAATGTTCATTTGACTTTTTCTGTCCATAAAATTTAATGCACTCCATTTCCCAATAGATGTTGCTGGCAGGCCAATACAAACTCTCCCCACGTCTGTTGCGAATATCTCAAAGGGCAGCATGCAAATGATAAAAATAAGGAGCCAAAGATGGAACATTGTGAATGAGGTGACCTTGTAGAGGTTAGAGGAAAAGCCATTGTTGTAAATGTGGTTATTTAGGGAGTGGAGCCGTATAAGGGCGACTCCTCCGAGGGGAAGCATAGGGGAGAGATGGTGGTGGAGGAAGATGTTGTGGTTGAGTGTTTCAAACATCACAGATGTTGAGACAGGATGAGAAGGGATAATACACTGTATTTGCAATTGCAGAACATTTCAAAGCCCTTGATGATTAGGCTGATAGTGGTGCTGAGTATGATGGAAGCTAGATTGAAGGGTTTTGACAAAAGGAATCTTAGGAGAGGATAGCAATCCACTGGGGGGGTGATGACTGGTGCAAAAACCTTGGAGAAGAAAGGGAAGTTAGATATGGGATCATGGTTGGAGAGGATGAAGGGATCAAGAGTGAGTTTTTTTTTGAAGGAAGAATGAAGGTTTTGGAGAAGAGAATACGTTAGAAAGGTATGTTAGCAAAGATTGGAGTAAGGAGAACTGGTTGGATGGGAAGGAGATGGGCCTGGTGAATGTTAGTGGGGAGATGGGGTGGGGGGGGGAAGTTTGAGTGATAAGGGCTCGGGTTGGGGCAGGAAAATACTGAAGGGGAGGAGGAGGAGGAGGCTGTGACTGAAGCAGAAAATGTTGTAAATACACAGCTGGTCAATCTGTAAATCATTGTGGTTAGAAGCCTTTATCAGAACACTTCTATCTGAAATGGTAATCTGGCTCCTCCTTTACAGATACTGAATGACCTGTGTATTGGCAGTGTATTCTGTTTTTGTTTCCGATTTCCAACATTTACAATTTATTTATTTTCTTTTTTAAGTGGTTGAGATAGCTGTGTGGATAGTCTTGATCCTTGAGATAAGGTAGTCCATAAACTCTTCACACTTGGTGATTGGGGGTGGGGGGAATTTAAGTAGGTGGCTGATTGTTGAAACAAGTTTGGAAATGGTCTTTGAACTCAAGGACATAGTAGGATTTGGCTGGATTTATTCATATACAAATTGCTAAGGGAAGAAAATATAGAACAACCATAAAAAATAAACATTTACATTTTACTTAATTTTGTAAAAGTTGTAAAAGAAGGTTGCCCTTCTCGGGTAGATGAGAAATAGGAGGTGACCAAGAATAAATTCTTGAGGGACTCCAGAGATAACAATGTGGGATTGGGACGAGAAGCCAGTGCATGAGATTCTCTGGTTACAACTGGATAAATAAGAATGGAACCAGGCAAAAAAGGCTGACCCATTCAGCTGACAATGGAGGAGAGGCTTTGGAGGTGGATGGTGTGGTCAACTGTGTCAAAGGCTGTATACAGGTCAAGAAGGATTGTGCACTATGGGCACAATCACAGGATGTAATTTGTGACTGAAGGCCATTGGGGTGCTGTGGCAGGGATGGAAACCTGAATGAAGAGGTTCAAACATGGGATTGCACGGGAGATGGGTAAGGATTTGGGAAACGACAATAAATTGAAGGACTTGAGTGGAAAGAGAGGTTGTAGATGGGGAGGTAGTTTGCAAGGACACTGGAGTCGAGGGTGAGTTTTTTGAGGTGGGAGGTAATGATGGCACATTTGAAAGGGAGGGGCACAGTACCTGAGGAGAGGGAACCGTAACCATTAAAATATCCGCAAGCAGGGGGGAACCAGTAAGGAAAGTTGGGTAGTCATCAGTTTAGTGGGAATAAAGTCGAGAGAGCAGGATGTGGGTTTCGTGGACAAGATGAGCTCTGAGAGGGCATGATTGGAGATATGAGAAAAATGAGTTCGGGCCGGGGGTAATCTTTGGGGGAAGTTTGGCTTGATGGGCCAGGGGAAGACAGGGATGCAGCAGAAACAGCTGAACGGATGGTCCTAATCTTAGAGACAAAGGCATTCATTTGCTCCCCAAACTTCATGTTGGAGGTGAGGATGGAGGGGGAATAGTAGAGGGGTTTAAGAAGAGTGTTGGTAGTGAAGAGATGCCGGGGATTACCTTTGCACTCCAGGATGCTCCTGGAATAGTGAGCGAGTTTTGGCAGAGCAGAACCTGATGGCGCTTATGTGGTCCAGCCAGATTTGGCGATGAATAGGCTAAACCAATTGTCTGCCATATTGTTCAAGTCTGCAACCCTTGGACTTAAGAAAATGGAGATGAGTGCTATACCACGGGAAAGACCAGACCAGAGTGGTAGAGCACAAGGGTTTTACTGGGGACAAGTGCATCAAAGTTGGAGGTGAAGTAATTGAGCAGATCAGTAGATGCAGATATATTGGAGGGCTATACAGTTGAGAATTTGAAAGTGTCATTGGGAGTGACTTGAGGAGAGTTGTTTCCAGGGGTGAACGCAGAAGGAAGTGGGATAGAATGGGGATGCACGTGGAGAGGGATACAAGGAAGTGATCAGAGACTGCCTTATCTGTGATTGAGATGATGGGAGTAGAGAGGCCATGTGAGATGACCAGGTTGAAGGTGGGGCAGTGATTGAATAGGAGAGCTTATATGGAGGGAGAGGTTAAGGAGGGCAGTGAACTCTAGGATAGAGGTCAAGGTGAGTTGAAATTGCTGAGGATGAAAAGTCACTTGTTGCAGAGGCTGAGGGAGGAAAGAAGTTTCCTACCGAAATATGACGTGATACTTTGAGTGGACGGTAGAGAATGAGGATTTTAAAGAAGAGCTAGGGGTGGAACAAGGAGAGGTGCTCAAAGTAGAAGGCGCCAGATGAGTGGGGTGATCGACCAAGGTGAGATTTGGTGATCAGGGCCACACCGCCACCCTGGCAATTTGGCCATGGCAAGTGATGGAAGGTATCGCCAGGTGGGGAGGCTTCAGTAAGCTCGATATTAAAACCCATCTGAATGTGTAGTTTTTTATTCCGTGTCCTGTACTACACGTATACCAGAAATTAGTTGAATTATATGCACATCCTGATTAAGTCATTCAATTGTGGCATGGCGGAGCCAGGATCTGCCCAGTATCTTACTGAGGCACACCAGTTGTTTCATTGACATTGATCTTTCATGCAGATGTCTCGCACTAATTCTCTGACATACAAAGTTGGCCATAAAAAGGTTGTATACTGGCTTTGATGCGTTTAGTTCACCAACTTGCCCATCACACAAGCGGGCCTTTAGGGTTAATCACTTCTGGAAAATTACAGTGCATGTAATATAAATTTAGATGGTTGAGAGGTACAGAAGTGATTATTTACTCAAAAGATTAGGTAAGTGATTTATATGGCTTTTTAGTAGTGATTTTTATTGCAAAATTATTAATTGTCAGTAGAGGAAGGAGCAGAGTTAGTCTTTAAGGTTGTATGCACAATGTCGAAATTACATTAGCAAAACTATGTAATTGGAGCCCAATTATGCCTTTTTCTTTTATCAAAACTATATCTATCAACCTTTGGACTTTTTGCTTAATAAATTCAGGATCTTTAGTTTAGTTTAATTTCCAGTAGCATGTATTCTGAGAGGTCCTAGTCGGCCTCGTGTTCCTCCAGAGTTAAGTGCAGGCACAAGAGTTGAGGCTTTAGTAGCACAAATAAGATACAAAATTCGAGTACAGTCACTAAATCAAAAATGCATTTGACTCTGTCACCATTCCAATATCTACCTTGAGTGATGGTCTGGTGGTGAATTACCTTTTTATTTGTTTCCTGTGTTACATGAGGGAACAGTGCAACACCTCAATCCAGTGGACATGCTGGTGATACTTGCAGAAATCCAGCTCTGGTTAGTAGGGGATGTACTACAATGTATGCAGTGTAAGTATTGATTGCACGATGGGTTATCTGCCATCGTCAACATTGGGCCATCATTGTCTGTCTACAGGAATGCAAGCAATGCAACAGAGATACTTACTGGCAGTATTTGACCGTTTTGAGTATTTCAGAAAAAAAATCTGGCAGTCTGAGGTTTATCACAGCTTCTCTGGTTTTGGAAACCCCTGCCTGACGACAAATCAAATGAAGTTAACAGACAAGTAATTGGAAAAGGTTTGAGCTCAGTGATTCCATCTTTTTTCCATTTTTAATTTTCATCTAAAATTTTAAAATAAAGGAAAATTACTTGATGGACAGAGAGGCAGTCCTTTCTCTGATTTTTTTCAGATTATTATTTGAATATTTCTCTCCCTTTTTAAGTTTTTACAAATGGGTTCTTCGCCAACATGTGATTTGATTTTTTTTTGTCCAGTACCTGTATCACTGCTCAATTTTCAGATGCTGTGACCTATCCCAAGTCATGAATCCAGAACCCCATTATAGTCTCTCAAAACTTTAATGGAAATAACATTTCTGCTAATCTACACCAAGAAATCTCCCCAAGTCTCCTCTATAATCCACTGCTAATCTACACCAAGAAGTCTCCGTAATAATCCTCTCACTCCTCACCAACAACAAATACTCTTTAGACAAGTAAATGTCCAACCACGTTAGATTCTTCTGCCAAAAACAGTACACATTACTTGAGCTCATTCAATTGAGTATGTAAAATAACTAATCATAGATAACTATTAATATACGATTTATTTCAAAATGTTGGGAACCTATCTATACACTTCTAAACTATCAAGCAGTTATTCAGTTAAGACTCCCAAAATTTCTGTAGAGACTTTGGGGGAAACTTGTCTGACTTTTCATTATCTTTTGAAACATTGGCCCAGGATTTAATGTGACGTCCACCGTTGGTTCAACTTGATAATGCCCATTTAATCTCCCATGATATTTTGCGCTGCAAGTGCGAGATGAAAATGACGTGGCACCCTCTAGAGGACACTTGTGAACGACGTGAACGGGAAAAGCAACTGTGTATCTCCTTAACCAATCAGGTTGAAAGATTGTGAAAGGAGTGGGTGAATTGCATGTTAAATCAGGTAGGGAGAGAAATGAACAGGGCGTGAAAAATTGTATTGAGAGAAAAAGATGAAGAAAATGTTTTTTTTTTAAAAAGTATTACTTTTACATTAAAAACAACTCCAACAACTAAAACCTGAAGGAATGGAATTCCACACTGGCAATAGTTAAATTTCAGTGCCAAAGAAGTTGATTGGCAGTAATTAACACATCACTTTGTTAAAAGGGTACTTGAAATAACTTGACTTAACTTTCTGTGGAGAGGTAACTTCATATCTACTGTGCAAGTACAGGAAATTGATGCCATTCAATGCATTTGAATGGGGAGCTAAACAGTGAGATGCTGTTTTCACAAAGCTAATGGCAGATTGGCACATCTCCGAAACAACTTCTCGATTTCCATGTTTAAACATCCATCTGCCCTCGCCTGAAATTGTTCTGGCATTTGCCCATAAATAAGTGAGTGCTATTATCTAACTTTGGGCCAATAAGCATAAAGATGCTCCCCTGAAATTGGAAATAAGGTCCATTCTCAAACAGCATTGAGCAAGCTTCATTCTTGTCCATCTGACCTGGAAATGTTTTTTTTAATGTAAAAATTATATTTAATTCCGTAGCAGTGAGAAAACTTGCCTTAAGGAAACAAATAGTTTCTCTAATTCTGGCCTTGTTTTGATAGCTTTGCAGACGTTATTTCAAGGCGCATTGACCGTTTTTATAGAATCATTGAAACTTACATCACAGAGGGGGGCATTTGGCCTATTGTGCCTGTGCCAGCTCTTTGAAAGAGCAGTGGTGCTTAGTCCTACGCCCCTGCTTTTGGTCTGTATCCCTGTAAATTCCTCATCCTCCAGTATCTGTCCAACTCCCTTTTTTAAAATTATTTTTAGGACCAGCTTCCACCACCTTCAGGTGGAATGTTCCCAATTTGGATAACTGAGTGAAAAAAGTCATCTCCCCTGTAGATCTTTTGCCAATGATTTTGAATCTATGACGTTTAGTTATTGACCCACACGCTGGAGGGAATAATTTTTCTCTCTCTACTTTTTTATTTAAAAACTCATCATCTTGAAAATCTCTATGGTCACCTCTTAACCTTCTCTGTTCCAAGGAGAACAGTCATAACTTTTCCAACCTTTCCTCGTAATGGAAGTCCCTCGTCCCCGGTAATGACCTCTGTACCCTCTTTAAGGACTTTATGGGGCCGAAATTTAACTCTCCCAAAAAGGCCTCTTACCGCCAGAAAGCGGCGGCCCCCACTTCCGCCCTACTGTTGCCAACCGTCCTGAGTGAATCATTAAAGGGTGCACTGCCGATCTCCCGCACCTCCATTGCACCTTCTACGAAATTTAGCTCCAAAAATCTTTAATCCGGCATGCAGTGCCCCCGACAGCGTTTTCTGTCTGTGCACCTTGCTTTCAGTCTGTGAGCCATGATTGCTGCTCCAGATATGTGTTTTTTTTTATCGGCCGACTGCCAGGTCGGGCTGACAGTTACGCCCCTGGGTTCGGCCAAGCCGCCAACAGGATGCCTGACCGTTGGCCCGGCCAAAACCCTCCCTGGTGGCCTAGTGGACCGAAGTTTCAAAATGCCGAAGGCTCTCCCCTTTAAGTGAAGGGGAGAGCGTGGTGACACACACGCATCATGACGTCATCTCCGTTCCACTGCTGACTGGCAGCGGAGACTCCGTCTCGCCTCCACTTCCACCCCTCTAAGTACTTACCGCCCCCATAATGACCGACTTCAGTCCATTTAAAAAAAAAAACAACAGAGTTGAATTTACCGAAAGAGGCGACCTCATCTGACACGGCGGAAAAAACACTTTAGGAGTGGAAGGTACGAACCATTTCGGGCAGAGGTAAATTTCGGCCCCTAAATCTTTCCTGAAGTGTGGTACCTAAATTACCCACAATAATCCAGCTCAGGTCTAACCAGTGATTTAAAAAGTTCCAGCATGATCGCTTTGTTTTTATATTCTATTCCTCTATTTATAAACCTATGTAATCCGTATGCTTTTTTCCACATTAGCAACTTGCCCTGCCACCTTGTAGGATTTGTGTATATGGACATCAAGGTGTCTCTGCTCATCTACATTTTTCAAAATCGTGCCATTTATAGTATACTGTCTTCCCATATCAGTCTTCCCAAAGTGCAGCACTTCACACTCTCCACATTGAACTCCATCTGCTTCTGTCCATTTCGTCATCCTGTCTGTCATCCTGAAGCTTGTAACTATCCTCATCATTCACTATTACTTTGCCAAGTTTCATCTCATCTGTAAACTTCATAATGCTGTCCCCTACACCCGAGTCTCGGTCATTTATAAAATTTGCAAAGAATAATGAACTCAAAATTGACCCTTGGGGAACACCACTGCAAACTAGTCTGAAAAACATCCATCCACCATCACCCTTTGCTTCCTGTCACTGAGCCAGTTTTTTTATCCATACTACCACTTTCCTTTTAATTCCATGGCTTCCTTTTTAATAAGCCTTCTGTGTGGCACTTTGTCCCTTTTTTATTAAATCACTGAAATTAGCTCTTCCCCTAATTGAGCATTTTTACTATTGATATTTTCTGGTTTCTTTCTGTAATTACTTTAAACTGAATTATGTTGTGGTCACTGTTAGCCAGATCCCTTACTGTACCACTCATCTTGCTCCACTTTATTAGATACAACACTGCTTCCTTCCTTATTGGACTGGAGACATATTGATCGAGAGAGTTTTCGTGTGCACATAGCAGAAATCCCTCTCCTTCCCTACCCTTGAATTACCCCAATATAGATTGGGAAAAGCTAAGTCTTCTAATGTTACTATTCTATTTTTGTTGCACGCCTTTATATTCTATCTCCTCACTGTTTGGAGCGCTCTTTTTATAAAATTTAAAATCCCAACAATGTAACCGCTTCTCTGTTCCTCAACTCAAGCCAAATAGATTCAGTCCTCGAGCCATTTAATATGTCCTTTTTTTATTTAGAACTGTAACATCATCCTTAATCAATACTGCCACGCCCCCTTCTCTTTCCTTTTTCTATCATTCCAAAATGCTTGGTAACCAGGAATATTAAAGCCCATTCTTAGCCCTGTTTGAACCATGTCTCTCTTAATGCCACCACATCATAATCCCATGTCACAGTTTGTGCCTGTAGCTCACCAACCTTTAATTACACTACGGATACTGACATACATACAATATAGGGCAGAACTTACACCACCATTCTGTGCCGTTTTTTTGGCCTACGCTGTTTTTTTTTGAGCAGACTAAAATCTGCAGTTTCTGCGCTATCCTAAATGACGTATTACGATTTTTTTTTTTAGTTCCCGATTTTTTTTGACGTCACTGGAGATGGCGGCTGTGCCGTTTCTGGTCATTTAAGCAAGTTTAGCCAACGAGGATTTTTTCAAAGCGACACTACACCGTTCTGAAAAACCTTTTCCTGAAGTTAAGAGAATCGGCACAGAGAAGGCGCCATTGTTTTAGTGGAGCTGAAGACACGGGGGCGGGGGACCGTTTGGCCTGGGATAGCAGTGGCACTGGGGGGGCAGGCATTCGGCCTGGAATGGCAGGGCGGGAGGCCTGGAATGGCAGGGCGGGAGGCCTTTTGGGCCAGGATAACACTGGCACCGGGGGGGGGGGGGGGGGCGCGGGGGGGGCCTATCAGCCGGGGATAGAAATGGGGGGGGGGGGGGGGGGGGGAGAGGAGTCCTTTCGGCCTGGGATAGGAGCGACATGTTTCACTTCTTAGCCTCAGCCCTTCAGTGTGTCCCTTGTTAATCTGGCAACCTCAGTTTTTGGCGCAGACCTTAAGCTCCACCCACAGAGCTTAAGGACAATCTGCGCTGTGCCAAATTTAAAATTTATTACGGCGAAACAGTCGGCCACTAAAAAAATCGGACATGCCTCAACAACTGCACCAAAAATCGGCCCCTTAATACCTCCTTTAGCACTTTTACTAAGTTCCTCTCTTTCTAATTTTACTGCTGTTTATATCTGTCCACTGATCTCATTTCTGCTATTCTCTGGTTCTCTTTTCCCCCTGCCAAATTAGTTTAAACCTTCCTCAACAGTACTTGTTAACCTCTCAACCTTGGACGGAATTATAATAAATTGTCTGTCGTATAGGATAGAGTACTGTTGATTCCAGTAGTTAATGTTTAGAAATTCAAATGGGAAGTAACATTGCAGCACTATAAAGATCACAGCTGTATTGCTGTTTCATAGCTCAGACATCAAGGTAGATCTTGACTTTGTGTAATTGTGTAAAACGGGTGATAGCGAGTCAGCAGCTTATTTTACATCTCTCCTAGTGAAAATAAAAATCGGGAGAAATGTAAAATGAGCTGCCGACTTGCTATTGCCCATTTTACCCTATCGCAGAATGTCAAGATCTACCTCACCATCTCTGGGTTGATGTCCAGGACTAGTCCAAGTTTTATTATGGAGCTGCTCACTGCTATATACTCCAATGGCATATTATATCGTATTTGTGTAGGAAAATTTCCAATAGTGGATTAAATAAAAGGATGGGTAAAATATGAAAAATTAGTATCTTAAAAGATGGAATGTGCCATCATTTTTCTTCGTTTGAATGGGCACTGTTATACTGAAGATATCCTTTCCTCCCCAGCCCCCACCATGTAGCTCTTTAAATATAGAAATATTTGATGCAATTTCAAAATAATTAATTGAGTTGTATTTGTCCTGGTGCTTCCTTTGCTGTTAATTGGGCACTTGATGCATAAGTCAGCAGATACTTCAGTACTGTCACTGTAGTATAAAATTCTCATCACAGAAATTATACAACGAGCAGCTGTGGTTATGTTCATTTTAAAGAAAATTTGAACAGCGAATTTTGGTAGACAAGTTTTATAAAATGCAACAGATATTGCGATTATTTTCAAAGCTTTATCTGTGGTCCAAAAAAAGTGAATGTGACACAAGTAGTTATTTTCAAATTGCCTGGGTCTTAATAATGTATTAAAATGTCAAATTGAAGTATATAAGTGCAGGAGATTACTTACTGCATTTCAAAATGAAAATTTCCTTTGTTCCCATTCTACGTAAGTGCAGCTGCGTTTGTCCATCTGGATTGATGTACGAGGTGAAGTGCAACTATAACAGCAAAGGGCAGCAAAATATAATATAGATCAATGTGATACTATCCTTGACATTTCCAGCTGCTCGGTGCAGTGCTCCTTGCTATAATGTGTGTCTCAGGAGCAAGGGATTATTTCTCTGGAATTATAGGGTAAATTTTTTGCTTGTGTGTTCCTAAAGCAGAACCTTGCCCACTGACGGTAGCTTTTAGGAAATTAGAGGCAAGTGCGCATCCCATGCTTTTCTACCCACACAAGGTAAATTGTGTGTTTTTGCATGTGCTAGTTCCTGTTCTGTGCTCCCAAGAGGCATAAGACAAAAACTTAGTTTAGTTGTTCTTGTTGCAGTGCAACTTTCACAATTGCAGTCAAATGTAATCAAGTTTCATCTTTTTGATGTTTCTAGGTCATTTGACTTCCCTGTAAATGACAATATATTTTTTTCTGGTATTTAGGGAAATCAGCAGTCAAAGTAGCCACATTGGCATAAACTTTAATGTGGCAAGGAGAGTAGAGAAGTGAAAAGTTCCAAATGTATATGTGTATGATATAAAAATACATGAGATGCAGGAAGTGTTCCAATACATTTAGAATTTTTAAGGTTTCCAGAGTTCTTGCTTTGTTTTGCCCTACTGTTTCATAATTCATTTGTGCTTTATTTTAAAAATGTTGCTGGAATTTCCTATTTTATTTTGGCACCCCTAACTATGTCCCCCGAGTCCACAAAACCTGTGTCTGACACACGAACTTTCCTGGATCCAAATTTTCATATTAAAAAGAAACACTAAAGTCTTCTCTCTTCCACCTGCTCTTCACAGCACAAAGTCTCAGGATAGATTATTTTCCCTCATAATTATGATCTCATGCTGACAATCAGCCTTGTAGCCCAGTTCTTGACTCCCTTCAGTAAATCTACATGTTTCTGATAAACTAAAAATCTAGCGGCAGATGTAATCTCATTTACTTTTTAGTTTCTTCACGGCCTGTGAGCACTGAACCAGTGGTTTTAATGGCCTATCAACCAAAACCACAATATCTCATTCCCGTTGCCGTCAAGCATTCTACATTTAATTTGTAATCCATATTCTCACGTCCTCTTCCTAATCCAAGTTGAATTGTATCTGCCACCTCTCTGCGCATTGTCCTAACCTGTCCTGATCTCTCGATTATCAAATGTTGGTTAGCATTATTTATTGAACTCAATTTGGCATCATTTGAAAACTTAGGCACCCTGCACAGTATTCTGACCTCAAAAGTTTGTACATAAACTTTCCTACATTACAACATTGACTACACTCCAAAAGTACTTCATTGGCTGTAAAGCACTTTGAGACGTCCAGTGATCGTGAAAGGCGCTATATAAATCCAAGTCTTTCTTTCTATAAATTGCAGCAATCCTAATAGCAATCCCTTTGGGCCTCCACTGGCAACGATGTTTCATTCTGACATATACCCATGCACCATCTTTCAGTCACGCAAAAAAATCAAACCTAATACTTTGCTATCTATCCCACTGGCAGCATACAATTTTCCACCTTGTTCATAGGCCAGGTTTTAGAGTTGGGATTATGAAGCAAAATTAACTTCTTGCTTTCAAATTCAATCATAATGTTGCACTAAGAAGAAAATCTAATCCCTCCTCCCTGATAAAGCTCTCTAGTTTACCTCGGATATTACGATGATTTTTAAAGGCATTTAAACACATGAATAAAGCAAATGTAGGAATATTATTATTTTGTAATTGTTTTTAACAAGGGTGGGTGGGGGGAGCGGCAGTGCTGCCTGATATTTTTGAGACGCATATAAGGAAAAGAGAAAACTCGTATCGGAAGGGTAATGCTGAGTAAAGTCTCATTTGTTTTTGGTATGTGGGCGACACTGGCAAGGTCGCATATACAATCTCGATAATGTTGCTTTTACAAAGTAGTGGCTTGCTAGGTAAATTCAGAGTCTCACACACTGAATATGGGTGGCAGGTTCCCGTCCCTTAAGGACATCAGTGAACCAGTTGAGATTTTATGGAAGCATTCATTGTCATTTTTTTCTGGTGCCAGCCTACAAATTACAATATTTATTAAATTCAGAATTGAGCAGTGTGGTCTTGATGCAAACTCTTTGATTACTGATTGGATTAAAATGACTTCTCATTACTCCAAGAAGAAAATTGGTCGTGTTGAGTCTTTACATTACTCTTCACTTGTCATTTTTGGATTTAAAACTCATAAAACCTATGGAAGCATTTTACAGCTTGCTGATGGTGGTCTGATGCAGATAGCTTTCCATTGACACACAGTGTAACTTTATATAGTGCTTTAAAGCTTCTAACTGCTTGAAAGTAGCAAGACCGTGTGCCAAATGAACAGGAGGAAAACGATCTTGAAAGTAGTACTAAACTATCACCACTGCTGACTGTTTTGTCAAGGAAGTAGGTTGAATTTTATTTGTAAAATCTCTCTCATTTTATATGTGCATTTTTAAGGAATTTTTAAATCGACATTAGGCATCATTTCCCTCCACTTCTTATAAAGAGCTCACATTTTCCACTGCCATTGACTGCAGCATTCAGGACTCCTGAAAAGGCAGATCCTAGGCACATTTAGAGGTTTGATGTTTATCTTCTTTATATTTATGATGTGCCACTGGTGACTGGAGCTCCACAGGCCTGCCGCCAATGGTACACTAACAGGCTCCTAACAGTCTCACTAGAAACACTGTTAGATTTCTTAATTGACTTTAAAGTCGCATCAACGTTTCTTTGCCTGTACATTTATACTTTTCCTTGGAGGATGTGCAAAAAAAGTGACTCTTTTCTATTGTTTTGGGAATATTGAAAAACTGGTAAAGTTTAACAGATGTTTGTGTACTCTTTTTAATATTGAAATACAGGAGCATTTTGAAGGTTAACTATAAAATAAATCACATTTTGAGCTATATTTTCTTGATTTTTTTTATTCTGCGAAACTGTGGACAGTTGATTTTCCACATCTGTTTGTGATTTAAGATATACAGCACTTAACTTTCCTGAAGACAAAGTCTCCCTGTTCTGCCTGAGCAATGTCGTTTAACTTGGAGATGGTTAAATGGGAGTGTTTCTAAATGCCCAGCAAAGGGCAGTGTAATAACTGGAAAACATTTGAAAGTCATTAATTCTGTGACTCTTCAACATCATAAAAACAAACACGTCAATAATATGTAAGCTAGAACTTTATTTTTAACCTGAACTGTAACATTGGTTTGTATTTGAAATTTAGTGCCAATATTTTTCATCCAAGAATGAGAGGAATGGGTAAAAGAAATGTTCCAGTATAAAGCTCTGATTTTACGCAGCGAAATGTTTTTAATTGAGAAGATTTTGGAAGATTGGTCTTTCGCAAAAGGTTTTGTAATTAGAAGCACACATGGATACCATACAAGTACAGTGGGAAAGAATTGTTTCAAAAGGTAGCAAGACTTTAGCCTTGTTAACTGTTGGTCACTTTTTTATTGTAAGATCAACCAGATGTTTGAGTCACGAGACACTCCAACTTCCAGTTTTGTACTTGTGCATGTATGGACTACTTTTCAGTTCCAAACCAGAATTTCTAATACACAAATAGTTGCAAGAGTGAAGTATTAAAGGGGAATCAAACATAATTCTACAATGGGTTTTGCAATACAAAAATTCTGCACGATTTCAAAAGTACCATCTTAATGGTAATGTATGAATAAAATAGCACATGCAAGTGTCCAAAAATAACATGATTGTGAAACCAACAGAAAACTGATTTATTTCCCTGTCTTTTGATTTTTCAAACTAAACATTTTCTATACAAGACGTTTTGGGTTTGAATGTAGGAGTTTCATTTACCATAATTTTAATTGGAATTTCTAAAGGAGAAAGATACACTGAAGGCAACACCCAAATGACTCAGCCATATGTCAACTTGGAAAATATTTTTTTAAAGGAAACTGTGCGCAGTTCATTATCAGTACCATGTGATCTTTGTCCTTGAGTTCCTCTGTTGATTAGCCATGGACCTGCATGCTTTTTGTTCCTGGATTCTGAGTCAAACCTGTTGAAACTACCCAAATATGGCACGAGATCTTAATTGTATACTCATCAAGGGGAGGGAAGTCAGCTGGGGAAGGTAATAATTCCTCAATGTGAGCATCTGGTACTGTCCTCCCTCGGGTCAACTAAAATGTGAGCTAGATGTTTGCCTTCGTGTTAATCTGCAACAAATGTCCCCAGAGTCCTGGAATATCTGACTTTGAATCAAGTCAGGAACAAAAAGGTGCTGATCAGTGGAGCCGTTTACTGATGACAGTAGAGCATTTGTCATAGACTCCACCCAGCCTGAAGTACAGGATCCCTTTGGGGATGTAGTGTGGTGCTGATTGGTTGGAGATTTGCTCGCCCCACCCCACCCCCCCCCAAACAAAACATAAGGGACACTGCTTTTCTTTTCAACTACTTCCCTATAGAGTATCATTCTCTTAACTGTATCCTAGCTGTCATGTAAAATCCCATCCAGAAGCTTGTGTCGAGATTTCAGACAAAATCTGCTAACTGTTCAGTTTTAATTTGGTTGGACACACCACAGCAAACTGCCCAATTGTTCCATATGGGTGGAACTCTTCCTGCAGTTAGATTCTGTCCATGTTGGTTGAGTTTTCTCTTTATTGTGCCCCTGCTCTCGAGTGTCTGCTGTTAAGGTCTGCTTATGGTTTTTGCCAGCAATTTCAATGCTTGCTTGACTGTGGCAAGTTAATATCGTTAATTTGTGCAATCTCCGTTTCAAAATATCTGTTCCCTTAAATGTTGAAAATGTTCTTGACTTCCATCTGAGAATAATGGTCACCTTGTCAATTTTTTTCAATTCACAGTTGTCTGTTGCAATGGGGAAAAAAATCAAGTACTCCAGGGCAGTTCCATAAATACATAAAATATGCCGCACACAAACAGGTCCAATTAGTCTCCTGGTGTTTATACTTCGAGTCTCTCTCATTCCATTTATCTCACCTCAGCCATTCATCATAACTTTCTATTCCCCTTTTCTCTAATGTACTCATCTAGTTGCCTTTTGAAAGCATCAAAGCTATTTGCCTCAACCACTAGTGTGTAGTGAATGCCACATTCTGAGTAAAGAAATTTCTCTCTCCCCATTGGATTTATTAGTAACTATCTTGTATTTGTGGGCCCCTAGTTTTGGATTCTCCCACAAGTATTCTACTAAACTTAAAGTAGGACAAGGGAAAAAATGAGTAAAAGGCAAATTTAGAATGATCAACGCATGAAATGGGCTTCTGGGTCCAGTAGTAGGGGATGACCACTCTAATCATTTAAGAAACCATTAGTTGCTGTGATGAGGAGCAGTAGTGTTATTTTGGAAGGCTAAGATGAATGGCCTATCTGGTGTGTGTGTCTCCTTTTTTGTTTAATTCTTTCTAAAGGTTGCTAACATTTTTGTTCAACATTGGGCAGAATCTGTTCTTTCAACATTTCCAAAGGAAAATTACCATTGTAAAGCTTAGTGACGAAGATCAATTAATGGCAAGTTTTCTTTTGTGTTGATTACAGGAAGACTTTGTATATAATCACATGATCACAACATTGCGATGTATGTTCTGTTACGTATTGTGAATGGGTATAATTTGTCTTGCCTCAGTGGTAGAAAGATGAAGCTGTGAACTTGACAGTTAAGATTAAGATACCTCCACCTTCCTTTATGCTCATTCTCACCATGGATTGTTTTCCAGTATGTTGGAAAGTCTTGAGAAATATGAGCTTAGGCTATATAGTCATGGCAAGAATCACTACTACTCTCTGGATTCAACTGAAAGCCACCTTATCAGTCTTTTACTATTTCTACCTCTGATTCAAGACTTGACTACACAATGTTAAGGTTTATAAATCAGCAGAGAGAGAGAGAGAGAGAGACCAAATCCAATAGGCTCATTTGGTTTCTTCTGTATCCATGCCGTTGACACTAAATCTAGAAGTAACTCAGGCAGATTGTTTGGGAAGAACATGACGAGGAACATAAGTTGATATTGCATTATAAATATCACATTATCATAGAAACATAGAAAATAGGTGCAGGAGTAGGCCATTTGGCCCTTCGAGCCTGCACCACCATTCAATATGATCATGGTTGATCATGCATTTCAGTACTCCATTCCTGCTTTCTCTCCATATCCCTTGATCCCTTTAGTCGTAAGGGCCACATCTAGCTCCCTTTTGAATATATCTAACGAACTGGCCTCAACAACTTTCTGTGGTAGAGAATTCCACATGCTCACAACTCTGAGTAAAGAAGTTTCTCCTCATCTTGGTCCTAAATGGCTTACCCCTTATCCTTAGACTGTGACTCCTGGTTCTGGACTTCCCCAACATCGGGAACATTCTTCCTGCATCTAACCTGTCCAATCCTGTCAGAATTTTATGTTTCTATGAGATCCCGCCCCCTCATTCATCTAAATTCCAGTGAATATAAACTTAGTTGATCCAATCTCTCTCCATATGTCAGTGCTGTCATCCCAGGAATCGGTCTGGTGAACCTTCCCTGCACTCCCTCAATAGCAAGAATGTCCTTCCTCAGATTAGGAGATCAAAACTACACAATATTCAAGGTGTGGCCTCACCAAGGCCATGTACAACCGCAGTAAGACCTCCCTGCTCCTATACTCAAATCCTCTCGCTATGAAGACCAACATGCCATTTGCTGCCTTCACCGCCTGCTGTACCTTTATGCCAACTTTTACTGACTGACGTACCATGACACCCAGCTCTCGTTGCACCTCCCCTTTTACGAATCTGTCGCCATTCAGATAATCTGCCTTCCTGTTTTTACCACCCAAAGTGGATAACCTCACATTTATCAATATTATACTGCATCTTCCATGTATTTGCCCACTCACCTAACCTGTTCAAGTCACCCTGCAGCCTCTTAGCATCCTCCTCACAGCTCACACTGCCATGGCTAGCTGGTAATCTTTTTTTAGTACAACCTGATTTGTTCCAGGAATAGCTTCTGTAGTGCCTGGCTACAGATCCTAAATGTATGCTGGCAGGGAACATTGTGTAAGTTTTACAACCTTTATCTCTCAATCTCGCTAACTCCTCTCAGATCAGACGCACTCACAGACAGAGGTAATCAAGATGGTCGATGAGGATAGTGTAAATGGACTTTAGCAAAGCTTTTGATAAGGTCCCACATTTTAGACTGGTCACTAATGTTAAAGCCCATGAGATCCAGGGCAAACTGGCTAGTTGGATCCAAAATTGGCTTAGTGATAGGAAGCAAAGGGCGATGGATGTTTCCAGTGGGGTTCCGCAGGGCTCAGTACTGGGTCTCTTGCTTTTTGTGGTATACATCAATGATCTAGATTTGAATATAGGGAGTATGATTAAGAAGTTTGCAGATACACTAATTGGCTGAGTGGTTGATAATGAAGAGGAAAGTCATGGGCTGCAGGAGGATATCAATCTACTGATCAGGTGGGTAGAGCAGTAGCAAATGGAATTTAATTCGGAGAAGTGTGAGGTAATGCACTTTAGGATGGCTAATAAGGAAAGGGTATACACATTAAGCGGTAGGCCACTTAATAGTGTAGATGAACAAAGGGATCTTGGAGTGCTTGTCCACAGATCCCTGAAAGTAGCTGGCCAGGTAGATAAGGTGGTTAAGAAGCCATACGGAATGATTGCCTTTATCGGCCGAGGCATCAAATACAAGAGCAAGGAGGTTATGCTTAAATTGTATAATACTCTGGTTAGGCCACAGCTGGAGTACTGTGTGCAGTTCTGGTCGCCGTATTATAGGAAGGATGTAATTGTCCTAGAGAGGGTGCAGAGAAGATTTACTAGGATGCTGCATGGAATGGAGAATCTTAGTTATGAGGAAAGATTGGATAGGCTGGGTTTGTTCTCATTGGAACAGAGGAGGTGAGAGGAGACCTCATTGAGGTATACAACATTTTGAGGGGCCTGGATATAGTGGATAGCAAGGACCTATTTCCATTGATGGAAGGGTCAATTATGGGGGGGCATAGTTTTAAGGTGGTTGGTGGAAGGTTCAAAGGGGCTTTGGGAGGTGGGAGGGGGGGCTTCTTCACACAGAGTTGTGGGGGTCTGGAATTCACTGCCTGGAAGGGTGTTGGATGCAAAAACTCTCTCCACATTTAAAAGGTGCTTGGATGGGCATTTGAAGTGCCGTAGCTTGCAGGGTTATGGACCTAGAGCTGGTAAGTGGGATTAGACTGGATAACCTCTTGGCTGGTGCAGATATGATAAGTACTGCAGTGAATCTAATAGGGCCAGGGTGGTGGTCTGGACTAGTTTCGATCGCCTGGATGGGTTGGAGAGGAATTTTGACACACTTTTCCCCCAATTGGGTAGGGTTTTTATCTGGTTTTTGCCCCTTCCAGGATATCACATGGCTCTGGTTGGGATGGAGTGTAGAATGTTTCAGTGTAAGGGGTATTGCAGTTGTGTGGGGCGCACTGGTTGGCCCGGGTACTCTTTAGCTTTCCGCTATTGTTCATTGTTCACTGGTTTATATATAGTCTTCAGGGCTGCTGACCAAGGGCCGTGTGGCTCTTTGTCGGCCAGCGCGAACATGATGGGCCAAAATGACCTCCTTTTGCGCTATAAATGTCCCTTCCAAATACACAGCAAAAATGGCTTTCAAGATTTTATATTTTACAAAAATGTTGTATACCCCCACTCTTCCAAAAAAAACGGATTCTCTGGTTCTGTGTTTGGCTACATGAAGGATCTCTACTGTCCTAATAACACACACTAGCTTGGATATTTAGAAGTCCAAAAGGATATACCCAAGAGCCACCACAGAATTTGATTGATGCTATTTTGGCATCAATGTCTAGTACTTAGATGAGATTGATCTAATGTGTGCTTAGATAGAGAAGAAGATCCTACAAATGTGGAGCTCTTAAGGTCCAGTTGTGTTTACAGAGCTGGCGTGCTAAAGCTATTAAACCCAGAAAAGTGCATGAGCAGCTGTATCACTGTTCTAATATATTAGGAGGCAGAGGCACAGCTTGGGAATATCCTTTTGTGTCCTGATTCATAAAAGCGGAAGCTAGATATCTGTAGTCTCAAACTTCCTTGGTACAGCATGTGTAAAGGCTTGCCAGGTTTCTGTTCTTTATTATGTTCCTTTTAATAGTTCAAAAGAATAAACCTTCAGTTAGCACACACAATTTCATCCAGCTCCTAGTACACGAACACTTCTACCTTCACAGGAAACTCCCGATTGTTTTTAAAATAGTAGCTAATAGTACGCAGCATTGGACCAGAATTCAGTATTGTAAAAAATACTGAATTATGTACCAGTAGCGTCAGGTAACATAAAATTCCAGAGATGAAAAAGTACTTTCCTAATGGTATAAACTGCAGGGTGAGTAAACTAAATGGGGCGCAAGTCAGCTGAAAATCCAGCCCCAGATGTCCTCATTCGTAAGCAACTTTGTCTTGCATTAACAGAGAAATGTTTAGCAGCATCCAAATTTTGTCACAGATGAATTCTTTGTGGGTGATGTCACCTTTTTCATCGTCCATTTGAACCTGAAATGGAATGAATGGTATCTCATCTTTGTAAGAGATTGCTGTCATTATATTAGACAGGATAAAAAGTGTTTAAAAAATCTACTGATCTGTTTTATGTCCTATAAAGATGATTTATTGTTCACTATTTTTTAACCTTAACTGAAAGGGAACAATGTTTTCACCTCGTGTTGCTGTCCCTGGGCCAAACTACTAATCATTATATGTAACTACTGGCCTAGTTTGATTTTGGTTGTGTGAAATAACAAGATGGCCACGTGTGGGGAATCTTGCACGTTAACTGAACATGGCTGTTTGTTTGATCCGCCTGAGAAAAAAGACTGGAAGTTTGGCAGATATTTTGCAGCCTGAATGTGTTGTGGTTGGGGAAGGAGAATTATCCATGCTGTGTGGATATTGCATGCAAAGACAGTTAGATTGCTCCATTTAGGTAGAGTATTCAACTTAGAAATGGCTATTGTCTGCATCATATTTTCCTTCACCCTCCCCTCCGGGTTTTTGGCCTTGTTACCTGGCTTCCTATGGATTTTTACGTAGTTATAACTTGTTAGTGAATCAATATCTAAACATTACCACACTGCATTATTTAAAGGCAGATGGTGCATTGAAGAATTGATGCACGTGATTTTTGAGATGTGAACCTCATAAATGTGTTTCTCTTGCATACATTTCTAGCTTCCAGTCAAATCTGAAAAAACTGGGCTAAATCTGCATGTTTATAATTAAACAATTATTTTAAATTATTTCAAATGGCTTGGGGGCAGAAGAAGTGGGAATGGTTTAGAAACCAATTCTGGACTTCTGGCTTGACCTTGTGCTATTCAGCTGCTTCCTGCTTAAAGCATGTATTTGCTGATCCTGTGTAAGAGGCAAGGGAGGGACAGTTGTGTTCAGTCTGAATCAAACTCTCTAGTGATGGGTATCATATGTGATCTCGCTATTAACTTGAGATTTATCCATTGTATAATGGAGTATAACTATATGAAGAATGAGGTATACTCATCGCCCATTACATATAATTAAGACAAGCCTTTTAATTACCCAACCCCAGAGGATAACTTTGCCTTGAGCACAGCAGCAGTCATCTTTTTATGTTTTGCATAAATGTAGACTTTTTTCTTTGCTACCAGATTTTACTGTGTCTGTTGCAACAATTTGTAGTTGTATGACACCTTTTAATGTAGTGAAATGGCTCATAGCACTTTACAAGAGGAAACTGGACATTGTGCAGGATTTGGAAGGAGGGTTTGGAAGCTGACCAAAAGACTGGTTTAATCATCGGCTTTTCAGGAGCTAGCTGAAAGGGGGAAAGATTTGTGTCAGCAATTTTAGAGCTAAGACCTGATGATAGGCTTTGCTGCCAATGGTGGAGTGGGAGGGTTGCACAAAAGGTGGAAAAACATAGAATAAAGTGAGAGAAAGTTGTAGAGGTAAAGTGGAGCAAGGCCATATGGGGATTTATCGATCAGGATGAGAATTTTGGCATCCATATGTTGGGCAGTTGAATTCTGTTGGAGGTGTGATCTGTGAATGGAACTTGGTATGGGATAGAATTCAAATAAGGTTCTGGATGAGTTAGAGATTCTGGATCTTGTAAGGCAAGGAATATGTTGGAGATAGCATGGATGAGAGTTTTAGCCATGGTGAGGCTCAAGTAAGGGCAAAGATTGGCAATGTTGCCACGGTGGAAGTGGTCTTGATGTTTAACAGGATGTAAGGTTTGATGCTTTCGCTGTCCGATTCAGCCCAAGCAAGCAGCCAGGAAAGTAGAGGGGTGAAATCAGTGACTAAGGTGCAGTGCTTCTGGTGAGGGCTGAAAAGCTTCTTTGGGCTGGATTATCGGCTAATTTGCACCCCATTTAGCACCTTGGCGGGGAGCAAAAATTATTTCTTTGGGTGAAAAATGAGGCGCACAACATTTTGCGCCTGGGTAGAACTTTCGCTAATGGATTTGGGGTGGCACTAAAACTTACTGTCCCACTGCTGTTTTGACCGTTTTGATAAATCGTTGTGCATCGCTGCGCTAGCGCCCTAGGCGGAACTTTCGAGCATTTCGCCCAATTTAGCGTCCACCCGAGAACCCGGGCACGCCAGGCGCTAACGCCGCCTTTTTGAATTTGGAGGAGAAAGTTGGAGTTGAGTGATTAAAAGGATTGGGAGAAGAAGGCTGCGTTACGGCATACTTTTGATTGTGAAGTTTAAGAGTTTCTAGTTTGTTTTATGAAGAACATTTAAGGATATTTTTAAGATGGGGGCCATGCTAGGGCGGGAGCCAGTAATCCTGGCTGCTATTGCCATACGACTTCAAGCTGGAAGAAGGCATATTGTTGATCATTTGCAGCGTAATTGAAGAGGTCGCAGACATGGGGAGGAGGACTTTCCCTCCACGAGTTTACAGGGAACATCACTCATTCCTCCAGCTCTCTGAGGCACAGTGCGTTAACAGGCTGCGCTTCTGAAAAGAGGTGGTCCGAGATATGCCAGCTGCTACGGGCAGACCTACAGCCTACCAGTGGCAACAGGACTGCACTGCCCATTGAGGCGAGGGTGACTGTGGCACTTGCCTTCTATGCCTCTGGCTCCTTTCAGACATCAGCGGAGGACATGTGCTCCATCTCGCAGCACGCTACACATTGCTGCATTCGCCAGGTGACTTCTGCACCGTACGTATGCAGAATGGACTTTATAAACTTCCTAATGACCAGGGAGACCCAAAATGAGAGGGCTGTAGGTTTTTGGATGATTTGCTGGCTTCCCCAAGGTTCGGGGTGCCCTTGACAGTACACACATCGCCCAGTGAGCACCTTTACATAATGCAGAGGTTTTCCGAAACTGAAAGGGATTCCACTCCAATATACAGATCGTTTGCGACCATACTCCGCATCATGGCAGTCGATGCCCAATATCCAGGGAGTATCTATAATGCTTTGATATTGCGTAAGAACGGTGTCTCTCGCATGTTCCAGCGTCAACCACAAGGCCAGAGCTTGATGCTCGGGGACAAAAGTTACGGCCTCGCCACCTGGCTTATGACTCCCCTCCAGAACACTGACAGAAGCCGAGCATCACTATAATGAGCCATGCAGACACATGCAACATTGTCGAACAGCCAATTGGAGTGCTCAAGCAGCGCTTCTGATGCCTGGACCACTCTGGAGGCTGCCTACAATACACCTCTCAGCAGGTCTGAGTTCATTATTGTGTGCTGCATGTTACACAATTTAGCCATCATGAGGGAACAGGAATTGCCATGTGGGGATTGCAGAACCACTTCAGGAGAAAGTTTGGGTGGGGTGGGGGGGTGGAGAAGGAAAGAGGAAGACTAAGAGGAGCCTGATGAGGAACCCATGCCAGCACCACAACCGCAGGGGAGGCCTTGTGGAGATTTCGCCACTGCAAAAGCCTTACGTTGGCAGCTCATAATTGAATGCTTTGCTTGGAGTGAATGGCATGTTTGACCATTGCCTGGTCACTCTATCCCACCATGTTGACTCTTTCCCCCCCCCCCCCCCTCATTCTGCAAATTACACTACACAGGAATGGTTAAGGTGAACAAAAAATGTTTGTAGCATTGTAAACTTTGTAACCTTCATTGAATTAAATAAAATAAGGTGCATCCAGCAGTGTGATCATTCAACAACATAATCCAGTGAGAAACTTTAACATTATCTAACATAATACTGTATCATAAAATATATGCATCCAGCATCAAAAACATAATGCAGTAACTATACCCTGCCCCACTTATTTCCCCACCGTCTTTTAGCCCCTTCCTCTTACCACCCTCCCTTGCCTGCTGCTCCTACCCAAAGTGACACCAAGATGGCGTGCAACGAGGCTGCCAGAGCGTTGCTATATTCGGGGGTGGGGGTGGGGGGGGGGGAAGGAAGAAGAAGAGACCATGGAGACGCCATCTGGGGATGCACTGGAACAGCTTGTGGTGTGGAAGTCCTGGCTTCTGACTGGCGTCGCCAGTCACAAGTGGTTTGGGTGTGACAGTGGGGAACGCAGAGAGTATGGCGGCATGGCATGGACTGCATCACCTGCCCAAGCTCCAGCAGAGCTCGTGCCTGTGATGTGCCATATTCTGCAAGGGTTCACACCACACTCTCCGGGACTCCACTGTCACTGCTGGAGGCTACCAGCCTCGTGGGCATTGATTGGCTCGCACCGACAATCTGCAACCCTACCTCTGTAATGGTCGCATTCAGACTGTCTATGCTTGCGGGGATCCTACCCAAGACATCAAGGAGCTGACGGCTGACTTGGATGCTCTCCCTGGACATTCCCAGTGTGTCCAGTTCCACGTCTGCCTGTCAGCCAGCAGACCGACTTTGCCGACTCGCCCTCCGGAGCGATGGCCTGCGGGATTCAACCACAGCACTGCGTTACTGCAAGCCACTGGTCCCAGGAGCCTCAGATTCCTCAAACCCCGAGAACGTCATGTCGTCCTCAGAGGAGCTGAGTGCCGGTGGTGGAGCAGGGGTTGAATGAAGCTGCACTGGATGCTGTGCAGCAGTTGGCTCATCGGTATCCTCCTCTTCCTTTTCCAGACGGTGGCCTAATGTGGAGTGGTCCCTTGAGGGATGTTGTGCCTGTGGCTGGTCATCTGGAAGTAGAAAGCAATAGACGAGCAGTTAGAGGCAGGGGAGGGGGCAGGTGACATAAGGAAGGTCGCTTAGCACAGGCTCATTTGAAGGACTGCCGCTACTCCATTATATCTAGTCTGGAGACACTGCAGAACATTGTCCCAACCTAGTCTGGAGACACTGCAGGGCATTGTTCCAACATATCCCAGGGATTTACCCTCCGTATCCGAAGGGGGATCACACCCCCCCCCCCCCCACCCCCCTGGTGGCAGCTGCCCGACCAGTGACGCTGATGAGGTCTGCCACTCTGTCCTCGATGTCGGAGAGTGGCAGGGTCTAAGACAGACCGTCGCCTGACCTCACCTGCCCGCGGCGATTATGCGACTTCTTTGCCTGCAAAGCTGAAGATGGGAATGATTACCAGAGGGTCCATCTGCTCTTGTGGCACAGATAGCCACCAAAGCACTTATACCATACTGTGTGAATGTAATAGTCCTCTGTTTAATGGCCTTGGAAGTTGCACGTGGTTCATCAGGAAGACATCGAAGTGGGGAGCAATCTTATGAGATCTCAAAGCAATCTTAATATGTAAAGATCATTCATGGCAAATAGGGTGCCGAACTCTGTGTCATGCATCTTAGGAGGCAACCCACAGAGTGCTGAGAGGCACCAACAGCATGAGAACAAATAGTGTCAGATTTATAATTGAAGTAATGAAGGAGTGCATGAATTAAAATTGTACTCACTCTGATGACCCTTGTCAGATCATTACATTTCTTTCTGCACTGTGTGCCAGTCCTGATCAGTGTCTGAGGCAATTTCCCTCCAGATCCTTTTTAAATATGGATAACCGTGATCTGGATCCACCCCGAACATGTAACTTCTGCCACGATCTTTCCACAGCCTCCATTAGAGCTTCATTAGTCTCGTGGCTGAATTGCCTAGCACGCTGTCTGGAATCGTCGTCGTCCATGATGAAAATCAAAATCTGAAATGGCTGGTTCAGTCCCAGTTGTACTGCACATGCGCGCGGCCGCGCCCTACATTAGCGTTTGCGACGGGAGACCAAACCAGAAGCACTGGAACTTTTGGCTCCGGCACACAGTGTGGTGCAACACCGGAGTTAAAGCTAATGCTCCTTGAACTTTCATTCGGCGAAATTTGTGACCTCTGACGCTAACGCTAACCCAACGCTAAATTTTTGACTTCGCCGCGAATTGCGCCCAGAAACGGGCGAAAATGCAAAAAGCCGAAAATTCATCCCTTTGTGTAGCAGGTGTTGAGCTGGAGAGAGTCCCAGTTCATCCAGGACTTGATGTCGGATGGGCACATGACTAGAATGGGGATTGTTTTTGGAAAATGATGGTACTGTATAAGCATTACAACTGGGGGTTAAGAGTTTGAAAACATTCTGCAGAGAACATCACTGAATTCATTCTTATAACTTCAATGGGCATACCAAACATGGATTTTCAATGTGCATTTTCAGATTTTATGGTTGCATTGTTTCTCATCGACATGCGTCCCCTTGGCGACATCATCAAAGAACACCCAAATCTACATGTACGCTGACGACACGCAGCGCTTCCTCGCCACCACTTCTCGACCCCTCCACTGTCTCTAAATTGTCAGTTATCCAGTACAGATGAGCAGAAATTTCCTCCAACTAAATATTGGAAAGACTGAAGCCATTGTCTTGGGTCGCTGCCACAAACTCTGTTCCCTAGCCACCGATTGCATCACTCTCCCTGGCAACTGTCTGAGACTGAATCAGATCGTTCGCAGCCTTGGTATCTTTGATCCAGAGATGAGCTTTCGATCACACATCCACACCATCACCAAGACGGCCTATCTTTGTAACTAGCTGACATAGCTGCCTAGGCCCCAAACCAAGGAAAGCCCTCCCTAAACCGTTCCCTGTCTCTACTTCTCTCTCCTCCTTTTCGACGTTCCTTAAAACCTACCTGGTCATCTGTCCTAATAATCTCCTTGTGTGGCTTGATGTCAAATTTTGTTTGACAACGCTCTTGTGAAGTGCCTTAGGACGTTACACTATGCTAAAAGCACTATGTAAATGCAAGTTGTTGAGTTTGTATGTACAGGTTGGACTTTCCCTTGTCCGTGGCTCCCTTATCCGGCACCACCCCACGTCTGGCATGATTCTGGTGGCCAGGGGCACATGCATAGGATGCGGCCGACCTCCACCCTGACTTAAGACCGTGCCGACACTCAGCCCGCGAGGGGCTGCGCCGACCTCCACAACCCCCCTCCCCCCGACCTCGGGCCGCCTTTTCCGCGCCTCCCCCCATCCCGGGCTGATCTCCCTTTATCTGGCAAAATCCCTTATTCGGCACAGGGCGGGTGCCAGATAAGGGAGGTTGAACCTGTACTTTGTACTTTTTCATTTTGACCAAATTTAATGGTTTAAAAAAAGACTTGCATTTATATAGCACCTTTCACAACCTCCGTTCATCCCAAAGTGCTTTACAGTCAATGACGTGTAGTCAATGTTGTATGATTCTTTTGCTTCCTGGAAAAAGACCCATCTCTGGCCTTCATGTTTTCAGTTGTCCTTGTAAGTGCCATTGGATTATATGTTGACTAACATTTTTGCACTGAATTATATTGAAACCAATGTTATTTTGTAGCAAATAAATGGTTTATTAAAAATATATATTTTGCAACAGATTTTCGAGTACAAGTACAATGTCTCAAATCGGAATTGTCCGAAAACTGGACATTTTGAGAAAATCCCATTTGATATTCAATAAAATAAAATCCGGAATTATTGTCCAAAAACCGGCGGGCCCGACTAGTTATTGGCTTCGCCCCTCTGTTTTAAATGGCGTGTGATCGGTCCGAGCCTTGGCCCTGCCTGACCCGACCTGACCCACGCCACCATTAGTACTTTGTCTGATTTGGTAGCATACGTACGCTCTTGATTTTCTTGTCTGAAACCCAAAAATCGGCAAGGTCCCGGTCCTGAGGTCGCCGGATTTGAGACTTTGTACCTGTAATCACATGTTGGATTAAAAGTTGCTGTTCAAAGATCATTACAGCAGTTTGACTTCCACAACTCTAGATTATAACATTTTACTCAATTTTTGGTGCAAATTAAAGATTAATATCAACCTTTTGTTTGAAAAATAAAACTGAGTTTTCATTTTCCTGCTTGCATATATTCTTTCAGCTCAACCTCAATCACTGCCTTGGCCAACTACTTCAGCACTGGAACAGACTGAGGGGGAAACTGGCAAATTACAGAATGGCCACACGAGTCTGAGTAATGTAACTGGAATCCACAACGGGGGCACACATGGGATTTCAGACCACAGAAAGCTCTCTGCTCCAGTCTCTCAGAAAATACACAGAAAACTCCAATCAAGCCTTTCTGTGAGCAGTAATGGCAGCAGGAAAAGCAAATTAAGCTCTACAAACTCTCAGAAACCAGCATCCACACCAGAAGGTAAGTTTAACTATGCAGAATTATTTTCTTATTACATTCCAGTGTTTGTTTTAAATAATGTTATGGAACAAGACTAGTAGGAACTACTTATCTATGCTGATTTTTCTACAGTGGTAGAATTATAAAAGATTTTTTATAATTCATCTGAAGAGAATTCTTAAGAATTACAGCATTATTTCTTCTTGTTTGCCAAGGAAGAATTCATTCAATAAATTCTTCAAAGCAGATTGGGAAAAATGATTTAGTTACCTTGTTGGCTGATGAATCATTTTACTTTATCTGGTTATCCTGACTCACTAGCAGTCAGTCATTGGATATATTTCAATATCATTTAAGGATCTGACATCATGCAAGTCTGGTTGCTTGTCATGTGATCATCAGTGTGAATACCTAATGGTATATTTAGAAATATGCACAAATTTTTCAGGTGTGTTTAGAGTGAGCATCAAAATCCCACCTGTGTTTATCTTGCATAATCTAAATTCAAGTACCTGAATTCCTTTCAAAATAAATTTTTTCTTGTATCCTCTTCATGTCTTTTTTAAAAATGTTCTCCTTTCCTGAAGGACAGTGTCATGTACTGTATGGCACCTCACCCAAGTCTCCTTTTTTCTTATGTAAGCCAAAGAGTGTGTTCGCAAGATTGTACAACTATTGCGTCATAACAGCCAAGCCCATCCCTTTCCTCACTTGCCAGACATTCATGTGCAGTTGGAGCAGGGCAATTGGATGCTATTCAGGTTCTGGAGTTCTGGTCAATTTTCTCCTCCCTATCTAAGGGATGATGAGACTGGTTGTAATGCACCTACCATTGTCTGGCTGAAATCAACGAATGCAGCACAGAACAAGATTGAACTTGCAAATCACCTGCTTTATATGGCTCAGTAGCGTGTCATTTGTGCCCCTGGGGAAAACCTTATTTTTTTTTTAAGGGCAACTGATCAGTTACTCCCACCAGATGAATCTGTTTGCAGATCAAAAAAGTAATGGTGAGCATGTTGTATTCAACACTCTCGACTGCAACGCTGCATAGGCGCCATGCTCGGTCTTGGCATTACTCCTTGTGAGGAGAAAAAGCTCTGATTTCACAAAATAAAAGCCAACATATATTTCTGCAATTGCACAGAAATAAGGAGATTGGTAATAATTGCAAAGTATGTGCAAAATGTGTTGAATCTTAAAATTGATGCAAAACCACTAAGTTTGCTTTATAATAATCATGCATTACAAAATTGCAATGCATTTTTCTCTTGTTTTACTTGTAATAACTTTTACTATTGATCAAACCTACCATAAGATTACATTTAGTAACCTATTCCAGGGCAATTGTTTCTGTAATTCCAATATTACTGGAACTTATTGTGCCTTCAGACACTTCCATACTGAGATGGAATAGTTTATTTTGCACAACTAACAAAGATACAGCAATGGGATTAGAAATTGGTCCTTGTGCCAGTTTTCTGGGCGGAAAATGGGGCAAAAAGGACAGATTTTTTGGGGGGCTGCAACTTCCTACTTTACGCCATATTGGTAAAGACAGCTTTGCAAGCTTCCTAGGTGACTACCTAAAATGGGCATTAGGCCCTTTGTGTAAGTAAATGAGGGACCTACCGCTTGTTTTGGGCAAACTTGCAAAAATTGGTTTTGATAGAACAGAGCAGGAGTCAGCAATGATCCGCTCAGATTTCTTAAGTGGCCGATGCAGCCTAAGCATTGACGGCCACCAAGAGGAATGTTAATATGGCCCATGAATCAATTTTGGAATGGTTTCGAGCCTTCTGGTTAGGGCACATGCTGTCAACCTGCCACTGGTTATTGACCCAAAAATGATCCTAACCAATTACCATGCACCATCTTTTTAACACCGGAATCAGTTGAACAAATATTTTCAGACTCCATTGTATTGTTCTCCACCCTATCCTGTGATTAAATAATTGGGCAGTGTGGTATGCTTTGCAGGTGTGGGTAACATAAAATGTCCTCAAAGAACAAATTCAGATGTGTGCACTCTTTGATTGCTCTATGGAATTCTCTGCCCCAGAGAGCTGTGGAGGCTGGGTTAGTGAATATATTTAAGGCGGAGATAGACAGATTTTTGAACGATAAAGGGTTATGGGCAGCAGGCAGGGAAGTGGAACTGAATCCATGATTAGATCAACCATGATATTAAATGGTGGAGCAGACTCAAGGGGCCAGGTGACCACCTCCTGCTCCTGTTTCTTATGTTATGTTCTTGTATAAGTTTAGGCAGTGAGAGTTAACATTCCGAGGATGCTTGAATACTGATCGAGATTTGTGGTGTTTAACTGTGCTTTTTTTTAGCCTTGACATAGAACACGTTTTGTCGAATATATGTTAGAGTAGCTGTTGCATATTTGGGTCTGCCTTAAATACTCCCTTGGATTCAGCAGCATTTGCTGTTCTGTTAGTGGTTCTCACATCTTACTTTCAGCAATGTGCCCATACTGACCAATATATAATAACAGTGGCGTATTGTGCAGGAGGTAGGTGGGAGGTGCATAACAATAATAATTATACTCTGAACTTGATATTTTTCCTTTCGCCTATGCCCTCACGTGTGCATTCCTCCAGATTTTCAAGTGTATCAAAGCACTTCAGTGAGGCAAGGCACAATCATTAAGCTACTTTATTGTACAGAGTAACAATTCTTAAATAATTCACTTCACTTAACTTCAAACCCCTCCTCGCGAATAAGAAAAATATTAAACTACACAGCGATATCCCAGAAGCTTTTCATCCATCTTGGCAATGAAATGGACAAAACTTGCACAGGCTTGGTCAGCACCAATCTTGCAATAAATTGCATAGGCTTTTCATGCCTTTTTCTCAGCAGATCATCCTGATGGCCTTCACTTGTATCCATTTGTTGTACTTCTCCCTCTGTTCACAGAAAGTGGCCAACTTCTTCCCCATTTGGAGATTCACCAGTCGGCCCGTCAACCCAGCCAGTTAACTCCCTCCCAAGTCTACATTCTCAGCAGAGAACTCCCTGCTGGATTTTCAAGAAAACTGTCACGGGAATAGCCTACTGATAGTGTGAAATGAGATAACAAACTACTTATTGTCTGTGATCATCATGGTAAACATTAAGGAAAGTTGGTTCATCAACACCTCAATCCTTGTCCTAGTAGCTTCAGTATGTATGGAAGTTTTTAAACATGTTTGGACTATCTTTAATTTTAAAATAACACTTAAATATCCTTTCTATGAAAAAGTAGTCAAAAATCCCAAATGTGACAGTGGTAGACAGCTAACAATTGATATATTTACCAAATTTATATGAAGTTTAAATTTACGTTCAGTTGTTAATGCATGTCATCCTTGCTGATGCTTTTGAGGGATTTTAAGGAACCTTTGACATGACATTTTATTTACTCTGAAGAACAAAATTGTATAGATTTTTTTTTACAAGGTTGCTAAAAGTTTATCAGATCCCAGAATTGCCTATTTTATCTAGGTGGATATTATGGGCCCAAGTTTCGGCCTCAGTTGCTCCTGATTTTTTTGAGCAATTGGTGTAGAACGGAGTATCTTAGAAATTCTAATTCTCGGCATTTAGTTTGCTCCAGTTCTAATCAGTTAGAACAGTTTCACTTTGAAACAGAATTTTTTTTTCAAAAGGGGGCGTGTCCGGCCACTTACGCCTGTTTTCAAAGTTTCGTCAGTGAAAACTTACTCCAAACTAACTTAGAATGGAGTAAGTGAAGATTTTTGTACGCTCGAAAAAACCTTGTCTACACTTTAGAAAATCAGGTGTAGGTTACAAATCAGGCGTAGGGAATGGGGGGAGGGGGGTTTAAAGGGAAGTTTACAAACATTAAACACTTCAGTTTTACAAATAAAGAGCCAACATCAATAATAAATGATTAAAAACATCAATAAATCAACCAATAAACCAATCAAAAAAAATTAATAAGAAAGATTTTTTTTTAAATCAATAAATAAAACATTTTCTACTTACCAACTGCAACACCGGGAGCCCTCCAACAGCGTGCTGGGATGCCCCACCTAGTGTGTCTCTGTCAGTGTCTCTATCTCTCTGTCTGTCTGTGTGTGTCTCTCACTCTCTGTCAGTGTCTGTGTTTCTGACAGCAAGGGGTGGTGGGGTGGGTGGGGAGGGGGGGTGACAAGGGAGGGGGGTTGAGAAAGGAGGGAGGAGAGGGGGGGGAAGAGAAGGGAGGGGGGGGAGGGGAGGAGAGAAAGAGAGAGAGAGAGAGAGAGAGATTGAACGGGCCCGGCCGGGCCAAGACCTCGAGCTTAGACTTATCGGATTGACAGGTTGGTGGCATCGGGACCGGGGTGAGGGGGGGGGGGCGGTGGGGGGCGGGCGGAGGAGATCGGTTGGGAGCGGGGGAAGCGGAGGTCGGGTCGGGGGGGAGGCGGTCCGGGGGGGGGGGGGGGGGGGGGGGGGGAGCGGGAGTCAAGTCGGGTCGGGTCAGGTCCGAAGGAAGCAGGAGCTGGGCGTGGGAGGAGCCTTATGCACGCAGCCCCAGTGAGGCCATTCGGCCAGGGCTAGGGGCTGCGTGCTTTGGGCGCCTGGAGCTACTGCACTTGCGCGCCCACTGTAGCGCGCATGTGCAGAGGTCCCGGCACTGTTTTCAGCGCAGGGACCTAGCTCCGCCCCCTGCAGCTCATGCTGCGCCGAGGGCCAGAGGACCAGCAGGGAGCCGGAGAATCTGGAAGTTTTTTTCAGGTGCACTTTGTGGCGCGAAAAACGGGCGTCCAGAACGGCGCGGCCCGAAACTTGGGCCCTATGGGTGGAGTTTAACCCAAAGTAAGGAAATTTGACCAGGAACCTTATTTAAGTATTCATGCAGTTAAATGAGGCTCGCATTTGCCAGTAGCATAGCCTCATCATCTCTCTCTCGAATTCCACCCCCAAATTGCAGCTTGGAAAATCGGGCACAATTTGGGCATAAGGCCTGATTTTTCAATCTCTGCCTGGCACCGGTGAGTCTACTTTGCTTCAACATAACTTTGGAAGAGCAAGGCTTTTTATTTTAGAAGTAGTGTAGTTCCAGTGTTTGGGTCTGATTCTGGAACAAAGCAAAGGGAGCCCCACACTGCTTACATTTGACACTGTATGGAATGTAAAGCCAGTGCTGTTTCAAACCAGGTGTAAAATGTGCCCAGAGGATCCCTTGGACTTCTGGCACATTTTTATTAAAAACTACCTGCAAATGATTTGAAGATTGCAGGTACTATTGTGGGCAAAGTCTAAAAACATTTAGAATTTAACTTCTGGGGGAGGAGCGCAGTGTGTGATCAACGGAATTCACGCATCAACCAGGCAGTGTAAACTGGATACAACCTGT
The DNA here is from genome assembly GCF_044704955.1 of Pristiophorus japonicus. Classification (NCBI taxonomy): domain Eukaryota; kingdom Metazoa; phylum Chordata; class Chondrichthyes; family Pristiophoridae; genus Pristiophorus; species Pristiophorus japonicus. The sequence continues at coordinate 41,838,400 of NC_091991.1, read as the reverse complement.
CTGAAACCCAGAATTCCGGCATTGTGGATGTTATCTACAGTCTATAGAGAGAAGTACACTGTGTAGTGTGCTTGTTTAACCCTGTACATGCCAATCCGCAAATTGAACTCAAAACTGTCATTAGTCTGATGGTGCTGTCCAATTTTTGCACCTAAACTAGGTGTTTTATTATTTTCCCCACTGCAGGGGACTCTTATATGTCTATTGCTTAAATATGAAAATCTCCTGAACTAGATCCCTTCCCTAGGTTTAAAATATAGGGGATTAATCAAATGCTTAGTTAGATCCTTTTCTAATTTGCATTTAAACAGAGAATGGTCTGTTCAGTTTCTGATCTGTATTGAATAAAAATGTGATTTATTCATACGTGCAAATTTCTTTGTTAAACCATAGCCAGTAGTTTATTTTACCAGTGCCTTATTTGCATTTAATAATGGAGTAAGAAAGTAATACATATTTCCTGCATTCATCTTTAACCAGTGAAATGCCAGTTAACTCCAGTCCTTGATGTGCTTTTTGTTTTTTCAAATCACTCCGGTTTAGTGAAGCTAGAAAGTGCATTATAGTGTTTTAATCGATGTCATGAACTTGGGTAATACCTGAAAGTGGAGATAAATTGATGAGTCAATTACTGCTTCTGCCTTCAGGGCCTAACAGTCAGTTATATTAACGATAATTAATAGGCTTCAGGGAGCAACTAATTTTTCAGGAAATCAAAACAGGATGTACAAGACATAAAGGAAGTGAGTTGAGGACTCTATTTGAAGCAGCATATTAATGACTGAATTTTTAAAAACTACAATATCCCTGTCTGCTGACCTTCATAGACTTAAACTCATTATCAAGTTGACTATAATCATCCTGTAATGTTCCAACATATTTTAGAGGAAATATAAATTGATATATGAAACTGTTCCACAAATAATAAATATTTTCCAGGATCTGTAGAAAAAAATTCTAAAACTAGTTTTTTTTTGTGCACCCTAAATGCACATTTGTCTCCTTCCATAAGAATAGGTTACATGTCTACATGTGATCAGGCAGTGTACGAAGCAGTGAGAGGGGGAGGGATGGAAAATAGAGTATCCCTGGAGAAGAAAACCTTTGTTTTCATGTGAGCATTTATTATATATCAGTATGCTTCATTATTTCAAATTAAGAGCAACATTTGTGTTGTTATCCATTTCAAAAGCAGTACCAGAATCATAAACCACAAACTATTTAAACCTCAAAACTGCTGAAGGTTGCAAATAGGATATTTCCTGGAGAATAGTTTTGTTTGGTATAGTAATATTTCCCCATACTAAGTGCAATGTTTATTTGACCAAAGATTTCTTTAATTTTGTAAATTAATTCCTTGAGGTAGCTCTTTGAATGCATGCAAAATGTATTTAGGCTTTTGTCCAGTAATTCCAATCAGACTTTTATTTACATTGTAATCATTTGTCTGTCATATTGATTATGTCTGCAAGGAAAAGAAAAGTTACTTGAAGTATGTTCATCACCTCTTTATATTGTCAGATTTCCAGGATTACAAGAGCTCACAGCCATTCAGTGTTTAACATTTGGGCACAATTTTCTCCAGCACAAGTGGTAGGAAATTTACTCTCCACCAACCCCCAAAAAAGAGATGTTTCTGTAGTTTTCCTTTTGTTGAAATATAAAGATGATTGAAAAACATCTGGTGGCTGCCAAAGAAAGCCTGCATACAGTTGCAGTTTTTATTATTGCATGCTGATTAGCATTGGATGATATTTGTAAGAATGGTGTCACTGGAGAACCATTGGGATTAGCTTTCTGCATGCTCTGAATGGTAAACTAGAAGTGAAAAGTAGATGACGCCATGGCTGCAGTCCTGTTGTGTTCCAGAGCCCGCTGTGTCCTAGTGAGATGGTCCCAGGAACTAACTTGTGCTTGAGAGTTTCTGGTGGCGCTATCAATGAAAGGGACAATCCTGTAGTTGGTTAGTAGTATTGCCGCTAATGTGCTGCAACTGAATGAGATGGAAAATTGAGCGCTTGCTGATGGTGCAGACTTATTGGGGGCAATTTTAACCAAACCCGCTGTCGGGAAAACTGACTAGATCGTACGCACTGCTGATTTTGTTCTCCATTGAAGTTATTGGAGAGTGATATTATGCGGGGTATAAAGCCAGCATTCCACCTGACCCTGTGGGTTCCTCACCCAGTAAGTTAGGTTAAAGTTCCCCTGATTGCTGCCTGTTGATTTGCTTTCCAACAGGAATATTGTCTGCAGTGTGTTCGAGTGTAGACCCTCGTGTAGGGATGGGGGAAGAATAATTTACAGTATAATGTTTCTTCTGTTTACCCCTCTTCCATCCATGGGTTAACTTGCATTCTTAATCTCATTTTGGTAGTTCTATGACAAAAGACCTTCTGGGTCAGAAACTTAGTAAAACCCTCTCAGCTGACATTGTGGGTCTGTCAGTGAATTGATCTATAGTTGGTGAAAATTGGCACCCTCTTTGGTACCACAGTAGGACCTGCCTGGCACTATATTTAAAAATTGTTGGCACCCATCAGAATCTGGAATTGAAAAATTTGTTGCTAAATGTATAAGGTGACTTGCTCATGTTTAGTGTCTTAATTGAGTGTCTGTGTTTGGGTCTGTGTAGAGTAAAAATTAAAAGTTACATTTGAAGTAGGTAACACATTACATTAACCTATTGTCCTTTAAATCCACTCCTGGCTGATGGGATGAATTCTCCTTTTTGTTGGCCATAGAGGCTTTGACATGAATTGGATTTTGCAGTCTCAATCCACTCACTTGTGTTGCTGATATTTTGGCATATCCGTGATGGTGAAGTAGGGTCGTCTCCAGAGAGTGAGAGATAAGGCATGCATGCTATTGCAACCGAATAAAAGAAGCTTTACTACACATTTGTCACTTAATGTGCATAATCTGCAAGATTTTGATCTGGTACATCATGCAGGACTTAATTTCTCCACCACTGACAACTTCCACCTTTAGTGAGCAATAAAATAAATTAAAACCGATTTGATTTCTTCTGTTCCTATGTTTTTTGCCGACATGCTTTCCTTGTCCGTAGGGCAGGTCTGCTTTGGCCATGGGCTTTCTTGGTGGCTGGTTAGCGAGAAGCTGCGCTCTCTAGTATGGACTCGACCTTTTTAGTTTTGGAGCTACCCCATGGTGCTTCAACTGGAGGCCCAGCTAATAGAGCAAGTGTTGCTGGTTATTGGGGTTGGTAAATTATGAATTCAGTCAAAGACAGTAATTTAATTAAAAACAGAAAATATAATACTCAGCAGGTTTGGCAGCTCTGTGGAGAGAGAAACCCAGTTAATTGGCTGAATTTTAATAGGGAAGGTCGGTTGGGAGCAGGGGGCTCCAAAGCGGCTGGGAAACCTGGGCGAACCGGTTTCCTGCAGGCCCTGCCAAATTAAATGGCAGGGCATGATTTGCAAGAGAAACCTCTAATTTCCCACCCACAGCCAGCCATGTTGAGGGGCTGGCTGGCTCTGGGTAGGTAGGCCTGTGGCACTGGATCGCGGAGGGGGTAGTGGGTATTTGGGTGAGGATTGGGGGCCGGAATCAGCTCTGGAGGGGAGGGGGTGTTGGGGATCAATCGGTGGTGATGGTGGGGGGAGGGGGGTGGTCGTTGCTGTCGGATGAGGATTGTGGGGGGAGGAGGAAAGTGGGTGTTGGGGCATGATCGGCGTGGGTGGGAGTTTCCGATCGCGGAGGGGTGGGTTAGGCAGGGACGCTTGATTCAGGAGGCAAGTGTAAAAGTACTCATCTCCTGAATCCAGCAGGCCTCACCTTGCAGTAGCTGGCGGCTTTCACGAGGCATGCAAAACCTGACCAGCTAAAGTTAACTTCAAATTGGAAGTTAAGGCCGAGGCTTTCCGCCTCATTATACTATTTAACTGGACGACCTGCCTCCTAGGAGCAGGTTGACTGCCAGATCCCTGTTCTGACTCAGTTAAAACTGGAAGTGAGTGGGTTCGAGACAGATTCTGATAGGGATTCAGATTTTCAACACACTAACCTCCCACATGACCCTAAGCCAACCTTTTCTTTACGGTAAAATTCCCTCCAACATTTCAGGTTGATGACCTTTCAATAAGTTTGAATTTGTGACCCTCTGGTTAGCAGTCCAGCAAATTATGGAAGGTACTATTGGGCTCCTTACCATAAATGCTGTAGGAAATTAAAACTTGCAATATCTAGTGTGTTTATAGGTCTACTTTAAAGGACCACGGCCTCCTACCTCTCTTATATTGTTTCTTTTGTCCTTCTTGTATTAGACCATAAAAAGGTCTAAATATTTGAATGTCTACTTCATTTGTCTTGTACATTAGATGCTATATTTTATGTGCAAATGAAAAGGTGGGTTGAATGTGGCTGTGTAGGAAGAATGTTTGAGTAAATATGCTTTTTCATGACCCTGTATTTATTTATTTTATTGACTTTATTTGGTTTATTCAAACCTTTCTCTTAGCATCAGACTGCTGTGCTTCTTTGGTTCTGGCCTGTCTCTTCTGTCACTGCACCGAGCTCACCCTTGGCCTTCTCCAGGTTTGCTCCTTCTTTCAGCATGGTGTCTGTAATTCCTGCTGTGATTGCTGTGCCTGTTGCTGCATGAGTCTTGAGGAGACCCCTGATGAGGACCTCAACTGTGTCTGTGACTTCGATTTTGCACTCTTTGATTCTTGCTGTGAGACAACTGAGTGTCTGGAGATTTGTTTAGAGTGCTCTGAACTCTGCCAGCATAGCTAGCTAAAATGGAGCTGGACCAAGGTTTGTGTTGCATAAATGAGCTTAACAATATGCTACTGTCCTGTTCAAATCTTAAATTAGCTACTAAGGGAAAACTTTGAATTTTCTCACTTCAGTCAGCAAGAAATTATAGTTCAAAGTTTAGATTAGTTAACAATCTTCACATCATTCAGTTTGTACACAAATCCACTTGCATGCAATTCAGACACGTGCATCGGCGTTCTCCAGATTGACTGGTGTAACTTTGAAAACCCCATTTAAGTGGTGCCAGCAGAAACTTACGCCAGCTGGTTAGGAAATGCCCCGGCAATTCTTTAAAGTTCTGATTTAATTTATTTGTGGTATTCTATTTTCATTTTTAATGTAGGTCTCTTGTATAACAGATCTGGTTGCATGTAAGAAAGGTCAAGTTAATTTGTTAATAAAAATAAATGATCAGGGAACTGGGTGGTGCAGTGGGTTAAGCACATGGCCTTTCATCTCTGGGACCGCAGTTTAAATTGAGCCCAGACCGATGAGCTGAAAATCTGCTCTGTCTGCAGTCTGGAAGGGTCCTATATGAAATGATTTTGGCTGGTCTCAATCTAGTACTTAGCCTGCATGGACCTTCAACCCAGAACTGGCATTAATTGGCAATCTTGCTTAAGATAGCTGGTGTGGAAATTGCAAATAATAATCGACTGGTGCAATAGCTGGTGCTCTTGAGGTTGTAATGGAGACGACATCTGATAGAGTGGAGGGAGCTTTTTTCCTGCCTCTGTCTGTATCTGACCAGGGAGTGTTTGATACTGACACTGGGTATCCAAATAGGAAGAGTTCCATTGCCCAGTCCAAAACAAAATCAGTGAGTATTGCTTATATTTCAAATAAATTCTTGGAACTAAGTTTGGAAGACATTTAGTAACAATGGATAACTGTTTTCAAGTATAATCTTCAGATAGTTACTTTGCCTCATTTGTTTATATGTAATTTATGATCCCAACTAGTCACATGCAAGTAATTTCACCATTCACAATCCATGGTCACCAATATATCTGCATTACATTCACTTTTTGAAGAGATAAATGGAACTCTGAAGAACTCCAACATGGGTATGAGTTAAACAAAACTATTGTAAACCAGTGCATAACATTTTGGGAAGAATACAGAAGGTAAAGAAACTTAAGGGCAAGTCTTTTGCACAGCATGTATACTGGTACCTACTCAATTATTGTACAATTTAAAAAAATCTTAACATGGGCAAGAAAAGGGACAACTGTTCAGTGACTTCAAACTAACAACCTGATGTATTTCCCTGGAAATAGGAAAGGAAATTGAATGCTTCCTTTAGTCTCCATTGCCACAGCCAGATATACACTCGTATAATATATGCTCTCGGTGTTTTTGGACATGGAGCACCGTGTTTCTTTTCTCTTGGAATCAATCCAGTATAAACTTGGTAAAATAAACAGCATATTGAGATTCCTCAGTATATCTGTTAACCATTACTAATGTTAATTAGTTAATTACAGACTTCTTAATTTCACCATGAAAAAATGATTTATCATAGTATGTCAATACTGAGCAGAAGATACCTAAAAACCTGTGTATTTTTATTTAGTTTTATCTTTTGCCATGCCATGATGTGACCTTATACTTTTCTTTCCCTTCCTCCCCATTTTACAATCTGGGATGTTTGGTAATTTGCACTTTTTCCCCACTTGAAGATGGTTGTGTGCATTGCATTCTCGCCTGCCTATTCTGTGAGTTCATCACCTTCTGCAACATTATCCTGGGACAAGCTTCTTGTGGTATTTGTACATCTGAAAACTGTTGCTGCTGTTGTGGACCAGATGAATTTGGGGATGATTGTAACTGCCCATGTGACATGGACTGTGGCATTATGGACGCCTGCTGTGAGTCCTCGGACTGCTTGGAAATCTGTATGGAATGTTGTGGGATTTGCTTTCCTTCATGATCATCTGAAGCAACATGACTTTTTTTTTAAAAACAAGCTGAACAAACTGGAGATAATGTCCATTCTGTTGCCAAGACAGGCGATACCAAAATTCCCTGGTCATGTTCAACATTATGAAGACAAAACAGTTGCACTCTAACTTCTACATTAGTATTTTCGCTATGGAAATTTATATCATCTCTGGACTAATGGACAACAAATTTGTCATTTTTGTTTTCTTCACCGTTTCCGCTTGCAAATGTTGCTTTGTTAATTAGGCAAAGATGTTGTCGCGGAACATTTGTATATGTGCATGATTAGGTTGTGTGCAGTTTAAAAAAACCAAAGCTATTCCTGTGCAAACTTTTTATATACATTAATGTTGTATATTGCCCTTGATGATAAAGATGTTTTTAAAAAAACAAAAATAGATTATACACTTAACCAGGTTTACAATCCAGGTTCACAACATTCTGTCCTAATTTTTCTCAGCTTTTTTGGTTGAAATTAAAAGTCAGTTTGGTTACCGATTGTATTAAATGCTACATTAAATTATTAGAAATATACTTATTACTGTAAACTACTTAAGTGTATATTCTTTGTGTTCATTGTCTTGGTTTAAAAACAAATTAAGGATTTAACTGTAAAGGCTTCCTTTTGTTGTATTCTACAAATAGGAACAAGTATTCATCTCTGCTTATTTTCCTGAGTGAATTGTTTAAATTGAAAACCTGCTTAAGCATACCTGCATGGGGAAAGTGGGAGGGGTTTTGAATACTCAAATATTACATTAATTTAAGATCGATCTTTCTTCGAGAATTTTTTTTCTGACAACTTATTGTGTAGAGTAGTAATGAACCAAATGAAGTTGATAAAGCAATGTAGTATTGCAGGATAGAGATACTTGTTTACTCTGAGAACTGATATGTGTGTTCTTTTAATTTGTGTGTAGCTTATTGTGAGATAATCCAAGGCAGACCAGATATATATATTTTTTATGGCTTTCTGTATTTTTTTTTTACAGACTAGAGCATTGGTCTAAGCCATGTACTAAAACAATCAACACAAATTAAAAATAAAATTAATTAGACACAATTTAAACATTGCCTATATTTTGTCCAACCCTGTGTGAAAGTATAATCTGGTTGACAAATTGAATCTTATTGAGCATGTTCTGAACTTAAGCATTGCTATGATCTCTTTCTTCTAATGTTAAAGATTTTATATCAGTGTTCTTAGTCTTATGATAGTTGTGTAAACCTAGAACCCACTGAATAGCATGAATTGGGAACTACACCGCAAGTGAAGAGTCTTGCAATGTAAATAATGAACCTCTGAAAATTGATTTGTTTCAATAGACAATGAGTACACCTGAAAGTATGTATGTGGTCAAGGCAGCTTTACTAGACAATCTGTTTTTTACCCTATTAAGCTGTTGCATTATGAATGATGCATTATGATTCATACGAAAGACACATGAGAAATTAATTATGCAGTTTGATTTCTAAGAATATTGGCATTTGTGTGCGACATTTGACTTTCTTTAAATGTTTTCTAACAGCTTTGCATTTGAAAGCTACTTGAGAGATGGAATGGGAGAAGAAGCCAGTTATTTGGTGGTGCATATTTTAACATATATTTATACAAAGATTCACTCTAGTTTGTGTGTGTGGGATAGAAATCCGAAATATCACATCAAATTGGTCTTGTGAATTTGTTTACAGCAATAAGGTTGTGTGGTCAATATTTCCTTAATTTTACGAATGGAAATTGGTGCTTCCTTAAAGCCCTTGGCTTCAAAAGAATGTCTGGCCAGGCATAATTACTTGAAATGGGAGAAACAAGCTCTACAATTGAATGATTTGTTTTTGTTACCATAGAATTTTGTTAATAGATTTTTGAAGTTGTAGTTTGCAAAAATACTGCTAAGTTTATGAGCCTGCCTTCCTTCATTGATTGATCCATAGATGCTGTTGCATGCTTGTGTCTGATTGTATTGCAGCAGACAACACAGAATTTACAATTGAATCATTATTTGGTTTGGTATATGAATTCAGAACGACAGGTCAGGCCATAGTGGATTCAGAAGAAATGTTTCTGATTGGTTGGCAACAAACTATGATTCCATATGTATTTTAATCAGTATTGAATTTGGTACTCAAATCCTGAGAGTAACGGATTGGAAGATAATGGTTTAAGATTAAATGTTTGGTTATGAAATACCTACGTAACCATTAAGTATGCTCCATGAAATCGGCCAGATTACACATTCTTTCAAATAACAAAATAGTCAATATTTCAAATAAATTGAGATAAATGAGTGAGCAAAACTCTGGGATAGAAATTGGTGTGTGTTTTGCTTGCTTTCTGGTTCAAGGCAGGTTCCCAAAAGTCAAATTTTGTAGCATGACGTTCCATACTGAAATGGCGCTCGATGCCATATTGGTTCAGGTGCACTAGAAGCATTCCGAGTGGCCAGCTGAAACTAATGCAGATGTGATTTAAACATGGCAATTAGTGCCTGGTGCCTGAATCAAGACCAATATGTGAAATTGGTGTCTCTGCATGCCTGAAACATCTCAACGCACCCAGCAAATCATGGCAGGAACAGTTGGTGAATTGCTTTCACGATTGGTATTTAAAGGGCTCACCACCTCCAATAAGGTAAGTCTCTGGTTATTTGCTTTGGGTTTCTAGGGTGTTTTTAGGCCATGTTGTTGGCTGTTTTGCCAGTGTTCGTTGAGATATTTTTGAGTGCGAGTTTGTTGAAGGAAGGTTCTCAAAATTAGCATCTTTTTAGTTGCTGAACATGGGAAGGCTGCTGGGCTTACCTGAGGTACTCCAACCTGGAGGAGTGGCAACAAAGACCTGCACAGGCTGCAAGAAGGCAGCAAAGGGTGCAGAAGGCATTACAGCACTCAGAGCATCATAACTCAACCTCAGGAGTAATGTGCAAGGCGGCTGTGTTTCAACAAGGAGAAAGTCACTTGACCTATGCCACGCCTGTGGCAGTGAAGATCACTGGCGGCAATAAACTTTAATGCTTCTGTCCTCTTCTAAACTGCTTCTGGTAACATCAGCAACATTAGTCAGTTTGCTGTGCACAAGGGCAATTCGGCAGGTCACTGATGCATTGTTTACGAGGCAACAATAGTTAATTATCTTCCATTTTGAAGCTGATCAGGAAGAAAGAGCACTGGACTTTGTAGCATTGCTGGATTCCTGCAGGTTCAGGGCATTATGGACTGCACTCGTGGGGCCCTACGTTCCTCCCTCCCTCATCACAGATGCTCAATAGGAAATGCTTCTCTTCACTCAATGCTCAACTTTTTTTGAGCACGGGCAGCGAGTCATGCAGGTCTGTGCCTGATTTCCTCACAGAAGTCATGATGCTTTTGTATGGCGCCAGTCCTCAATACCCCCTCTATTCCATCCAACTATCGGGTGGCAGTCTGGCTACTGGCTTATGACTCCTCCCAGGAATCCAGGCATAGACATGGAGTGCCGATTCAACGTGAGCCACATAACAATATGGGCTCTCTGTGGTGCCTCTCTGGGCGAGTTGCTCAACTGAGCATATACTCTGCATTGCTGTACACAGGACTCTGTCAGAGTCGATACCGGGCCACCACAGGTGGAATCTGGCTATCGCTTTCATCATTACTATACCCGGGTGTGTGCTGTGGAGATCCGAGATGAACGTCTCCCTGCCTTTTTTGGTAGCACTACGCGGTTACCCCAAAACAGGCAGTCTGCCTGAATGGACAGCTCGTCCTTTTGCAGCTAGAACGGCTTGATTAGCTCTTGCATATCAACGGGGATGCTGGCCCAGCTCGCATGCAGTACACCGTTTTTTACTAGGGACAGCAGAGGATCTTGGCTGGTCCAAGTCCTAATTTTGCGCAAAACATAAAAACAGATAGTAAAAGCTTTTACCGATATATAAAACGGAAGAGAGTGACTAAAGTAAATGTTGGTCCTTTAGAAGATGAGAAGGGGGATTTAGTAATGAGAAATGTGGAAATGGCTGAGACCTTAAACAATTATTTTGCTTCAGTCTTCACAGTGGAAGATACAAAAACCATGCCAAAAATTGCTGGTCACGGGAAGGTGGGAAGGGAGGACCTTTGACTATCACTAGGGAGGTAGTGCTGGACAGGCTAATGGGACTCAAGATAGACAAGTCCCCTGGTCCTGATGAAATGCATCCCAGGGTATTAAAAGAGATGCCGGAAGTTATAGCAGATGCATTCGTTATAATCTACCAAAATTCTCTGGACTCTGGGGAGGTACCAGCGGATTGGAAAGCAGCTAATGTAACGCCGCTGTTTAAAAAAGGGGGCAGACAAAAGGCAGGTAACTATAGGCCGGTTAGTTTAACATCTGTAGTGGGGAAAATGCTTGACTCTATCATTAAGGAAGAAATAGCGGGACATCTAGATAGGAATAGTGCAATCAAGCAGACGCAACATGGATTCATGAAGGGGAAATCATGTTTAACTAATTTACTGGAATTCTTTGAGGATATAACGAGCATGGTGGATAGAGGTGTACCGATGGATGCGGTGTATTTAGATTTCCAAAAGGCATTCGATAAGGTGCCACACAAAAGGTTACTGCAGAAGATAAAGGTATGCGGAGTCAGAGGAAATGTATTAGCATGGATCGAGAATTGGCAAGCTAACAGAAAGCAGAGTCAGGATAAATGGGTCCTTTTCAGGTTGGAAATCGGTGGTTAGTGGTGTGCCACAGGGATTGGTGCTGGGACCACAACTGTTTACAATATACATAGATGACCTGGAAGAGGGGACAGAGTGCATGTAACAAAATTTGCAGATGGGAAAGTGGGTTGTGTAGAGGACACAGAGAGGCTGCAAAGAGATTTAGATAGGTTAAGCGAATGGGCTAAGGTTTGGCAGATGGAATACAATGCCGGAAAATGTGAGGTCATCCACCTTGGGGAAAAAAGAAACAGTAAAAGGGAATATTATTTGAATGGGGAGAAATTACAACATGCTGTGGTGCAGAGGGACCTGGGGGTCCTTGTGCATGAAACTCTTTTTGGAGTTCACCTGCAAAAACATAAAACATTAAACCGTGCCACCCGACCTGGGTGACACACCAGACATTTACAAGGCCCTTTTTTCCTTTTTTTTTTTTTTTCCATTTTTTTTGGTTTCCTTGTGCATGAATCCCAAAAAAGTTAGTTTGCAGGTGCAGCAGGTAATCAGGAAGGCGAATGGAATGTTGGCCTTCATTGCGAGAGGGATGGAGTACAAAAGCAGGGAGGTCCTGCTGCAACTGTACAGGGTATTGGTGAGGCCGCACCTGGAGTACTGCATGCAGTTTTGGTCACCTTACTTAAGGAAGGATATACTAGCCTTGGAGGGGGTACAGAGACGATTCGCTAGGCTGATTCCGGAGATGAGGGGGTTACCTTATCATAGATTGAGTAGACTGGGTCTTTACTCGTTGGAGTTCAGAAGGATGAGGGGTGATCTTATAGAAACATTTTAAATAATGAAAGGGATCGACAAGATAGAGGCGGAGAGGTTGTTTCCACTGGTCGGGGAGACTAGAACTATGGGGCACAGCCTCAAAATACGGGGGAGCCAATTTAAAACCGACTTGAGAAACATAGAAACATAGAAAATAGGTGCAGGAGCAGGCCATTCAGCCCTTCTAGCCTGCACCGCCATTCAATGAGTTCATGGCTGAACATGAAACTTCAGTACCCACTTCCTGCTTTCTCGCCATACCCCTTGATACCCCGAGTAGTAAGGACTTCATCTAACTCCCTTTTGAATATATTTAGTGAATTGGCCTCAACTACTTTCTGTGGTAGAGAATTCCACAGGTTCACCACTCTCTGGGTGAAGAAGTTTCTCCTCATCTCGGTCCTAAATGGTTTACCCCTTATCCTTAGACTGTGACCCCTGGTTCTGGACTTCCCCAACATTGGGAACATTCTTCCTGCATCTAACCTGTCCAAACCCGTCAGAATTTTAAACGTTTCTATGAGGTCCCCTCTCATTCTTCTGAACTCCAGTGAATACAAGCCCAGTTGATCCAGTCTTTCTTGATAGGTCAGTCCCACCATCCTGGGAATCAGTCTGGTGAATCTTCGCTGCACTCCCTCAATAGCAAGAATGTCCTTCCTCAAGTTAGGAGACCAAAACTGTACACAATACTCCAGGTGTGGCCTCACCAAGGCCCTGTACAACTGTAGCAACACCTCCCTGCCCCTGTACTCAAATCCCCTCGCTATGAAGGCCAAGATGCCATTTGCTTTCTTAACCGCCTGCTGTACCTGCATGCCAACCTTCAATGACTGATGTACCATGACACCCAGGTCTCGTTGCACCTTCCCTTTTCCTAATCTGTCACCATTCAGATAATAGTCTGTCTCTCTGTTTTTACCACCAAAGTGGATAACCTCACAATTATCCACATTATACTTCATCTGCCATGCATTTGCCCACTCACCTAACCTATCCAAGTCACTCTGCAGCCTCATAGCATCCTCCTCGCAGCTCACACTGCCACCCCAACTTAGTGTCATCCGCAAATTTGGAGATACTACATTTAATCCCCTCGTCTAAATCATTAATGTACAATGTAAACAGCTGGGGCCCCAGCACAAGTCACTGCCTGCCATTCTGAAAAGTACCCATTTACTCCTACTCTTTGCTTCCTGTCTGACAACCAGTTCTCAATCCACGTCAGCACACTACCCCCAATCCCATGTGCTTTAACTTTGCACATCAATCTCTTGTGTGGGACCTTGTCGAAAGCCTTTTGCAAGTCCAAATATACTACATCAACTGGTTCTCCCTTGTCCACTTTACTGGAAATATCCTCAAAAAATTCTAGAAGATTTGTCAAGCATGATTTCCCTTTCACAAATCCATGCTGACTTGGACCTATCATGTCACCATTTTCCAAATGCGCTGCTATGACATCCTTAATAATTGATTCCATCATTTTACCCACTACTGAGGTCAGGCTGACCGGTCTATAATTCCCTGTTTTCTCTCTCCCTCCTTTTTTAAAAAGTGGGGTTACATTGGCTATCCTCCACTCGATAGGAACTGATCCAGAGTCAATGGAATGTTGGAAAATGACTGTCAATGCATCCGCTATTTCCAAGGCCACCTCCTTAAGTTCTCTGGGATGCAGTCCATCAGGCCCTGGGGATTTATCGGCCTTCAATCCCATCAATTTCCCCAACACAATTTCCCGACTAATAAAGATTTCCCTCAGTTCCTCCTCCTTACTAGACCCTCTGACCCCTTTTATATCCGGAAGGTTGTTTGTGTCCTCCTTAGTGAATACCGAACCAAAATACTTGTTCAATTGGTCTGCCATTTCTTTGTTCCCCGTTATGACTTCCCCTGATTCTGACTGCAGGGGACCTACATTTGTCTTTACTAACCTTTTTCTCTTTACATACCTATAGAAACTTTTGCAATCCGCCTTAATGTTCTCTGCAAGCTTCTTCTCGTACTCCATTTTCCCTGCCCTAATCAAACCCTTTGTCCTCCTCTGCTGAGTTCTAAATTTCTCCCAGTCCCCAGGTTCGCTGCTATTTCTGGCCAATTTGTATGCCACTTCCTTGGCTTTAATACTATCCCTGATTTCCCTAGATAGCCACGGTTGAGCCACCTTCCCTTTTTTATTTTTACGCCAGACAGGAATGTACAATTGTTGTAATTCATCCATGTGGTCTCTAAATGTCTGCCATTGCCCATCCACAGTCAACTCCTTAAGTATCATTCGCCAATCTATCCTAGCCAATTCACGCCTCATACCTTCAAAGTTACCCTTCTTTAAGTTCTGGACCATGGTCTCTGAATTAACTGTTTCATTCTCCATCCTAATGCAGAATTCCACCATATTATGGTCACTCTTCCCCAAGGGGCCTCGCACAATGAGATTGCTAATTAATCCTCTCTCATTACACAACACCCAGTCTAAGATGGCCTCCCCCCTAGTTGGTTCCTCGACATATTGGTCAAGAAAACCATCCCTTATGCACTCCAGGAAATCCTCCTCCACTGTATTGCTTCCAGTTTGGCTAGCCCAATCTATGTGCATATTAAAGTCACCCATTATAACTGCTGCACCTTTATTGCATGCACCCCTAATTTCCTGTTTGATGCCCTCCCCAACATCACTACTACTGTTTGGAGGTCTGTACACAACTCCCACTAATGTTTTTGCCCTTTGGTGTTCTGCAGCTCTATCCATATAGATTCCACATCATCCAAGCTAATGTCTTTCCTAACTATTGCATTAATCTCCTCTTTAACCAGCAATGCTACCCCACCTCCTTTTCCTTTTATTCTATCCTTCCTGAATGTTGAATACCCCTGGATGTTGAGTTCCCAGCCCTGATCATCCTGGAGCCACATCTCCGTAATCCCAATCACATCATATTTGTTAACATCTATTTGTACAGTTAATTCATCCACCTTATTGTGGATACTCCTTGCATTAAGACACAAAGCCTTCAGGCTTGTTTTTTTAACACCCTTTGTCCTTTTAGAATTTTGCTGTACAGTGGCCCTTTTTGTTCTTTGCCTTGGGTTTCTCTGCCCTCCACTTTTCCTCATCTCCTTTCTGTCTTTTGCTTTTGCCTCTTTTTTGTCTCCCTCTGTCTCCCTGCATTGGTTCCCATCCCCCTGCCATATTAATTTAACTCCTCCCCAACAGCACTAGCAAACACTCCCCCTAGGACATTGGTTTCGGTCCTGCCCAGGTGCAGACCGTCCAGTTTGTACTGGTCCCACCACCCCCAGAATCGGTTCCAATGCCCCAGGAATTTTAATCCCTCCCTGCTGCACCACTGCTCAAGCCACGTATTCATCTGCGCTATCCTGCGATTCCTACTCTGACTAGCACGTGGCACTGGTAGCAATCCCGAGATTACTACTCTTGAGATCCTACTTTTTAATTTAGCTCCTAGCTCCTTAAATTCGTTTCGTAGGACCTCATCCCCTTTTTTTTACCTATGTCATTGGTACCAATGTGCACCACGACAACTGGCTGTTCTCCCTCCCATTTCAGAATGTCCTGCACCCGCTCCGAGCCATCCTTGACCCTTGCACCAGGGAGGCAACATACCATCCTGGAGTCTCGGTTGCGGCCGCAGAAACGCCTATCTATTCCCCTCACCATTGAATCCCCTTTCACTATCGCGCTCCCACTCTTTTTTCCTGCCCTCCTGTGCAGCAGAGCCAGTCACGGTGCCATGAACTTGGCTGCCGCTGCCCTCCCCTGATGAGTCATCCCCTCCAACAGTACTCAAAGTGGTGTATCTGTTTTGCAGGGGGATGACCACAGGGGACCCATGCACTACCTTCTTTGCACTACTCTTCCTGATGGTCTTCCATTCCCTATCTGGCTGTGGACCCTTCTCCTGCGGTAAGACCAACTCGCTACACGTGATACTCACGTCATTCTCAGCATCGTGGATGCTCCAGAGTGAATCCACCCTCAGCTCCAATTCTGCAAAGAATTTCTTCTCTGAGGGTTGTGAATCTGTGGAATTCTCTGCCCAAGGAAGCAGTTGAGGCTAGCTCATTGAATGTATTCAAATCACAGATAGATAGATTTTTAGCCAATAAGGGAATTAAGGGTTATGGGGAGCGGGCGGGTAAGTGGAGCTGATTCCACGCCAGATCAACCAGGATCTTTTTGAATGGCGGAGCAGGCTCGAGGGGCTCGATGGCCTGCTCCTATTCCTAATTCTTATGTTCTTATGGGCTGTGACAAGTGATTTATCATTTTCAAATGCTTCCATGACCATCAAGTCTGCGTGCTGCGCCACCAAGTTTGCAGGCTGAGCCATTTCCACCCCCGTGGTGGGCAATGGTAGCCGACTGAGCATCTGCACAGTTCTCGGTGCCTGGCCTGTGGCGGATGGTATAGTTATACGCTGATAGCGTGAGTGCCTACCTTTGTATGCGGGCTGAGGCATTAGTATTAATCCCCTTGTTTTCAGTGAACAGGGATGTGAGGGGCTTGTGATCAGTTTCCAGCTCAAATTTGAGGCCAAACAGGTACTGATGCATTTTCTTCACCCTGAACACACACCTTAATGCCTCTTTCTCAATCATGCTGTCGGCCCTCTTGGCCTTAGACAAGCTCCTGGAAGCATAGGAGACAATTTCCAACTTCCCCGCAAAGTTAGCTTGTTGTAATACACACTCGACTCCGTACGATGACGCGTTACATACTAGCACAAGTCTTTCACACGGGTTATACAATACAAGCAGCTTGTTGGAGCATAAAATGTTTCTGGCTTTCTCAAAAACAATTACTTAGTTTTTTCCCCATTCCCAGTTCTCACCTTTACGCAATAACATGTGTAGGGGCTCTAAAAGGGTGCTTAACGATTTTGATGAAGGAATTCAGTGTAATATCTCCAAGTTTGCGGATGACACAAAACTAGGTGGTGGTGTGAGCTGTGAGGAGGATGCTAAGAGGTTGCAGGGTGACTTGGGCAGGTTAGGTGAGTGGGCAAATGCATGGCAGATGCAGTATAATGCAGATAAATGTGAGGTTATCCATTTTGGGGGCAAAAACACAAAGGCAGAATATTATCTGGATGGCGGCAGATTAGTAAAAGGTTGCAACGAGACCTGGGTGTCACGGTTCATCAGTCATTGAAAGTGGGCATGCTGGTACAGCAGGCGGTGAAGAAGGCAAATGGTATGTTGGCCTTCATAGCTAGGGGATTTGAGTATAGGAACAGGGAGGTCTTACTGCAGTTGTACAGAGCCTTAGTGAGGCCTCACCTGAAGATATTGTGTTCAGTTTTGGTCACCTAATCTGAGGAAGGATGTTCTTGATTCTTCAATCTGAGGGAGTCCAGCGAAGGTTCACCAGACTGATTCCAGGGATGGCTGGGCTGTCATATGAGGAGAGATTGGATCAACTGGGCCATTATTAACTGGAGTTTAGAAGGATAAGAGGGGATCTCTCAGAAACGCATAAGATTCTGACGGGATTGGACAGGTTAGATGCAGGAAGAATGTTCCCAATGTTGGAGAAGTCCAGAACCGGGGACATAGTCTAAGGATAAGGGGTAGGCCATTTAGGACTGAGATGTGGAAAAACGTCTTCACTGAGTTGTTAACCTATGGAATTCCCTAACGCAGAGAGTTGTTGATGCCAGTTCATTGGATATATTCAAGAGGGAGTTAAATATGGCCCTTGCGGCGAAGGGGATCAATGGGTATGGAGAGAAAGCTGGAAAAGGGGTACTGAGGGACTGATCAGCCATGATCTTATTGAATGGTGGTGCAGGCTCGAAGGGCCGAATGGCCTACTCCTGCACCTATTTTCTATGTTTCTATATTTAACCTTGGTAGCAAGTTACCGAAATAGTTGAGTCCCAGGAACGACCGCAGCTCCGTGGCGTTCTGTGGCCTGGGCATATTCCTGATGGCCTCTGTCTTGGTGTCTGTGGGCCGAATACCCTCCGCCGCGATCTTTCTCCCCAAAAACTCCTTCTGTTGCAATGAAGACACATTTCGACCTCTTCAGCCGCAGCCCTACGTGATCCAGTCGCTGGAGGACCTCCTCCACATTTTGTAGGTGTTCAGCAGTGTCCCGACCCGTGACCAATATGTCGTCCTGAAAGACCACCGTGTGTGGTACTGATTTCAATAGGCTTCCATGCTTCTCTGGAAGATCGCTGCAGCTGACCGAATTCCAAATGGACATCTGTTGTAGATGAACAGCCCCTTGTGCGTGTTGATGCAGGTGAGGCCCTTCGTAGACTCCTCCAGCTCCTGCGTCATGTAGGCTGAAGTCAGGTCGAGCTTGGTGACCATCTTGCCTCCTGCCAGCGTTGCAAATAGGTCGTCTGCCTTAGGTAGCGGGTATTGGTCCTGTAGCGAGAAATGATTAATAGTTACTTTATAATCGCCGCAAATCCTGACTGTGCCATCACTTTTGAGTACTGGAACAATCGGGCTGGCCCACTCACTGAATTCCACTGGGGAGATGATGCCCACGCGTTGCAGCCTGTCCAGCTCGATTTCCACTCTCTCCCTCATGTGAAGTACCGCTCGCGCCTTGTAGTGAATAGGTCGTGCCTCTGGGACTAAGTGGATCTGCACCTCCACCCCGGAAAAGTTTCCAATGCTTGCCTCAAAAAGGGGGGAGGAAATTTGTTGGGAACCTGGGTACATGAGGCCTCATCGACATGTGATAGCGCTCGGATGTCATCCCAGTTCCAGCGGATTTTGCCTAGCCACCTGCTTCCAAGCAGTGTGGGGCCATCGCCCGGGACAATCCAGAATGGCAGTTCGTGCACCATGCCCTTGTAGGTGACCTTGACCATGGCACTGCCAAGGACAGTGATGAGCTCTTTGGTGTACGTTCTCAGTTTCGTGTGGATGGGGCTTAGGGCTGGTCTGAATGCCTTGTTGCACCACAATCTCTCAAACATCTTTTTACTCATGATGGATTGGCTAGCACCAGTGTCCAGTTCCATGGCTATGGGTAAGCCATTCAATTTTACATTTAGCATTATAGGTGGACATTTCGTCTCAAATGTATGCACCTCGTGTACTTCAGCATCTGCCTCCTCTCTCTCAGGCTTGAAATTGCTTTGATCTACCATGGACTGATCTTCCTCTGCCACGTGGCGGTTAGCAGGTTTTGCAGAGCTTGCAGCTCGTTTGCAAGCTCGTTGGAGGTGCCTCATTGTTCCACAGCTCTTGCAAACATACCCTTTGAAGCGGCATGAATAGGCTGAATGGAAGCCTCCACGATGCCAACAAGGTGTGAATTGCCTTGCATTCATCCTTTGGGGACTTTGAGTCATCTGGGTCACCTGAGGCCTGCTGGCAGTTGCAGACTCGTGGGTTCTGCCCTGTACATTTCTGCTCGCAAACACAGTTCCATTTAATTTTTGAATATTGCTAGCATTTGTGTGCTGAGAGATTTGTTTGGTGTTATCACTGGTGGACATAAACGCCTGTGCTATCGCAATGGCCGTACTGAAGGTCGCTGTCTCTATCGTCAAATGTTTTCGTAGGATGGTCTCGTGGCCAATGCCCAATACAAAAAAGTCTCTGAGCATTTGCTCCAGGAAGCCATCAAACTCACATTGTCCTGCCTTAGCTCGGCGACATAACTCGCCATTTCCTGACCTTCAGATCGCTGGCATGTGTAGAACAGATACCTCGCCATCAGCACGCTCTCTCTCGGGTTAAGATGCTCCCAAACCAGTGTACACAGCTCCTCATAAGAATTATCTGTGGGTTTCACCGGAGCCATTAGATTCTTCATGAGGTTGTAGTTCGGTTCCCCGCAGACTGTGAGGAGGACCGCTCTTCTTTTCGCTGTGCTTCCTTCTCCGTCCAGTTCGTTGGCTACAAAGTACTGGTCTAGCCGTTTGACATAGGCTTCCCAGTCCTCACTCTCCGAGAACTTCTCCAGGATGCCCACAGTTTGCTGCATCTTTGCGTTGGATTCGTATTCTCGTTGCCAGTTATTGTGTTCCTAACACCGATGAGGCTGCACACGGAGGTTAAAGTAACAGTGACCTCAGTCTTTAATAAGACACTCGCAAGTGAGGATCAGGCCTTAGGGGGCCGGCTTATATGCAGTGCTTCTAAGGGATGCTGGGATCCCTTGGGACTTCAGGGAATGAGCTCCCTGGTGGTGGAACATGGGAGTGCATGCTTTACAGATACACAACACCTATCTCGTGTGCTCATTTACTTTATTCTAATACTCCTACAAGGTTGTTCCTCCAGTGACTGCAGCTTTGGAGCTATTGAACTTCTGAGGGCAGTTGAGGAGCTCTGGCTATTGAGCACTTGGATGCAGGCTGCTTTGGCCCAGCTGGTGGTCTGGCACCAGCAAGGCCATTGGTTGAGAGGCTAGTGGGCAAGCAGGCATGGCATTATCCTGAGGACAGCAGATGCCTCTGCCATGGAGCTGAGGCCACTTTGAGGGCTGAGCCTCAGCACACTCATAGAAACATAGAAATTTACAACGCAGAAGGAGGCCTTTCTGGCCCATTGCGTTGGCTGACAAAGAGCCACACGCCCCTCGTTCAGCAGCCCTGAAGTTTGCATATAAACCTATGAACAATGGTGTAAAGGTAAAGAGCATCCGGCCCAACCAATCCACCCCACACAACTGCGATACTCCTCATACTAAAAACATTCTACACTCTGCCCCCAACAGGAGCCATGTGATCTCCTCGGAGAGGCAAAAACCAGGCCAATTTAGGGAGAAAAAAATCTGGGAAAATTCCTCTCCAGCCCATCCAGTTGATCGAAACTAGTCCAGGAGATCACCCTGGCTGTATTCTATTCCCTGCAGTACTTAGCTTTATATCTACTCGGTCCAACAAAAGGTCATCCACTCTAATCCCAATTACCAGCTCTAGGTCCGTAACCCTGCAGCTTACTGCACTTTAAGTGCCCATCCAACCATCTCTTAAAAGTGGTGAGGGTTTCTGCATCCACCACTCTTCCAGGCAGCGAGTTCCAGAACCCCACAACCCTCTGTGTAAAGAAGCCCCCCCCCTTCCCACAAATCCCAAATCCCCTCTAAACTTTCCACCTTAAAACTATGCCCCCTCGTGATAGACCCCTCCACCAATGGAAATAGCCCCTTACTCTCCACTATGTCCAGGCCCCTCAATATTTTGTACACCTCAATGTGGTCTCCTCTTAACCTCCTCTGTTCCAATGAGAACAAACCCAACCTATCCAATCTTTCCTCATAACTAAGATTCTCCATTCCAGGCAGCATCCTAGTAAATCTCCTCTACATCCTCTCTCGTGCAATTGCATCCTTCCTATAATACGGCGACCAGAACTGCATACCATACTCCAGCTGTGGCCTAACCAAAGTATTATACAATTTAAGCGTAACTTCCCTGCTCTTTTCTTCTATGCCTCGGCCGATAAAGGCAAGCATTCCGTATGCCTTCTTAACCACCTTATCCACTTGGCCTGCTACTTTCAGGGATCTGTGGACAAGCACTCCAAGGTCCCTTTGTTCGCCTACTTGTAGGCCACTTAAGGAAAGGGTATACACATTATTATTATTAGCCCTCCCAAAGTGCATCACCCCACACTTCTCTGAATTAAATTCCATTTGCCACTGCTCTGCCCACCTGACCAGTCGGTTGATAGCGTCTTGCAGCCCATGACTTTCCTCTTCATTATCAACCACACAGCCAATTTTAGTGTCGTCTGCAAACTTCTTAATCATACTGCCTATATTCAAATCTAAATCACTGATATATACCACAAAAAGCAAGGGTCCCAGTACTGAGCCCTGCGGAACCCTACTGGAAACATCCTTCCAGTCACAAAAACATCCATCAATCATTACCCTTTGCTTCCTATCTCCAAGCCAATTTTGGATCCAACTTGAAACTTTGCCCTGTATTCCATGGCCATTAACCTTCATGACCAGTCTACCATGTGGGACCTTATCAAAAGCTTTGCTACAGTCCATATATACTACATTATATGCACTACCCTTATCGACCCTCTTGGTTATCTCCTCAAAAAATTCAATCAGGGTAGTCAGACACGATCTTCCCTTAACAAATCCGTGCTGACTGTCCCTAATGAATCCTTGCCTCTCCAAATGCAGATCTATCCTGCGCTGTGCTGTGCCAGAACAGAGTGCAGGCACGCTGACAGATTCCTCAAGTCCCTATCCATGCTTTCCTTCACGTGTTAAACCAGACATCCGAGCCATACATTCTGGGTTTCCGTTGAAGTTGTATTGTTAGCAGAGACTCCATCGTCACAGGGCCCCTGCAGTGCTCACTTGCTCTATGGTTGATTACATGGTCTTAATGCTGTGTGCAAAGATGGCAGACAAGTTGGAGCTGGACTACTCCATGCTCTCCACTATTTTCTGTTGGTTCGCTGGGAGTCAGGCTGCTGCACTTGGAAACTCCATGTGGATCATCTATGATGGGCCCTTGATGTCTTGATCTGTACCTTCTGCAGCAGGGTTCAGATGAGTTCTCTCTCTGGTGAGATACTTCCTAGGCCGTCCTATCCCCCTACCCTTGCTCCTGGACACCAATGTTTGGTGCATCTCCACATGCAGACTCCTCTAGCCTACCCTTTGAACTATAGAAACATCAAAATCTACAGCGCAGAAGGAGGCCATTTCAGCCCATCGTGTCCGCGTTGACCGACAAAGAGCCACACGGCCCTCGTTCAGCAGCCCTGAAGGTAACATATAAACCTTTGAACAATGGTGTAAAGGTAAAGAGCATCAGGCCGAACCAATCCGCCCCACACAACTGTGACACCCTTTACACCACAACATTCTACATTCCACCCCAACTGGAGCTATGTGATCTCCTGGGAGAGGCAAAAAACCAGATTAAAAACCCAGGCCAATTGGGGGCAAGAATCTGGGAAAATTCCTCTCCGACCCATCCAGGCGATCAAAATTAGTCCAGATCATTACCCTGGCCGTATTAGATTACCTGCAGTACTTACCATCGTATCTGCACCAGCCAATAAGAGGTTATCCAGTCTAATTCCACTTACCAGCTCTAGGCCTGTAACCCTGCAGGCTACGACACTTCAAGTGCCCATCCAAGCACCTTTTAAATGTGGTGAGGATTTTTGCATCCACCGCCCTTCCAAGCAGCGAGTTCCAGCTCCCCACAACCCTCTGCGTGAAGAAGCGTTCCCTCAAATCCCCTCTAAACCCCTCTAAACCCCTCTAAGGCTTCCACCAACCACCTTAAAACTATGCCTCCTTCACCAATGGAAATAGGCCCTGGCTATCTACTATATCCAGGCCCCTCAACATTTTATACACCTCAATGAGCTCTTTCAGCCTCCTCTGTTCCAATGAGAACGAACTCAGCCTATCCAATCTGTCCTGATAGCTAAGATTCTCCATTCCAGGCACCATCCTAGTAAATCTCCTCTGCACCCTCTCTAGTACAATCATGTCCTTCCTATAATACAGCGACCAGAACTGCACGCAGTTATTCCAGCTGTGGCCTAACCAGAGTATTATACAATTTAAGTATAACCTTCCTGCTCTTGTATTCTATGCCTCGGCCAAAAAAGGCAAGCATTCCATATGCCGCCTTAACAACCTTATCCACTTGGCCTGCTACTTTCAGAGATCTGTGGACAAGCACTCCAAGGTCCCTTTGTTCATCTACACTTCTAAGTGGCCTACCATTTAATGTGTATACGCAGGGGTTATTCACGCAACCCGGAGATCGGCGCAGTCCCAGCCTGAACATAAGAACATAAGAACATAAGAATTAGGAACAGGAGTAGGCCATCTAGCCCCTCGAGCCTGCTCCGCCATTCAACAAGATCATGGCTGATCTGGCCGTGGACTCAGCTCCACTTACCCGCCCGCTCCCCGTAACCCTTAATTCCCTTATTGGTTAAAAATCTATCTCTCTGTGACTTGAATACATTCAATGAGCTAGCCTCAACTGCTTCCTTGAGCAGTGAATTCCACAGATTCACAACCCTCTGGGAGAAGAAATTCCTTCTTAACTCGGTTTTAAATTGGCTCCCCCGTATTTTGAGGCTGTGCCCCCTAGTTCTAGTCTCCCCGACCAGTGGAAACAACCTCTCTGCCTCCATCTTGTCTATCCCTTTCATTATTTTAAATGTTTCTATAAGATCACCCCTCATCCTTCTGAACTCCAACGAGTAAAGACCCAGTCTACTCAATCTATGATCATAAGGTAACCCCCTCATCTCCGGAATCAGCGTAGTGAATCGTCTCTGTACCCCCTCTAAAGCTAGTATATCCTTCCTTAAGTAAGGTGACCAAAACTGCACGCAGTACTCCAGGTACGACCTCAGCAATACCCTATTCAGTTGCAGCAGGACCTCCCTGCTTTTGTACTCCATCTCTCTCGCAATGAAGGCCAACATTGCATTCGCTTTCCTGATTACCTGCTGCACCTGCAAACTAACTTTTTGGGATTCATGCACAAGGACCCCCAGGTCCCTCTGCACCGCAGCATGTTGTAATTTCTCCCCATTCAAATAATATTCCCTTTTACTGTTTTTTTTCCCCAAGGTGGATGACCTCACACTTTCCGACATTGTATTCCATCTGCCAAACCTTAGCCCATTCGCTTAACCTATCTAAATCTTTTTGCAGCCTCTCTGTGTCCTCTACACAACCCGCTTTCCCACTAATCTTTGTGTCATCTGCAAATTTTGTAACACTACACTCTGTCCCCT